>NC_079137.1:23005252-23343991 GCF_945859705.1 Episyrphus balteatus
CAACTGAGAGATATGATAAGGGCATCTAATTAAAGCTGAAGATGTAAGCTTTCCAACGATATACAATTTATTATAGGTTGTCATACAAAAAAAAATTTTAAAAATATCCGAAATTAAAGCTTTTTTTTTTGTTCTGCAGCTCATTGATTAAAAATTTGTATTCTTTTTTCTAAGTAATTGAGAGATATGATTAGGGCATCTAATTAAAGCTGAAGATGTAAGCTTTCCAATGATATACAATTTATTATAGGTTGTCATACAAAAAAAAATTGAAAAAAATATCTGAAATTAAAGCTTTTTTTTTTGTTCTGCAGCTCATTGATTAAAAGTTTTGTATTATTTTTTCTATGCAATTGAGAGATATGATTAGGGCATCTAATTAAAGCCTAAGATGTAATATACAATTTATTATAGGTTGTCATACAAAAAAAAAATTGAAAAAAATATCCGAAATTAAAGCTTTTTTTTTTGTTCTGCAGCTCATTGATTAAAAATTTTCTATTCTTTTTTCTAAGCAACTTGGAGATATGGTAAGGGCATCTAATTAAAGCTGAAGATGGAAGCTTTCCAACGATATACAATTTATTATAGGTTGTCATACAAAAAAAAAAATTGAAAAATATCTGAAATTAAAGCTTTTTTTTTGTTCTGCAGCTGATTGATTAAAAATTTGGTATTCTTTTTTTCAAGCAACTGAGAGATATGATAAGGGCATCTAATTAAAGCTGAAGATGTAAGCTTTCCAACGATATACAATTTATTATAGGTTGTCATACAAAAAAAAATTTTAAAAATATCCGAAATTAAAGCTTTTTTTTTTGTTCTGCAGCTCATTGATTAAAAATTTTTTATTCTTTTTTCTAAGCAACTGAGAGATATGATTAGGGCATCTTATTAAAGCTGAAGATGTAAGCTTTCCAACGATATACAATTTATTATAGGTTGTCATACAAAAAAAATTTAAAAAAATATCTGAAATTAAAGCTTTTTTTTTTGTTCTGCAGCTCATTGATTAAAATTTTTTTTATTCTTTTTTCTAAGTAACTTAGAGATATGATTAGGGACTCTTATTTAAGCTGAAGATGTAAGCTTTCCAGCGATATACAATTTACTATAGGTTGTCATAAAAAAAAAAATTAAAAAAATATCTGAAATTAAAGCTTTTTTTTTTTGTTCTGCAGCTCATTGATAAAACATTTTTTATTCTTTTTTCTAAGCAACTGAGAAATATGATTAGGGCATCTAATTAAAGCTGAACATGTAAGCTTTTCAGCGATATACATTTTATTATAAGTTGTCATACAAAAAAATTGAAAAAAATATCTGAAATTAAAGCTTTTTTTTTGTTCTGCAGCTCATTGATTAAAAATTTTTTATTCTTTTTTCCAAGCAACTGAGAGATATGATTAGGACATCTAATTAAAGCTGAAGATGTAAGCTTTTCAACGATATACAATTTATTATAGGTTGTCACACAAAAAAAATTGAAAAAAATATCTGAAATTAAAGCTTTTTTTTTTGTTCTGCAGCTCATTGATGAAAAATTTTTTATTCTTTTTTATAAGCAACTTAGAGATATGATTAGGGCATCTAATTAAAGCTGAAGATGTAAGCTTTCCAACGATATAAAATTTATTATTGGCTGACATACAAAAAAAAAAATTTTTTTAAATATCTGAAATTAAAGCTTTTTTTTTTGTTCTGCAGCTGATTGATTAAAAATTTTCTATTCTTTTTTCTAAGCAACTTGGAGATATGGTAAGGGCATCTAATTAAAGCTTAAGATGGAAGCTTTCCAACGATATACAATTTATTATATTAAATATGATTTAAAATCATGAAAATATAAAATATATATAAACCAGCATAAAAGTGTTCATATATGCGTTTCGCCCCGATGTAATGGTTGGGCTCATCAGAAGATGACCATTACACCTTGTCTTGACGCATATTTTCCCGAATAAATCGAGATTCCATATAATCCGAGCTGCATAGAGCAACTGCGAATTATATAGTTGCTACAAGTCTTCAAAGAAGATAAATTGTAGCTATTTTTATTGCCTTGCTATGGCATTGGAGAAATATTTGACTGTTAACAGTCGAAATGTTTTATCCTGAACACCGTTGATTTTTATTAAATATGATTTAAAATCATGAAAATATAAAATATATATAAACCAGCATAAAAGTGTTCATATATGCGTTTCGCCCCGATGTAATGGTTGGGCTCATCAGAAGATGACCATTACACCTTGTCTTGACGCATATTTTCCCGAATAAATCGAGATTCCATATAATCCGAGCTGCATAGAGCAACTGCGAATTATATAGTTGCTACAAGTTTTCAAAGAAGATAAATTGTAGCTATTTTTATTGCCTTGCTATGGCATTGGAGAAATATTTGACTGTTAACAGTCGAAATGTTTTATCCTGAACACCGTTGATTTTTATTAAATATGATTTAAAATCATGAAAATATAAAATATATATAAACCAGCATAAAAGTGTTCATATATGCGTTTCGCCCCGATGTAATGGTTGGGCTCATCAGAAGATGACCATTACACCTTGTCTTGACGCATATTTTCCCGAATAAATCGAGATTCCATATAATCCGAGCTGCATAGAGCAACTGCGAATTATATAGTTGCTACAAGTCTTCAAAGAAGATAAATTGTAGCTATTTTTATTGCCTTGCTATGGCATTGGAGAAATATTTGACTGTTAACAGTCGAAATGTTTTATCCTGAACACCGTTGATTTTTATTAAATATGATTTAAAATCATGAAAATATAAAATATATATAAACCAGCATAAAAGTGTTCATATATGCGTTTCGCCCCGATGTAATGGTTGGGCTCATCAGAAGATGACCATTACACCTTGTCTTGACGCATATTTTCCCGAATAAATCGAGATTCCATATAATCCGAGCTGCATAGAGCAACTGCGAATTATATAGTTGCTACAAGTCTTCAAAGAAGATAAATTTAATAAAAATCAACGGTGTTCAGGATAAAACATTTCGACTGTTAACAGTCAAATATTTCTCCAATGCCATAGCAAGGCAATAAAAATAGCTACAATTTATCTTCTTTGAAGACTTGTAGCAACTATATAATTCGCAGTTGCTCTATGCAGCTCGGATTATATGGAATCTCGATTTATTCGGGAAAATATGCGTCAAGACAAGGTGTAATGGTCATCTTCTGATGAGCCCAACCATTACATCGGGGCGAAACGCATATATGAACACTTTTATGCTGGTTTATATATATTTTATATTTTCATGATTTTAAATCATATTTAATAAAAATCAACGGTGTTCAGGATAAAACATTTCGACTGTTAACAGTCAAATATTTCTCCAATGCCATAGCAAGGCAATAAAAATAGCTACAATTTATCTTCTTTGAAGACTTGTAGCAACTATATAATTCGCAGTTGCTCTATGCAGCTCGGATTATATGGAATCTCGATTTATTCGGGAAAATATGCGTCAAGACAAGGTGTAATGGTCATCTTCTGATGAGCCCAACCATTACATCGGGGCGAAACGCATATATGAACACTTTTATGCTGGTTTATATATATTTTATATTTTCATGATTTTAAATCATATTTAATAAAAATCAACGGTGTTCAGGATAAAACATTTCGACTGTTAACAGTCAAATATTTCTCCAATGCCATAGCAAGGCAATAAAAATAGCTACAATTTATCTTCTTTGAAGACTTGTAGCAACTATATAATTCGCAGTTGCTCTATGCAGCTCGGATTATATGGAATCTCGATTTATTCGGGAAAATATGCGTCAAGACAAGGTGTAATGGTCATCTTCTGATGAGCCCAACCATTACATCGGGGCGAAACGCATATATGAACACTTTTATGCTGGTTTATATATATTTTATATTTTCATGATTTTAAATCATATTTAATAAAAATCAACGGTGTTCAGGATAAAACATTTCGACTGTTAACAGTCAAATTTATTATAGGTTGTCATACAAAAAAAAAATTGAAAAATATCTGAAATTAAAGCTTTTTTTTTGTTCTGCAGCTGATTGATTAAAAATTTTGTATTCTTTTTTCCAAGCAACTGAGAGATATGATAAGGGCATCTAATTAAAGCTGAAGATGTAAGCTTTCCAACGATATACAATTTATTATAGGTTGTCATACAAAAAAAAATTTTTTAAAATATCCGAAATTAAAGCTTTTTTTTTTGTTCTGCAGCTCATTGATTAAAAATTTTTATTCTTTTTTCTAAGTTATTGAGAGATATGATTAGGGCATCTAATTAAAGCTGAAGATGTAAGCTTTCCAATGATATACAATTTATTATAGGTTGTCATACAAAAAAAAATTGAAAAAAATATCTGAAATTAAAGCTTTTTTTTTTGTTCTGCAGCTCATTGATTAAAAGTTTTGTATTATTTTTTCTATGCAATTGAGAGATATGATTAGGGCATCTAATTAAAGCTAAAGATGTAATATACAATTTATTATAGGTTGTCATACAAAAAAAAATTGAAAAAAATATCCGAAATTAAAGCTTTTTTTTTTGTTCTGCAGCTCATTGATTAAAAATTTTTTATTCTTTTTTCTAAGCAACTGAGAGATATGATTAGGGCATCTTATTAAAGCTGAAGATGTAAGCTTTCCAACGATATACAATTTATTATAGGTTGTCATACAAAAAAAATTTAAAAAAATATCTGAAATTAAAGCTTTTTTTTTTGTTCTGCAGCTCATTGATTAAAATTTTTTTTATTCTTTTTTCTAAGTAACTTAGAGATATGATTAGGGACTCTTATTTAAGCTGAAGATGTAAGCTTTCCAGCGATATACAATTTACTATAGGTTGTCATAAAAAAAAAAAATGAAAAAAATATCTGAAATTAAAGCTTTTTTTTTTTGTTCTGCAGCTAATTGATAAAACATTTTTTATTCTTTTTTCTAAGCAACTGAGAAATATGATTAGGGCATCTAATTAAAGCTGAACATGTAAGCTTTTCAGCGATATACATTTTATTATAGGTTGTCATACAAAAAAATTGAAAAAAATATCTGAAATTAAAGCTTTTTTTTTGTTCTGCAGCTCATTGATTAAAAATTTTTTATTCTTTTTTCTAAGCAACTGAGAGATATGATTAGGACATCTAATTAAAGCTGAAGATGTAAGCTTTTCAACGATATACAATTTATTATAGGTTGTCACACAAAAAAAATTGAAAAAAATATCTGAAATTAAAGCTTTTTTTTTTGTTCTGCAGCTCATTGATGAAAAATTTTTTATTCTTTTTTATAAGCAACTTAGAGATATGATTAGGGCATCTAATTAAAGCTGAAGATGTAAGCTTTCCAACGATATAAAATTTATTATTGGCTGACATACAAAAAAAAAATTTTTTAAAATATCTGAAATTAAAGCTTTTTTTTTTGTTCTGCAGCTGATTGATTAAAAATTTTCTATTCTTTTTTCTAAGCAACTTGGAGATATGGTTAGGGCATCTAATTAAAGCTGAAGATGGAAGCTTTCCAACGATATACAATTTATTATAGGTTGTCATACAAAAAAAAAATTGAAAAATATCTGAAATTAAAGCTTTTTTTTTGTTCTGCAGCTGATTGATTAAAAATTTTGTATTCTTTTTTCTAAGCAACTGAGAGATATGATAAGGGCATCTAATTAAAGCTGAAGATGAAAGCTTCCCAACGATATACAATTTATTATAGGTTGTCATACAAAAAAAAATTTTAAAAAATATCCGAAATTAAAGCTTTTTTTTTTTGTTCTGCAGCTGATTGATTAAAAAATTTGAATTCTTTTTTCTAAGCAACTTAGAGATATGATAAGGGCATTTAATTAAAGCTGAAGATGTAAGCTTTCCAACGATATACAATTTATTATAGGTTGTCATACAAAAAAAATTGAAAAAAATATCTGAAATTAAAGCTTTTTTTTGTTCTGCAGCTCATTGATGAAAAATTATTTATTCTTTTTTCTAAGCATTTTAGAGATATGATTAGGGCATCTAATTAAAGCTGAACATGTAAGCTTTCCAACGATATACAATTTATTATAGGTTGTCATAAAAAAAAAAATTGAAAAAAATATCTGAAATTAAAGCTTTTTTTTTTGTTCTGCAGCTCATTGATTAAAATTTTTTTATTCTTTTCTAAGCAACTGAGAGATATGATTAGGGCATCTAATTAAAGCTGAAGATGTAAGCTTTCCAACGATATACAATTTATTATAGGTTGTCATACAAAAAAAATTGAAAAAAATATCTGAAATTAAAGCTTTTTTTTTGTTCTGCAGCTCATTGATGAAAAATTATTTATTCTTTTTTCTAAGCATTTTAGAGATATGATTAGGGCATCTAATTAAAGCTGAACATGTAAGCTTTCCAACGATATACAATTTATTATAGGTTGTCATAAAAAAAAAAATTGAAAAAAATATCTGAAATTAAAGCTTTTTTTTTTGTTCTGCAGCTCATTGATTAAAAATTTTGTATTCTTTTTTCTAAGCAACTGAGAGATATGATAAGGGCATCTAATTAAAGCTGAAGATGTAAGCTTCCCAACGATATACAATTTATTATAGGTTGTCATACAAAAAAAAATTGAAAAAAATATCTGAAATTAAAGCTTTTTTTTTTGTTCTGCAGCTCATTGATTAAAATTTTTTTATTCTTTTCTAAGCAACTGAGAGATATGATTAGGGCATCTAATTAAAGCTGAAGATGTAAGCTTTCCAACGATATACAATTTATTATAGGTTGTCATACAAAAAAAAAATTGAAAAATATCTGAAATTAAAGCTTTTTTTTTGTTCTGCAGCTGATTGATTAAAAATTTTGTATTCTTTTTTCTAAGCAACTGAGAGATATGATAAGGGCATCTAATTAAAGCTGAAGATGTAAGCTTCCCAACGATATACAATTTATTATAGGTTGTCATACAAAAAAAAATTTTAAAAAATATCCGAAATTAAAGCTTTTTTTTTTTGTTCTGCAGCTGATTGATTAAAAAATTTGATTTTCTTTTTTCTAAGCAACTTAGAGATATGATAAGGGCATTTAATTAAAGCTGAAGATGTAAGCTTTCCAACGATATACAATTTATTATAGGTTGTCATACAAAAAAAATTGAAAAAAATATCTGAAATTAAAGCTTTTTTTTTGTTCTGCAGCTCATTGATGAAAAATTATTTATTCTTTTTTCTAAGCATTTTAGAGATATGATTAGGGCATCTAATTAAAGCTGAACATGTAAGCTTTCCAACGATATACAATTTATTATAGGTTGTCATAAAAAAAAATTGAAAAAAATATCTGAAATTAAAGCTTTTTTTTTTGTTCTGCAGCTCATTTTTTTATTCTTTTCTAAGCAACTGAGAGATATGATAAGGGCATCTAATTAAAGCTGAAGATGTAAGCTTTCCAACGATATACAATTTATTATAGGTTGTCATACAAAAAAAATTGAAAAAAATATCTGAAATTAAAGCTTTTTTTTTTTTTTCTGCAGCTCATTGAGTAAAAATTTTGTATTCTTTTTTCTAAGCAACTGAGAGATATGATTATGGCATTTAATTAAAGCAGAACATGTAAGCTTTCCAACGATATACAATTTATTATAGGTTGTCATACAAAAAAAAATTTTAAAAAATATCCGAAATTAACCCTCTACTGCATGAATTAATATTAGCGGACGAACAAATTAAAAAATGCTTTACATGGGTTCTTTGGGTTGTTTCAAAACGGTTTTCATTAAAAAAAATTGTTTAAATTAATTTGTTTAAAAAAATTGTTTATAGGCCAAATTTGGCTTCGTATGCATTAAGGGGTAAGAAATCTTATTAATTTTATATATTCAGATTATGTAAAGAATACAATTTAAAATATCAAAAGATAAATATTTATCATTTAAAAACAAAATAAAGTAAAATAAATACATTGCATTACAAAAGGTTAAGAGTTTATTCAAATTTGGCTCATTTTAAGACATGGAACCGAGAAAACAATTTGTTTTTGTCCGTTATAAATATTTTTTCTGGTTCAAATTCTTTCCACTGTCGAAGTAAGTCTTGCTGCAACATTTTCACCAACTCCCAGATCTTACAAAAACTAAAAAGTAATAAAATTATTGAAAAATATTATAGGTGAGCCCCTCTCCCCCTAAATTTTTTGTGGTTACGTCGCTGGAAATGGGGTTAACATGAGAAAAATGTCTCTAAAAGCGAAGGGAGCCCCTTCTGAAGTAAAACATAGCTTCTAAGCAAAATAACAATGTAAAGAAACAAAATTTTTCAACAAAAAAATTTAACAAATTGTGTAGATTTACAACCCCTTAATGCATACGAAACCAAATATGGCTTCCGTACTTTTTACCCTCCCAAAATCAGGCCAATAATTTTTGTTCAATGAAAATTGGTTAATAGCATACACAATTATACACTGGATCAAAAATTAATTTTTAATTCCACTTTACTTCCCAAACAAACGCTTTAATTAACACTTAAAGTGTGAAAATATTCTACACTTTCGATTTCAATGCACACGACTGATCGACTCACCTGTGATCATAAAATACACCTTTATTTTGCGTCGGACACACGAAAAAACTATCTCTATGGGTTCTCAGAAACACAAAGAAAAGGATCGTATTGAATCTTGACCACTTTTTTTTGACAGAGAAGAGAAAAGAGCATACAAACAGTCAAAACCATATTTGGCTTCGTATGCAGTAGATGGTTAAAGCTTTTTTTTTTGTTCTGCAGCTGATTGATTAAAAAATTTTTATTCTTTTTTCTAAGCAACTTAGAGATATGATTAGGTTATCTTATTAAAGCTGAAGATGTAAGCTTTCCAACGGTGTACAATTTGTTATAGGTTGTCATACAAAAAAAAATTGAAAAAAATATCTGAAATTAAAGCTTTTATTTTTGTTCTGCAGTTGATTGATTAAACATTTTTATTCTTTTTTCTGAGCAACTTAGTGATATGATTAGGGCATCTTATTAAAGCTGAAGATGTAAGCTTTCCAACGATATACAATTTATTATAGGTTGTCATACAAAAAAAAATTTAAAAAAATATCCGAAATTAAAGCTTTTATTTTTGTTCTGCAGTTCATTGATTAAAAAATTTTTATTCTTTTGTCTAAGCAACTTAGAGATATTATTAGGGCATCTAATTAAAGCTGAAGATGTAAGCTTTCCAACGATATACAATTTATTATAGGTTCTCATACAAAAAAAAATTGAAAAAAATATCTGAAATTAAAGCTTTTTTTTTGTTCTGCAGCTCATTGATTAAAAATTTTTTATTCTTTTTTCTAAGCAACTGAGAGATTTGATAAGGGCATCTTATTAAAGCTGAAGATGTAAGCTTTCCAACGATATACAATTTATTATAGGTTGTCATACAAAAAAAAAAAATTGAAAAAAATATCTGAAATTAAAGCTTTTTTTTTGTTCTGCAGCTCATTGATTAAAAATGTTTTATTCTTTTTTCTAAGCAACTTAGAGATATGATTAGGGCATCTAATTAAAGCTGAAGATGTAAGCTTTCCAACGATATACAATTTATTATAGGTTGTCATACAAAAAAAAATTGAAAAAAATATCTGAAATTAAAGCTTTTTTTTTGTTCTGAAGCTCATTGATTAAAAATTATTTATTCTTTTTTCTAAGCATTTTAGAGAATGATTACGGCATCTAATTAAAGCTGAAGATGTAAGCTTTCCAACGATATACAATTTATTATAGGTTGTCATACAAAAAAAAAAATTAAAAAATATCTGAAATTAAAGCTTTTTTTTTTGTTCTGCAGCTCATTGATTAAAAATTTTGTATTCTTTTTTCTAAGCAACTTAGAGATATGATAAGGGCATCTATATAAAGCTGTAGATGTAAACTTTCCAACTATATACAATTTATTATAAGTTGTCATACAAAAAAAAATTGAAAAAAATATCTGAAATTATAGCTTATTTTTTGTTCTGCAGCTCATTGATTAAAAATTTTGTATTCTTTTTTTCTAAGCAACTTAGAGATGATATGATTATGGCATCTTATTAAAGCTGAAGATGTAAGCTTTCCAACGATATACAATTTATTATAGGCTGTCATACAAAAAAATTTTTTTAAAAATATCTGAAATTAAAGCTTTTTTTTGTTCTGCAGCTGATTGATTAAAAATTTTTTAATCTCTTTTCTAAGCAATTAAGAGATATAATTATGGCATCTTATTAAAGCTGAAGATGTAAGCTTTCCAGCGATATAGAATTTACTATCTGTGTCATACAAAAAAAAAATGAAAAAAATATCTGAAATTAAAGCTTTTTTTTGTTCTGCAGCTCATTGATGAAAATTTGTTATTCTTTTTTCTAAGCAACTGAGAGATATGATTAGCGCATCTAATTAAAGCTGAAGATGTAAGCTTTCCAACGATATACAATTTATTATAGGTTGTCATACAAAAAAAAAATTTAAAAATATTTGAAATTAAATTTTTTTTTTTTTGTTCTGCAGCTGATTGATTAAAAATTTTTTATTCTTTTTTCTAAGCAACTTAGAGATATGATAAGGGCATCTTATTAAAGCTGAAGATGTAAGCTTTCCAACGATATACAATTTATTATTATTTGTTATACAAAAAATAATTTAAAAAAATATCTGAAATTAAAGCTTTTTTTTTCTGCAGCTCATTGATTAAATTTTTTTTTATTCTTTTTTCTAAGCAACTTAGAGGTGTGATAAAAGAACCTTATTTAAGCTGAAGATGTAAGCTTTCCAGCGATATAGAATTTACTATCTGTGTCATACAAAAAAAAATGAAAAAAATATCTGAAATTAAAGCTTTTTTTTGTTCTGCAGCTCATTGATTAAAAAATTTTTATTCTTTTTTCTAAGCAACTGAGAGATATGATTAGGGCATCTAATTAAAGCTGAAGGTTGTCATACAACAAAAAATTGAAAAAAATATCGGAAATTAAAGCTTTTTTTTTGTTCTGCAGCTGATTGATTAAAAATTTTTATTCTTTTTTCTAAGCAACTTAGAGATATACCTAACCTGAGCTTTCCAACGATATACAATTTATTATAGGTTGTCATACCAAAAATAATGAAAACGATATACAATTTATTATAGGTTGTCATACAAAAAAAAATTGAAAAAAATATCTGAAATTAAAGCTTTTTTTTTTGTTCTGCAGCTGATTGATTAAAAATTTTTTATTCTTTTTTCTAAGAAATGTGATAAGGGCATTTAATTAAAGCTGAAGATGTAACTCTTTCTAACGATATACAATTTATTATAGGTTGTCATACCAAAAATAATGAAAACGATATACAATTTATTATAGGTTGTCATACAAAAAAAAATTGAAAAAAATATCTGAAATTAAAGCTTTTTTTTTGTTCTGCAGCTGATTGATGAAAAATTTGTATTCTTTTTTATAAGCAACTGAGAGATATGATTAGTGCATCTTATTAAAGCTGAAGATGTAAGCTTTCCAACGATATACAATTTATTATTGGTTGTTATACAAAAAATAATTTTAAAAAATATCTGAAATTAAAGCTTTTTTTTCTTGTTCTGCAGCTCATTGATTCAAAATTTTTTATTCTTTTTTCTATGCAATTGAGAGATATGATTAGGGCATCTATATAAAGCTGTAGATGTAAACTTTCCAACGATATACAATTTATTATAAGTTGTCATACAAAAAAAAAAATTGAAAAAAATATCTGAAATTAAAGCTTATTTTTTGTTCTGCAGCTCATTGATTAAAAATGTTTTATTCTTTTTTTCTAAGCAACTTAGAGATATTATTAGGGCATCTAATTAAAGCTGAAGATGTTAGTTTCTAACGATATACAATTTATTATAGGTTGTCATACAAAAAAAAATTTAAAAAAATATCTGAGATTAAAGCTTTTTTTTTGTTCTGCAGTGATTGATTACAAATTTTTTATTCTTTTTTATAAGCAACTTGGAGATATGATTAGGGCATCTAATTAAAGCTGAAGATGTAAGCTTTCCAACGATATACAATTTATTATAAGTTGTCATACAAAAAAAAATTGAAAAAAATATCTGAAATTAAAGCTTTTTTTTGTTCTGCAGCTCATTGATGAAAATTTGTTATTCTTTTTTCTAAGCAACTGAGAGATATGATTAGCGCATCTAATTAAAGCTGAAGATGTAAGCTTTCCAACGATATACAATTTATTATAGGTTGTCATACAAAAAAAAATTGAAAAAAATATCTGAAATTAAAGCTTTTTTTTTTGTTCTGCAGCTCATTGATGAAAAATTTTTTATTCTTTTTTCTAAGCAACTTAGAGATATAATTATGGCAAACAAAAAAAATTTTTTAAAAATATCTGAAATTAAAGCTTTTTTTTGTTCTGCAGCTGATTGATTAAAAATTTTTTAATCTCTTTTCTAAGCAATTAAGAGATATAATTATGGCATCTAATTAAAGCTAAAGATGTAAGCTTTCCAACGATATACAATTTATTATAGGTTGTCATACAAAAAAAAATTTTAAAAAATATCTGAAATTAAAGCTTTTCTTTTTGTTCTGCAGCTCATTGATTAAAAATTTTTTATTCTTTTTTATAAGCAACTTAGAGATATGATTAGGGCATCTAATTAAAGCTGAAGATGTAAGCTTTCCAACGATATACAATTTATTATAGGCTGTCATACAAAAAAAAATTTTTAAAAAATATCTGAAATTAAAGCTTTTTTTTTTGTTCTGCAGCTCATTGATTAAGCATTTTTTTATTCTTTTTTCAAAGCAACTTAGAGATATGATTAGGGCATTTAATTAAAGCTGAAGATGTAACCTTTCCAACGATATACAATTTATTATAGGTTGTGACACAAAAAAATTTAAAAAATATCTGAAATTAAAGCTTTTTTTTTGTTCCGCAGCTGATTGATTAAAAATTTTTATTCTTTTTTTCTAAGCAACTTAGTGATATGATTAGGGCATCTAATTAAAGCTGAAGATGTAAGCTTTCCAACGATATACAATTTATTATAGGTTGTCATACAAGAAAAAATTGAAAAAAATATCTGAAATTAAAGCTTTTTTTTTGTTCTGCAGCTGATTGATTAAAAATGTTTATTCTTTTTTCTAAGCAACGTAGTGATATGATTAGGGCATCTAGTTAAAGCTGAAGATGTAAGCTTTCCAACGATATACAATTTATTATAGGTTGTCATACAAAAAAAATTTAAAAAAATATCCGAAATTAAAGCTTTTATTTTTGTTCTGCAGTTGATTGATTAAAAAATGTTTTATTCTTTTTTCTAAGCAACTGAGAGATATGATTAGGGCATCTAATTAAAGCTGAAGATGTAAGCTTTCTAACGATATACAATTTATTATAGGTTGTCATACAAAAAAAATTGAAAAAAATATCTGAAATTAAAGATTTTTCTTTTGTTCTGCAGCTCATTGATGAAAAATTTTTTATTCTTTTTTATAAGCAACTTAGAGATATGATTAGGGCATCTAATTAAAGCTGAAGATGTAAGCTTTCCAACGATATACAATTTATTATAGGCTGTCATACAAAAAAAATTTAAAAAAATATCTGAAATTAAAGCTTTTTTTTTTTGTTCTGCAGCTGATTGATTAAAAATTTTTATTCTTTTTTCTTAGCAACTTGGAGATATGATAAAGGCATCTTATTAAAGCTGAAGATGTAAGCTTTCCAACGATATATAATTTATTATAGGTTGTCATACAAAAAAAAAAATTTTAAAAATATCTGAAATTAAAGCTTTTTTTTTCTTGTTCTGCAGCTCATTGATTAAAAATTTTTTATTCTTTTTTCTATGCAATTAAGAGATATGATTAGGGCATTTAATTAAAGCTGAAGATGTAAGCTTTCCAGCGATATACAATTTATTATGAGTTGTCATACAAAAAAATTGAAAAAAATATCTGAAATTAAAGCTTTTTTTTTCTGCAGCTCATTGATTAAATATTTTTTTATTCTTTTTTCTAAGCAACTTAGAGATATGATTGGTGCATCTTATTACAGCTGAAGATGTAAGCTTTCCAACGATATACAATTTATTATTGGTTGTTATACAAAAAATAATTGAAAAAAATATCTGAAATTAAAGCTTTTTTTTGTTCTGCAGCTCATTGATGAAAAATTTTTTATTCTTTTTTATAAGCAACTTAGAGATATGATTAGGGCATCTAATTAAAGCTGAAGATGTAAGCTTTCCAACGATATACAATTTATTATAAATAGTCATACAAAAAAAAATTGGAAAAAATATCTGAAATTAAAGCTTTTTTTTTTCTGCAGCTCATTGATTAAAAATGTTTTATTCTTTTTTCTAAGCAACTGAGAGATATGATTAGGGCATTTAATTAAAGCTGATGATGTAAGCTTTCCAACGATATACAGTTCATTATAGGTTGTCATACAAAAAAAAATTTAAAAAAATATCTGAAATTAAAGCTTTTTTTTTGTTCTGCAGCTCATTGATTAAAAATGTTTTATTCTTTTTTTAAGCAACAGATAAGGGCATCTAATTAAAGCTGAAGATGTAAGCTTTTCAATGATATACAATTTTTTATAGGTTGTCATACAAAAAAAAAATGATAAAAATATCTGAAATTAAAGCTTTTTTTTTTGTTCTGCAGCCAATTTATGAAAAATTTTGTATTCTTTTTTCAAACCAACGGAGAGATGTGATAAGAGCATCTTATTAAAGCTGAAGATGTAAGCTTTCCAACGATATACAATTTAATATAGGTTGTCATACAAAAAAAAATTTAAAAAAATATCTGAAATTAAAGCTTTTTTTTTGTTCTGCAGCTGATTGATTAAACATTTTTTATTGTTTTTTCTAAGCAACTTAGAGATATGATTAGGGCATCTAATTAAAGCTGAAGATGTAAGCTTTCCAACGATATACAATTTATTATAGATTGTCATACAAAAAAAAAATTGAAAAAAATATCTGAAATTAAAGCTTTTTTTTTTGTTCTGCAGCTCATTGATGAAAAATTTTTTATTCTTTTTTATAAGCAACTTAGAGATATGATAAGGGCATCTAATTAAAGCTGAAGATGTAAGCTTTCCAACGATATACAATTTATTATAAGTTGTCATACAAAAAAAAATTGAAAAAAATATCTGAAATTAAAGCTTTTTTTTTCTGCAGCTCATTGATTAAAAATGTTTTATTCTTTTTTCTAAGCAACTGAGAGATATGATAAGGGCATTTAATTAAAGCTGATGATGTAAGCTTTCCAGCGATATACAATTTATTATGAGTTGTCATACAAAAAAATTGAAAAAAATATCTGAAATTAAAGCTTTTTTTTTCTGCAGCTCATTGATTAAATATTTTTTTATTCTTTTTTCTAAGCAACTTAGAGATATGATTAGGGCATCTAATTAAAGCTGAAGATGTAAGCTTTCCAACGATATACAATTTATTATAGGCTGTCATACAAAAAAAAATTTTTAAAAAATATCTGAAATTAAAGCTTTTTTTTTTGTTCTGCAGCTCATTGATTAAGCATTTTTTTATTCTTTTTTCAAAGCAACTTAGAGATATGATTAGGGCATTTAATTAAAGCTGAAGATGTAACCTTTCCAACGATATACAATTTATTATAGGTTGTGACACAAAAAAAATTTAAAAAATATCTGAAATTAAAGCTTTTTTTTTTGTTCCGCAGCTGATTGATTAAAAATTTTTATTCTTTTTTTCTAAGCAACTTAGTGATATGATTAGGGCATCTAATTAAAGCTGAAGATGTAAGCTTTCCAACGATATACAATTCATTATAGGTTGTCATACAAAAAAAAAATGAAAAAAATATCTGAAATTAAAGCTTTTTTTTTGTTCTGCAGCTCATTGATTAAAAATGTTTTATTCTTTTTTTAAGCAACAGATTAGGGCGTCTAATTAAAGCTGAAGATGTAAGCTTTTCAATGATATACAATTTTTTATAGGTTGTCATACAAAAAAAAATTGAAAAAAATATCTGAAATTAAAGCTTTTTTTTTTGTTCTGCAGCTGATTGATTAAACATTTTTTATTGTTTTTTCTAAGCAACTCAGAGATATGATAAGGGCATCTTTTTAAAGCTGAAGATGTAAGCTTTTCAACGATATACAATTTATTATTGGTTGTAATACAAAAAATAATTGAAAAAAATATCTGAAATTAAAGCTTTTTTTTTGTTCTGCAGCTGATTGATTAAAAATTTTTTATTTTTTTCTAAGCAACTGAGAGATATGATTGGTTCATCTTATTAAAGCTGAAGATGTAAGCTTTCCAACGATATACAATTTATTATTGGTTGTTATACAAAAAATAATTGAAAAAAATATCTGAAATTAAAGCTTTTTTTTTGTTCTGCAGCTGATTGATTAAACATTTTTTATTGTTTTTTCTAAGCAACTTAGAGATATGATTAGGGCATCTAATTAAAGCTGAAGATGTAAGCTTTCCAACGATATACAATTTATTATGGATTGTCATACAAAAAAAAAATTGAAAAAAATATCTGAAATTAAAGCTTTTTTTTTTTTGTTCTGCAGCTCATTGATGAAAAATTTTTTATTCTTTTTTATAAGCAACTTAGAGATATGATTAGGGCATCTAATTAAAGCTGAAGATGTAAGCTTTCCAACGATATACAATTTATTATAAGTTGTCATACAAAAAAAATGAAAAAAAATAAATGAAATTAAAGCTTTTTTTTTTGTTCTGCAGCTGATTGATTAAAAATTTTTTATTTTTTTTTCTAAGCAACTGAGAGATATGATTGGTGCATCTTATTACAGCTGAAGATGTAAGCTTTCCAACGATATACAATTTATTATTGGTTGTTATACAAAAAATAATTGAAAAAAATATCTGAAATTAAAGCTTTTTTTTTTGTTCTGCAGCTGATTGATTAAACATTTTTTATTTTTTTTTCTAAGCAACTCAGAGATATGATAAGGGCATCTTTTTAAAGCTGAAGAATTAAGCTTTTCAACGATATACAATTTATTATTGGTTGTTATACAAAAAATAATTGAACAAAATATCTGAAATTAAAGCTTTTTTTTTTGTTCTGCAGCTGATTGATTAAAAATTTTTTATTTTTTTTTCTAAGCAACTGAGAGATATGATTGGTGCATCTTATTAAAGCTGAAGATGTAAGCTTTCCAACGATATACAATTTATTATTGGTTGTTATACAAAAAATAATTGAAAAAAATATCTGAAATTAAAGCTTTTTTTTTGTTCTGCAGCTGATTGATTAAACATTTTTTATTGTTTTTTCTAAGCAACTTAGAGATATGATTAGGGCATCTAATTAAAGCTGAAGATGTAAGCTTTCCAACTATATACAATTTATTATAGATTGTCATACAAAAAAAAAATGAAAAAAAACTGAAATTAAAGCTTTTTTTTTTGTTCTGCAGCTGATTGATTAAACATTTTTTATTTTTTTTTCTAAGCAACTCAGAGATATGATAAGGGCATCTTTTTAAAGCTGAAGAATTAAGCTTTTCAACGATATACAATTTGTTATTGGTTGTTATACAAAAAATAATTGAAAAAAATATCTGAAATTAAAGCTTTTTTTTTTGTTCTGCAGCTGATTGATTAAACATTTTTTATTTTTTTTTCTAAGCAACTCAGAGATATGATAAGGGCATCTTTTTAAAGCTGAAGAATTAAGCTTTTCAACGATATACAATTTATTATTGGTTGTTATACAAAAAATAATTGAACAAAATATCTGAAATTAAAGCTTTTTTTTTTGTTCTGCAGCTGATTGATTAAAAATTTTTTATTTTGTTTTCTAAGCAACTGAGAGATATGATTGGTGCATCTTATTAAAGCTGAAGATGTAAGCTTTCCAACGATATACAATTTATTATTGGTTGTTATACAAAAAATAATTGAAAAAAATATCTGAAATTAAAGCTTTTTTTTTGTTCTGCAGCTGATTGATTAAACATTTTTTATTGTTTTTTCTAAGCAACTTAGAGATATGATTAGGGCATCTAATTAAAGCTGAAGATGTAAGCTTTCCAACGATATACAATTTATTATGGATTGTCATACAAAAAAAAAATTGAAAAAAATATCTGAAATTAAAGCTTTTTTTTTTTTGTTCTGCAGCTCATTGATGAAAAATTTTTTATTCTTTTTTATAAGCAACTTAGAGATATGATTAGGGCATCTAATTAAAGCTGAAGATGTAAGCTTTCCAACGATATACAATTTATTATAAGTTGTCATACAAAAAAAAATGAAAAAAAAATAAATGAAATTAAAGCTTTTTTTTTTGTTCTGCAGCTGATTGATTAAAAATTTTTTATTTTTTTTTTCTAAGCAACTGAGAGATATGATTGGTGCATCTTATTACAGCTGAAGATGTAAGCTTTCCAACGATATACAATTTATTATTGGTTGTTATACAAAAAATAATTGAAAAAAATATCTGAAATTAAAGCTTTTTTTTTTGTTCTGCAGCTGATTGATTAAACATTTTTTATTTTTTTTTCTAAGCAACTCAGAGATATGATAAGGGCATCTTTTTAAAGCTGAAGAATTAAGCTTTTCAACGATATACAATTTATTATTGGTTGTTATACAAAAAATAATTGAACAAAATATCTGAAATTAAAGCTTTTTTTTTTATTCTGCAGCTGATTGATTAAAAATTTTTTATTTTTTTTTCTAAGCAACTGAGAGATATGATTGGTGCATCTTATTAAAGCTGAAGATGTAAGCTTTCCAACGATATACAATTTATTATTGGTTGTTATACAAAAAATAATTGAAAAAAATATCTGAAATTAAAGCTTTTTTTTTGTTCTGCAGCTGATTGATTAAACATTTTTTATTGTTTTTTTCTAAGCAACTTAGAGATATGATTAGGGCATTTAATTAAAGCTGAAGATGTAAGCTTTCCAACGATATACAATTTATTATAGATTGTCATACAAAAAAAAAATTGAAAAATATATCTGAAATTAAAGCTTTTTTTTTTGTTCTGCAGCTCATTGATGAAAATTTTTTTATTCTTTTTTATAAGCAACTTAGAGATATGATTAGGGCATCTAATTAAAGCTGAAGATGTAAGCTTTCCAACGATACACAATTTATTATAAGTTGTCATACAAAAAAAAATTGAAAAAAATATCTGAAATTAAAGCTTTTGTTTTTTCTGCAGCTCATTAATTAAAAATGTTTTATTCTTTTTTCTAAGCAACTGAGAGATATGATAAGGACATTTAATTAAAGCTGATGATGTAAGCTTTCCAACGATATACAATTCATTATAGGTTGTCAAACAAAAAAAAATTGAAAAAAATATCTGAAATTAAAGGTTTTTTTTTGTTCTGTAGCTCATTGATTAAAAATGTTTTATTCTTTTTTTAAGCAACAGATTAGGGCATGTAATTAAAGCTGAAGATGTAAGCTTTTCAATGATATACAATTTCTTATAGGTTGTCATACAAAAAAAAATTGAAAAAAATATCTGAAATTAAAACTTTTTTTTTTGTTCTGCAGCTCATTGATGAAAAATTTTTTATTCTTTTTTCTAAGCAACTGAGAGATGTGATAAGGGCATCTTATTAAAGCTGAAGATGTAAGCTTTCCAACGATATACAATTTATTATAGATTGTCATACAAAAAAAAAAAATTGAAAAAATATCTGAAATTAAAGCTTTTTTTTTTTTGTTCTGCAGCTCATTGATGAAAAATTTTTTATTCTTTTTTATAAGCAACTTAGAGATATGATTAGGGCATCTAATTAAAGCTGAAGATGTAAGCTTTCCAACGATATACAATTTATTATAAGTTGTCATACAAAAAAAAGGAAAAAAATAAATGAAATTAAAGCTTTTTTTTTTTGTTCTACAGCTGATTGATTAAAAATTTTTTATTTTTTTTTTCTAAGCAACTGAGAGATATGATTGGTGCATCTTATTACAGCTGAAGATGTAAGCTTTCCAACGATATACAATTTATTATTGGTTGTTATACAAAAAATAATTGAAAAAAATATCTGAAATTAAAGCTTTTTTTTTGTTCTGCAGCTGATTGATTAAACATTTTTTATTGTTTTTTCTAAGCAACTTAGAGATATGATTAGGGCATCTAATTAAAGCTGAAGATGTAAGCTTTCCAACTATATACAATTTATTATAGATTGTCATACAAAAAAAAATGAAAAAAAAACTGAAATTAAAGCTTTTTTTTTGTTCTGCAGCTCATTGATTAAAAATTTTTAATTTTTTTTTTCTAAGCAACTGAGAGATATGATTAGGGCATCTTATTAAAGCTGAAGATGTAAGCTTTCCAACGATATACAATTTATTATAGGTTGTCATACAAAAAAAATTTTAAAAAATATCTGAAATTAAAGCTTTTGTTTTTGTTCTGCAGCTGGTTGATTAAAAAAATTTTATTCTTTTTTCTAAGCAACTTAGAGATATGATTAGGGCATCTAATTAAAGCTGAAGATGTAAGCTTTCCAACGATATACAATTTATTATAAGTTGTCATACAAAAAAAAATTGAAAAAAATATCTGAAATTAAAGCTTTTTTTTTTTTCTGCAGCTCATTAATTAAGAATGTTTTATTCTTTTTTCTAAGCAACTGAGAGATATGATAAGGACATTTAATTAAAGCTGATGATGTAAGCTTTCCAACGATATACAATTCATTATAGGTTGTCAAACAAAAAAAAATTGAAAAAAATAAAGCTTTTTTTTTGTTCTGCAGCTCATTGATTAAAAATGTTTTATTCTTTTTTTAAGCAACAGATAAGGGCATCTAATTAAAGCTGAAGATGTAAGCTTTTCAATGATATACAATTTTGTATAGGTTGTCATACAAAAAAAAATTTGAAAAAAATATCTGAAATTAAAACTTTTTTTTTTGTTCTGCAGCTCATTGATGAAAAATTTTTTATTCTTTTTTCTAAGCAACTGAGAGATGTGATAAGGGCATCTTATTAAAGCTGAAGATGTAAGCTTTCCAACGATATACAATTTATTATAGGTTGTCATCCAAAAAAAAATTTGAAAAAAATATCTGAAATTAAAGCTTTTTTTTGTTCTGCAGCTCATTGATTAAAAATTTTTTATTCTTTTTTATAAGCAACTTAGAGATATGATTAGGGCATCTAATTAAAGCTGAAGATGTAAGCTTTCCAACGATATACAATTTATTATAAGTTGTCATACAAAAAAAAATTGAAAAAAATATTTGAAATTAAAGGTTTTTTTTTTTCTGCAGCTCATTGATTAAAAATGTTTTATTCTTTTTTCTAAGCAACTGAGAGATATGATTAGGGCATTTAATTAAAGCTGATGATGTAAGCTTCCCAACGATATACAATTCATTATAGGTTGTCATACAAAAAAAAATTGAAAAAAATATCTGAAATTAAAGCTTTTTTTTTTGTTCTGCAGCTCATTGATTAAAAATGTTTTATTCTTTTTTTAAGCAACAGATTAGGGCATCTAATTAAAACTGAAGATGTAAGCTTTTCAATGATATACAATTTTTTATAGGTAGTCATACAAAAAAAAAATTGAAAAAAATATCTGAAATTAAAGCTTTTTTTTTTGTTCTGCAGCTGATTGATTAAACATTTTTTATTGTTTTTTTTCTAAGCAACTCAGAGATATGATAAGGGCATCTTATTTAAGCTGAAGATGTAAGCTTTTCAACGATATACAATTTATTATTGGTTGTTATACAAAAAATAATTGAAAAAAATATCTGAAATTAAAGCTTTTTTTTTGTTCTGCAGCTGATTGATTAAAAATTTTTTATTTTTTTTCTAAGCAACTGAGAGATATGATTGGTGTATCTAATTAAAGCTGAAGATGTAAGCTTTCCAACGATATACAATTTATTATTGGTTGTTATACAAAAAATAATTGAAAAAAATATTTGAAATTAAAGGTTTTTTTTTTCTGCAGCTCATTGATTAAAAATGTTTTATTCTTTTTTCTAAGCAACTGAGAGATATGATTAGGGCATTTAATTAAAGCTGATGATGTAAGCTTCCCAACGATATACAATTCATTATAGGTTGTCATACAAAAAAAAATTGAAAAAAATATCTGAAATTAAAGCTTTTTTTTTTGTTCTGCAGCTCATTGATTAAAAATGTTTTATTCTTTTTTTAAGCAACAGATTAGGGCATCTAATTAAAACTGAAGATGTAAGCTTTTCAATGATATACAATTTTTTATAGGTAGTCATACAAAAAAAAAATTGAAAAAAATATCTGAAATTAAAGCTTTTTTTTTTGTTCTGCAGCTGATTGATTAAACATTTTTTATTGTTTTTTTTCTAAGCAACTCAGAGATATGATAAGGGCATCTTATTTAAGCTGAAGATGTAAGCTTTTCAACGATATACAATTTATTATTGGTTGTTATACAAAAAATAATTGAAAAAAATATCTGAAATTAAAGCTTTTTTTTTGTTCTGCAGCTGATTGATTAAACATTTTTTATTGTTTTTTCTAAGCAACTTAGAGATATGATTAGGGCATCTAATTAAAGCTGAAGATGTAAGCTTTCCAACTATATACAATTTATTATAGATTGTCATACAAAAAAAAATGAAAAAAAAACTGAAATTAAAGCTTTTTTTTTTGTTCTGCAGCTCATTGATTAAAAATTTTTTATTTTTTTTTTTCTAAGCAACTGAGAGATATGATTGAGGCATCTTATTAAAGCTGAAGATGTAAGCTTTCCAACGATATACAATTTATTATAGGTTGTCATACAAAAAAAAATTTTAAAAAATATCTGAAATTAAAGCTTTTGTTTTTGTTCTGCAGCTGGTTGATTAAAAAAATTTTATTCTTTTTTCTAAGCAACTTAGAGATATGATTAGGGCATCTAATTAAAGCTGAAGATGTAAGCTTTCCAACGATATACAATTTATTATAAGTTGTCATACAAAAAAAAATTGAAAAAAATATCTGAAATTAAAGCTTTTTTTTTTTCTGCAGCTCATTAATTAAGAATGTTTTATTCTTTTTTCTAAGCAACTGAGAGATATGATAAGGACATTTAATTAAAGCTGATGATGTAAGCTTTCCAACGATATACAATTCATTATAGGTTGTCAAACAAAAAAAAATTGAAAAAAATATCTGATATTAAAGCTTTTTTTTTGTTCTGCAGCTCATTGATTAAAAATGTTTTATTCTTTTTTTAAGCAACAGATAAGGGAATCTAATTAAAGCTGAAGATGTAAGCTTTTCAATGATATACAATTTTGTATAGGTTGTCATACAAAAAAAAAATTGAAAAAAATATCTGAAATTAAAACTTTTTTTTTTGTTCTGCAGCTCATTGATGAAAAATTTTTTATTCTTTTTTCTAAGCAACTGAGAGATGTGATAAGGGCATCTTATTAAAGCTGAAGATGTAAGCTTTCCAACGATATACAATTTATTATAGGTTGTCATCCAAAAAAAAATTTGAAAAAAATATCTGAAATTAAAGCTTTTTTTTGTTCTGCAGCTCATTGATTAAAAATTTTTTATTCTTTTTTATAAGCAACTTAGAGATATGATTAGGGCATCTAATTAAAGCTGAAGATGTAAGCTTTCCAACGATATACAATTTATTATAAGTTGTCATACAAAAAAAAATTGAAAAAAATATTTGAAATTAAAGGTTTTTTTTTTTCTGCAGCTCATTGATTAAAAATGTTTTATTCTTTTTTCTAAGCAACTGAGAGATATGATTAGGGCATTTAATTAAAGCTGATGATGTAAGCTTCCCAACGATATACAATTCATTATAGGTTGTCATACAAAAAAAAATTGAAAAAAATATCTGAAATTAAAGCTTTTTTTTTGTTCTGCAGCTCATTGATTAAAAAAGTTTTATTCTTTTTTTAAGCAACAGATTAGGGCATCTAATTAAAACTGAAGATGTAAGCTTTCCAACGATATACAATTTATTATAAGTTGTCATACAAAAAAAAATTGAAAAAAATATCTGAAATTAAAGCTTTTTTTTTTTCTGCAGCTCATTAATTAAGAATGTTTTATTCTTTTTTCTAAGCAACTCAGAGATATGATAAGGGCATCTTATTTAAGCTGAAGATGTAAGCTTTTCAACGATATACAATTTATTATTGGTTGTCATACAAAAAAAAAAATGAAAAAAATATCTGAAATTAAAGCTTTTTTTTTGTTCTGCAGCTGATTGATTAAAAATTTTTTATTTTTTTTCTAAGCAACTGAGAGATATGATTGGTGCATCTAATTAAAGCTGAAGATGTAAGCTTTCCAACGATATACAATTTATTATTGGTTGTTATACAAAAAATAATTGAAAAAAATATCTGAAATTAAAGCTTTTTTTTTGTTCTGCAGCTGATTGATTAAACATTTTTTATTGTTTTTTCTAAGCAACTTACAGATATGATGAGGGCTTCTAATTAAAGCTGAAGATGTAAGCTTTCCAACGATATACAATTTATTATAGATTGTCATAAAAAAAAATTGAAAAAAATATCTGAAATTAAAGCTTTTTTTTTTGTTCTGCAGCTCATTGATGAAAAATTTTTTATTCTATTTTATAAGCAACTTAGAGATATGATTAGGGCATCTATTTAAAGCTGAAAATGTAAGCTTTCCAACGATATACAATTTATTATAAGTTGTCATACAAAAAAAAATTGAAAAAAATATCTGAAATTAAAGCTTTTTTTTTGTTCTGCAGCTCATTGATTAAAAATGTTTTATTCTTTTTTTAAGCAACAGATTAGGGCATCTAATTAGAGCTAAAGATGTAAGCTTTTCAATGATATACAATTTTTTATAGGTTGTCATACAAAAAAAAATTGAAAAAAATATCTGAAATTAAAGCTTTTTTTTTTTGTTCTGCAGCTCATTGATGAAAAAATTTTTATTCTTTTTTCTAAGCAACTGAGAGATGTGATAAGGGCATCTTATTAAAGCTGAAGATGTAAGCTTTCCAACGATATACAATTTATTATAAGTTGTCATACAAAAAAAATAAAAAAAAAATAAATGAAATTAAAGCTTTTTTTTTTGTTCTGCAGCTGATTGATTAAAATTTTTTATTTTTTTTTCTAAGCAACTGAAAGATATGATTAGTGCATCTTATTAAAGCTAAAGATGTAAGCTTTCCAACGATATACAATTTATTATAGGTTGTCATACAAAAAAAAATCATGTGTGCAATTCACACGTGGTAGAAGTGAAACCTTAAAAAATCATTTTTCTTGAAAAAAAAAAAAAAAAAATAGAAAAAATCTACTTATTTTTATTCTATCACCTTCAAATCCATGTTTTTTATATGACAACCTATATAAATTTTATATCATCTGAAAGCTTATTGTCTAAGCTCAAAATATATATATCGATCAGGTCTATGAGATATCTACAAAAAGAGATAGCATTTTTTGAACTCGATCAATTTCCATCAAGAAAAGCGAAAAAAACGTATTTTTATCTTCTCACGCTATTAAATCCATTTTCTTCCCTAACAACCTATAACAACCTACACCATCTGAAAGCTTATTGTCTTAGCTCAAAATATATATATCGATCAAGTCTATGAGACATCTACAAAAAGAGCTAGAATTTTTTAAACTCGATGAAATTTCATCAAAAAAAGCAAAAAAAGATTGTGTAACTTGTAGAGCACGTACCGTTATTTGTGATAAATCAAATAAAAGGTTATGTTATCAGCATGCGTATTAAAGTTAAATCAAATTTGTATGTGCACTAGATCAAAAGATATAACGTGTGTTGCAAAAGAACATCTTTTTACCGTTATCTGAGAATTTTGAATATGAAATTAATTGAAATTTTGTACAATTATAATTTATTTAATTACCTATCTACAGTACAAATTTCATTCATCTATCTATTAAAACAAAAAAGTTATAACAAGTTGAAGTCGTGTCGCGTTTTCGTTTCATCTTGTTTCAAATCACTACGATACTAAAGAAGTTTTCACTTCAAAAAATTGAAAAAAATATCTGAAATTAAAGTTTTTTTTTGTTCTGCACCTCATTGATGAAAAATTTTTGATTCTTTTTTCTAAGCAATATAGAGATAAGATTAGGGCATCTAATTAAAGCTGAAGATGTAAGCTTTCCAACGATATACAATTTATTATAGGCTGTCATACAAAAAAAAATTTAAAAAATATTTGAAATTAAAGCTTTTTTTTTTGTTCAGCAGCTCATTGATTACAAATTTTTTATTCTTTTTTATAAGCAACTGAGAGATATGATAAGTGCATCTTATTAAAGCTGAAGATGTAAGCTTTCCAACGATATACAATTTATTATAGGTTGTCATACAAAAAAAAAAATTGAAAAAAATATCTGAAATTAAAGCTTTTTTTGAAGTGAAAACTTCTTTAGTATCGTAGTGATTTGAAACAAGATGAAACGAAAACGCGACACGACTTCAACTTGTTATAACTTTTTTGTTTTAATAGATAGATGAATGAAATTTGTACTGTAGATAGATAATTAAATAAATTATAATTGTACAAAATTTCAATTAATTTCATATTCAAAATTCGGAGATAACGGTAAAAAGATGTTCTTTTCCAACACACGTTATATCTTTTGATCTAGTGCACATACAAATTTGTTTTAACTTTAATACGCATGCTGATAACATAACCTTTTATTTAATATATAACACATAACGTTACGTGCTCTACAAGTTACACAATCTTAAATTGAAAAAAATTGAAAAATACCTCAAAACACCTGTGGAGATCTGTTGGCGATGACCAGCTACCAGTGTAGGAAGTACCGTAATTTCAGTTTTGAATTTCGAGATGGTTGATTTTAAAAAATTCTTACTATTTTGTAGGCATGGTAGAAACATGATTGAAAAGTCAAATAAAAGGTGAAATAATAAGCTTTTAGATGATTTAAAATTTATTTTTTTTTTAATTTATTAGGTTGTCATATAAAAGATATGAATTTAAAGGTGATGGAATAAAAAATAGGTAAATTTTTTCGATTTTTATTTTATGCAAGAAAAATAATTTTTAAGGTTTCACTTCTACCACGTGTGAATTGCACACATGATTTTATTTTTTTGTTCTGCAGCTGATTGATTAAAAAATTTTATTTTTTTTTCTAAGCAATTGAGAGATATGATTAGTGCATCTAATTAAAGCAGTGCAGCTGGTTGATTAAAAAATTTTTATTCTTCTGTCTAAGCAACTTAGAGATATTATTAGGGCATCTAATTAAAGCTGAAGATGTAAGCTTTCCAACGATATACAATTTATTATAGGTTGTCATACAAAAAAAAATTTAAAAAATAACTGAAATTAAAGCTTTTTTTTGTTCTGCAGCTGATTGATTAAAAATTTTTTATTATTTTTTCTAAGCAACTTAGAGATATGATTAGGGCATCTTATTAAAGCTGAAGATGTAAGCTTTCCAACGATATACAATTTATTATAGGTTGTCATACAAAAAAAAAAAATTGAAAAAAATATCTGAAATTAAAGCTTTTTTTTTGTTCTGCAGCTGATTGATTAAAAAATTTTATTTTTTTTTCTAAGCAATTGAGAGATATGATTAGTGCATCTAATTAAAGCAGTGCAGCTGGTTGATTAAAAAATTTTTATTCTTCTGTCTAAGCAACTTAGAGATATTATTAGGGCATCTAATTAAAGCTGAAGATGTAAGCTTTCCAACGATATACAATTTATTATAGGTTGTCATACAAAAAAAAATTTAAAAAATAACTGAAATTAAAGCTTTTTTTTGTTCTGCAGCTCATTGATTAAACATTTTTTATTCTTTTTTCTAAGCAACTTAGAGATATAATTATGGCATCTTATTAAAGCTGAAGATGTAAGCTTTCCAACGATATAGAATTTATTATAGGTTGTCATACAAAAATAAATTAAAAAAATATCTGAAATTAAAGCTTTTTTTTTTGTTCTGCAGCTTATTGATTAAAAACGTTTTATTCTTTTTTTAAACAAAAGATTAGGGCATCTAATTAAAGCTGAAGATGTAAGCTTTCCAACGATATACAATTTATTATAGGTGGTCATAAAAAAAAAAATTTAAAAAAAATATCTGAAATTAATGCTTTTTTTTTGTTCTGCAGCTCATTGATTAAAAATTTTTTATTCTTTTTTATAAGCAACTTAGAGATATGATTAGGGCATCTAATTAAAGTTGAAGATGTAAGCTTTCCAACGATATACAATTTATTATAAGTGTTCATACAAAAAAAATTGAAAAAAATATCTGAAATTAAAGCTTTTTTTTTGTTCTGCAGCTCATTGATTAAAAATTTTTTATTCTTTTTTCTAAGCAACTTAGAGATATGATAAGGACATTAAATTAAAGCTGAAGATGTAAGCTTTCCAACGATATACAATTTATTATAGGTTGTCATACAAAAAAAAATTTAAAAAATAACTGAAATTAAAGCTTTTTTTTGTTCTGCAGCTCATTGATTAAACATTTTTTATTCTTTTTTCTAAGCAACTTAGAGATATAATTATGGCATCTTATTAAAGCTGAAGATGTAAGCTTTCCAACGATATACAATTTATTATAGGTTGTCATACAAAAATAAATTAAAAAAATATCTGAAATTAAAGCTTTTTTTTTTGTTCTGCAGCTCATTGATTAAAAACGTTTTATTCTTTTTTTAAACAAAAGATTAGGGCATCTAATTAAAGCTGAAGATGTAAGCTTTCCAACGATATACAATTTATTATAGGTGGTCATACAAAAAAAAATTAAAAAAAATATCTGAAATTAATGCTTTTTTTTTGTTCTGCAGCTCATTGATTAAAAATTTTTTATTCTTTTTTATAAGCAACTTAGAGATATGATTAGGGCATCTAATTAAAGTTGAAGATGTAAGCTTTCCAACGATATACAATTTATTATAAGTGTTCATACAAAAAAAATTGAAAAAAATATCTGAAATTAAAGCTTTTTTTTTGTTCTGCAGCTCATTGATTAAAAATTTTGTATTCTTTTTTCTAAGCAACTTAGAGATATGATAAGGGCATTAAATTAAAGCTGCAGATGTAAGCTTTCCAACGATATACAATTTATTATAAGTGTTCATACAAAAAAAAATTGAAAACAATATCTGAAATTAAAGCTTTTTTTTTGTTCTGCAGCTCATTGATTAAAAATTTTTTATTCTTTTTTATAAGCAACTTAGAGATATGATTAGGGCATTTAATTAAAGCTGATGATGTAAGCTTTCCAACGATATACAATTTATTATAGGTGGTCATACAAAAAAAAATTAAAAAAAATATCTGAAATTAATGATTTTTTTTTGTTCTGCAGCTCATTGATTAAAAACGTTTTATTCTTTTTTTAAACAACAGATAAGGGCATCTAATTAAAGCTGAAGATGTAAGCTTTCCAACGATATACAATTTATTATAGGTTGTCATACAAAAAAAAATTAAAAAAATATCTGAAATTAAAGCTTTTTTTTTGTTCTGCAGCTCATTGATTAAAAACGTTTTATTCTTTTTTTAAACAAAAGATTAGGGCATCTAATTAAAGCTGAAGATGTAAGCTTTCCAACGATATACAATTTATTATAGGTGGTCATACAAAAAAAAATTAAAAAAAAATAAATGAAATTAAAGCTTTTTTTTTTTGTTCTGCAGCTGATTGATTAAAATTTTTTATTTTTTTTTCTAAGCAACTGAAAGATATGATAAGTGCATCTTATTAAAGCTAAAGATGTAAGCTTTCCAACGATATACAATTTATTATAGGTTGTCATACAAAAAAAAATTGAAAAAAATATCTGAAATTAAAGTTTTTTTTTGTTCTGCACCTCATTGATGAAAAATTTTTGATTCTTTTTTCTAAGAAACTTAGAGATATGATTAGGGCATCTAAGTAAAGCTGAAGATGTAAGCTTTCCAACGATATACAATTTATTATAGGCTGTCATACAAAAAAAAATTTAAAAAATATCTGAAATTAAAGCTTTTTTTTTTGTTCAGCAGCTCATTGATTACAAATTTTTTATTTTTTTTTCTAAGCAACTGAGAGATATGATAAGTGCATCTTATTAAAGCTGAAGATGAAAGCATTCCAACGATATACAATTTATTATAGGTTGTCATAAAAAAAAAAATTGAAAAAAATATCTGAAATTAAAGCTTTTTTTTTTTGTTCTGCAGCTCATTGATTCAAATTTTTTTATTCTTTTTTATAAGCAACTGAGAGATATGATAAGTGCATCTTATTAAAGCTGAAGATGTAAGCTTTCCAACGATATACAATTTATTATAGGTTGTCATACAAAAAAAAAAATTGAAAAAAATATCTAAAATTAAAGTTTTTTTTTTGTTCTGCAGCTGATTGATTAAAAATTTTTTATTATTTTTTCTAAGCAACTTAGAGATATGATTAGGGCATCTTATTAAAGCTGAAGATGTAAGCTTTCCAACGATATACAATTTATTATAGGTTGTCATACAAAAAAAAAATTGAAAAAAATATCTGAAATTAAAGCTTTTTTTTTGTTCTGCAGCTGATTGATTAAACAATTTTATTTTTTTTTTCTAAGCAATTGAGAGATATGATTAGTGCATCTAATTAAAGCAGTGCAGCTGGTTGATTAAAAAATTTTTATTCTTCTGTCTAAGCAACTTAGAGATATTATTAGGGCATCTAATTAAAGCTGAAGATGTAAGCTTTCCAACGATATACAATTTATTATAGGTTGTCATACAAAAAAAAATTTAAAAAATAACTGAAATTAAAGCTTTTTTTTGTTCTGCAGCTCATTGATTAAACATTTTTTATTCTTTTTTCTAAGCAACTTAGAGATATAATTATGGCATCTTATTAAAGCTGAAGATGTAAGCTTTCCAACGATATACAATTTATTATAGGTTGTCATACAAAAATAAATTAAAAAAATATCTGAAATTAAAGCTTTTTTTTTTGTTCTGCAGCTCATTGATTAAAAACGTTTTATTCTTTTTTTAAACAAAAGATTAGGGCATCTAATTAAAGCTGAAGATGTAAGCTTTCCAACGATATACAATTTATTATAGGTGGTCATAAAAAAAAAATTAAAAAAAAATATCTGAAATTAATGCTTTTTTTTTGTTCTGCAGCTCATTGATTAAAAATTTTTTATTCTTTTTTATAAGCAACTTAGAGATATGATTAGGGCATCTAATTAAAGTTGAAGATGTAAGCTTTCCAACGATATACAATTTATTATAAGTGTTCATACAAAAAAAATTGAAAAAAATATCTGAAATTAAAGCTTTTTTTTTGTTCTGCAGCTCATTGATTAAAAATTTTTTATTCTTTTTTCTAAGCAACTTAGAGATATGATAAGGACATTAAATTAAAGCTGAAGATGTAAGCTTTCCAACGATATACAATTTATTATAGGTTGTCATACAAAAAAAAATTTAAAAAATAACTGAAATTAAAGCTTTTTTTTGTTCTGCAGCTCATTGATTAAACATTTTTTATTCTTTTTTCTAAGCAACTTAGAGATATAATTATGGCATCTTATTAAAGCTGAAGATGTAAGCTTTCCAACGATATACAATTTATTATAGGTTGTCATACAAAAATAAATTAAAAAAATATCTGAAATTAATGCTTTTTTTTTTGTTCTGCAGCTCATTGATTAAAAACGTTTTATTCTTTTTTTAAACAAAAGATTAGGGCATCTAATTAAAGCTGAAGATGTAAGCTTTCCAACGATATACAATTTATTATAGGTGGTCATACAAAAAAAAATTAAAAAAAATATCTGAAATTAATGCTTTTTTTTTGTTCTGCAGCTCATTGATTAAAATTTTTTTATTCTTTTTTATAAGCAACTTAGATATATGATTAGGGCATCTAATTAAAGTTGAAGATGTAAGCTTTCCAACGATATACAATTTATTATAAGTGTTCATACAAAAAAAATTGAAAAAAATATCTGAAATTAAAGCTTTTTTTTTGTTCTGCAGCTCATTGATTAAAAATATTTTATTCTTTTTTCTAAGCAACTTAGAGATATGATAAGGGCATTAAATTAAAGCTGAAGATGTAAGCTTTCCAACGATATACAATTTATTATAAGTGTTCATACAAAAAAAATTGAAAAAAATATCTGAAATTAAAGCTTTTTTTTTTGTTCTGCAGCTCATTGATTAAAAATTTTTTATTCTTTTTTATAAGCAACTTAGAGATATGATTAGGGCATTTAATTAAAGCTGATGATGTAAGCTTTCCAACGATATACAATTTATTATAGGTGGTCATACAAAAAAAAATTAAAAAAAATATCTGAAATTAATGCTTTTTTTTTGTTCTGCAGCTCATTGATTAAAAACGTTTTATTCTTTTTTTAAACAACAGATTAGGGCATCTAATTAAAGCTGAAGATGTAAGCTTTCCAACGATATACAATTTATTATAGGTTGTCATACAAAAAAAAATTAAAAAAATATCTGAAATTAAAGCTTTTTTTTTTGTTCTGCAGCTCATTGATTAAAAATTTTTTATTCTTTTTTCTAAGCAACTTAGAGATATGATAAGGACATTAAATTAAAGCTGAAGATGTAAGCTTTCCAACGATATACAATTTATTATAGGTGGTCATACAAAAAAAAATTAAAAAAAATATCTGAAATTAATGCTTTTTTTTTGTTCTGCAGCTCATTGATTAAAAATTTTTTATTCTTTTTTATAAGCAACTTAGATATATGATTAGGGCATCTAATTAAAGTTGAAGATGTAAGCTTTCCAACGATATACAATTTATTATAAGTGTTCATACAAAAAAAATTGAAAAAAATATCTGAAATTAAAGCTTTTTTTTTGTTCTGCAGCTCATTGATTAAAAATATTTTATTCTTTTTTCTAAGCAACTTAGAGATATGATAAGGGCATTAAATTAAAGCTGAAGATGTAAGCTTTCCAACGATATACAATTTATTATAAGTGTTCATACAAAAAAAATTGAAAAAAATATCTGAAATTAAAGCTTTTTTTTTTGTTCTGCAGCTCATTGATTAAAAATTTTTTATTCTTTTTTATAAGCAACTTAGAGATATGATTAGGGCATTTAATTAAAGCTGATGATGTAAGCTTTCCAACGATATACAATTTATTATAGGTGGTCATACAAAAAAAAATTAAAAAAAATATCTGAAATTAATGCTTTTTTTTTGTTCTGCAGCTCATTGATTAAAAACGTTTTATTCTTTTTTTAAACAACAGATTAGGGCATCTAATTAAAGCTGAAGATGTAAGCTTTCCAACGATATACAATTTATTATAGGTTGTCATACAAAAAAAAATTAAAAAAATATCTGAAATTAAAGCTTTTTTTTTTGTTCTGCAGCTCATTGATTAAAAATTTTTTATTCTTTTTTATAAGCAACTTAGAGATATGATTAGGGCATTTAATTAAAGCTGATGATGTAAGCTTTCCAACGATATACAATTTATTATAGGTGGTCATACAAAAAAAAATTAAAAAAAATATCTGAAATTAATGCTTTTTTTTTGTTCTGCAGCTCATTGATTAAAAACGTTTTATTCTTTTTTTAAACAACAGATTAGGGCACCTAATTAAAGCTGAAGATGTAAGCTTTCCAACGATATACAATTTATTATAGGTGGTCATACAAAAAAAAATTAAAAAAAATATCTGAAATTAATGCTTTTTTTTTGTTCTGCAGCTCATTGATTAAAAATTTTTTATTCTTTTGTCTAAGCAACTTAGAGATATAATTATGACATCTTATTAAAGCTGAAGATGTAAGCTTTCCAACGATATACAATTTATTATAGGTTGTCATACAAAAATAAATTAAAAAAAATATCTGAAATTAAAGCTTTTTTTTTGCTCTGCAGCTCATTGATTAAAAATGTTTTATTCTTTTTTCTAAGCAACTTAGAGATATGATTAGGGCATCTAATTAAAGTTGAAGATGTAAGCTTTCCAACGATATAAAATTTATTATAAGTGTTCATACAAAAAAAATTGAAAAAAATATCTGAAATTAAAGCTTTTTTTTTGTTCTGCAGCTCATTGATTAAAAATTTTTTATTCTTTTGTCTAAGCAACTTAGAGATATAATTATGACATCTTATTAAAGCTGAAGATGTAAGCTTTCCAACGATATACAATTTATTATAGGTTGTCATACAAAAATAAATTAAAAAAAATATCTGAAATTAAAGCTTTTTTTTTGCTCTGCAGCTCATTGATTAAAAATGTTTTATTCTTTTTTCTAAGCAACTTAGAGATATGATTAGGGCATTTAATTAAAGCTGATGATGTAAGCTTTCCAACGATATACAATTTATTATAGGTTGTCATACAAAAAAAAATTGAAAAAAATATCTGAAATTAAAGCTTTTTTTTTTGTTCTGCAGCTCATTGATTAAAAATGTTTTATTCTTTTTTTAGACAACAGATTAAGGCATCTGATTAAAGCTGAAGATGTAAGCTTTCCAACGATGTACAATTTATTATAGGTTGTCATACAAAAAAAAAATTGAAAAAAATATCTGAAATTAAAGCTTTTTTTTTGTTCTGCAGCTCATTGATGAAAAATTTTGTATTCTTTTTTATAAGCAACTTAGAGATATGATTAGGACATTTAATTAAAGCTGAAGATGTAAGCTTTCCAGCGATATACAATTTATTATAAGTTGTCATACCAAAAAAATTGAAAAAAATATCTGAAATTAAAGCTTTTTTTTGTTCTGCAGCTCATTGATTCAAAATTTTTGTATTCTTTTTTCTAAGCAACTTAGAGATATGATTAGGGCATCTAATTAAAGCTGAAGATGTAAGCTTTCCAACGATATACAATTTATTATAGGTTGTCATACAAAAAAAAAATTGAAAAAAATATCTGAAATTAAAGCTTTTTTTTTTTGTTCTGCAGCTCATTGATGAAACATTTTGTATTCTTTTTTCTAAGCAACTTAGAGATATGATTAGTGCATTTTATTAAAGCTGAAGATGTTAGCTTTCCAATGATATACAATTTATTATAAGTTGTCATACAAAAAAAAATTGAAAAAAATATCTGAAATTAAAGCTTTTTTTTTTGTTTTGCAGCTCATTGATTGAAAATGTTTTATTCTTTTTTCTAAGCAACCAAGAGATATGATTAGGGCATCTAATTAAAGCTGAAGATGTAAGCTTTCCAACGATATACAATTTATTATAGGTTGTCATACAAAAAAAAAAAATTTAAAAAATATCTGAAATTAAAGCTTTTTTTTTGTTCTGCAGCTCATTGATGAAAAATTTTTTTTTCTTTTTTCTAAGCAACTTAGAGATATGATAAGAGCATCTAATTAAAGCTGAAGATGTAAGCTTTCCAACGATATACAATTTATTATAGGTTGTCATACAAAAAAAAATTGAAAAAATATCTGAAATTAAAGCTTTTTGAAGTGAAAACTTCTTTAGTATCGTAGTGATTTGAAACAAGATGAAACGAAAACGCGACACGACTTCAACTTGTTATAACTTTTTTGTTTTAATAGATAGATGAATGAAATTTGTACTGTAGATAGGTAATTAAATAAATTATAATTGTACAAAATTTCAAATAATTTCATACTCAAAATTCGGAGATAACGGTAAAAAGATGTTCTTTTCCAACACACGTTATATCTTTTGATCTAGTGCACATACAAATTTGATTTAACTTTAATACGCATGCTGATAACATAACCTTTTATTTGATATATCACACATAACGTTACGTGCAAAAGTTACACAATCTTAAATTTAAAAATACCTCAAAACACCTGTGGAGATCTGTTGGCGATGACCAGCTACCAGTGTTGGAAGTACCGTAATCTCAGTCTGGACATTCGACATGGTTGACTTTAAAAAATTCTAACTTCTCTTGTAGACATCTTTGAAATAAGATTTATACATCATTATACAATTTGAAACAATAAGCTTTTACATGGTATAAAATTTTTTATAAGCTGTCAAACAAAAAAAAAGTCATGTGTGCAATTCACACGTGGTAGAAGTGAAACCTTTAAAAACATTTTTCTTGCAAAAAAAAAAAAGAAAAAATCTACCTATTTTTTATTCTATCTCCTTTAAATACATGTTTTTTATATGACAACCTATATATATTTTATATCATCTGAAAGCTTATTGTTTCAGCTTAAAATATTTATATAATCCATGTCTATACAACATCTACAAAAAGAGCTTATTTTTTTCAAACCAAATCACTTTTCATCAAAAAAAAAAAAACAAAAACATCAATCTTTTTTCTAACACCATTAAATATATTTTTTTTTAATCACAACCTATAGTAAATTTAATATTATCTGAAAGCTTATTATTTACCCTTTTATATGACGCTTCAATCATATTTCTACAATGCCTACAAAAAAAGTAAGATTTTTTTAAATCCAACCATGTTGATATTTCAAACTGAAATAACGGTCCTACACTGATGGCTGGTCATCGGCAACAGATCTCCACAGGTGTTTTGAGTTATTTTTCAATTTAAGATTGTGTAACTTGTAGAGCACGTAACGTAATGTGTGTTATATCAAATAAAAAGTTATGTTATCAGCATGCGTATTAAAGTTAAATCAAATTTGTATGTGCACTAGATCAAAAGATATAACGTGTGTTGGAAAAGAACATCTTTTTACCGTTATCTCTGAATTTTAAATATGAAATTTTGTACAATTATAATTTATTTAATTACCTATCTACAGTACAAATTTCGTTCATCTATCTATTAAAACAAAAAAGTTATAACAAGTTGAAGTCGTGTCGCGTTTTCGTTTCATCTTGTTTCAAATCACTACGATACTAAAGAAGTTTTCACTTCAAAAATTAAAAAAATAACTGAAACTAAAGCTATTTTTTTTTGTTCTGCAGCTGGTTGATTTTTCTTCTGCAGCTGGTTGATTTTTTATTCTTTTTTTCTAAGCAACTTAGAGATATGATTAGGGCATCTAATTAAAGCTGAAGATGTAAGCTTTCCAGCGATATAAAATTTATTATAGGTTGTCATACAAAAAAAAATTAAAAAAATATCTGAAATTAAAGCTTTTTTTTTTTGTTCTGCAGCTGATTGATTAAACATTTTTTATTCATTTTTCTAAGCAACTTAGAGATATGATAAGGGCATCTAATAAAAGCTGAACATGTAAGCTTTCCAACGATATACAATTTATTATAGGTTGTCATACAAAAAAAAATTTAAAAAAATATCTGAAATTAAAGCTTTTTTTTTTGTTCTGCAGCTCATTGATTAAAAATTTTTTATTCTTTTTTCTAAGCAACTTAGAGATATAATTAAAGCATCTTATTAAATCTGAAGATGTAAGCTTTCCAGCGATATACAATTTATTATAGGTTGTCATACAAAAAAAAAATTGAAAAAAATATCTGAAATTAAAGCTTTTTTTTTGTTCTGCAGCTGATTGATTAAAATTTTTTTATTCTTTTTTCTAAGCAACTTAGAGATATGATAAGGGCATCTAAATAAAGCTGAAGATGTAAGCTTTCCAACGATATACAATTTATTATAGGTTGTCATACAAAAAAAAATTGAAAAAATATCTGAAATTAAAGCTTTTTTTTTTGTTCTGCAGCTCATTGATTAAAAATGTTTTATTCTTTTTTCTAAGCAACTTAGAGATATGATTAGGGCATTCAATAATTAAAGCTGAAGATGTAAGCTTTCCAACGATATACAATTTATTATAGGTTGTCATACAAAAAAAAATTGAAAAAAATATCTGAAATTAAAGCTTTTTTTTTTGTTCTGCAGCTCATTGATTAAAATTTGTTTATTCTTTTTTCTAAGCAAGTTAGAGATATGATAAGGGCATCTAATTAAAGCTGAAGATGTAAGCTTTCCAAAGATATACAATTTATTATAGGTTATCATACAAAAAAAATTGAAACAAATATCTGAAATTAAAGCTGTTTTTTTTGTTCTGCAGCTCATTGATTAAAAATTTTATATTCTTTTTTCTAAGCAACTTAGAGATATAATTAGGGCATTTAATTAAAGCTGCAGATGTAAGCCTTTCAACGATATACAATTTATTATAGGTTGTCATACAAAAAAAAAAATGAAAAAAATATCTGAAATTAAAGCTTTTTTTTTGTTCTGCAGCTCATTGATTAAAAATTTTTTATTCTTTTTTCTAAGCAACTAAAAGATATTATTATTAAAGCTTAAAATGTAAGCTTTCCAAAGATATACAATTTATTATAGGTTGTCATACAAAAAAAAAATTGAAAAAAATATCTGAAATTAAAGCTTTTTTTTTTTGTTCTGCAGCTCATTGATTAAAATTTTGTTATTCTTTTTTCTAAGCAACTTAGAGATATTATTATTAAAGCTGAAGATGTAAGTTTTCCAAAGATATACAATTTATTATAGGTTATCATAAAAAAAAAATTGAAACAAATATCTGAAACTAAAGCTGTTTTTTTTGTTCTGCAGCTCATTGATTAAAAATTTTATATTCTTTTTTCTAAGCAACATAGAGATATAATTAGGGCATTTAATTAAAGCTGCAGATGTAAGCTTTTAAACGATATACAATTTATTATAGGTTGTCATACAAAAAAAAATTGAAAAAAATATCTGAAATTAAAGCTTTTTTTTTTGTTCTGCAGCTCATTGATTAAAAATTTTTTATTCTTTTTTCTAAGCAACTTAGAGATATTATTATTAAAGCTGAAGATGTAAGCTTTCCAAAGATATACAATTTATTATAGGTTGTCATACAAAAAAAAATTTAAAAAAATATCTGAAATTAAAGCTTTTTTTTTTGTTCTGCAGCTCAATGAAAAATTTTTTATTCTTTTTTCTAATCAACTTAGAGATAAGATAAGGGCATCTAATTAAAGCTGAAGATGTAAGCTTTCCAACGATATACAATTTATTATAGGTTGTCATACAAAAAAAAAAAATTTTAAAAATATCTGAAATTAAAGCTTTTTTTTGTTCTGCAGCTCATTGATGAAAAATTTTTTTTTCTTTTTTCTAAGCAACTTAGAGATATGATTAGAGCATCTAATTAAAGCTGAAGATGTAAGCTTTCCAACGATATACAATTTATTATAGGTTGTCATACAAAAAAAAATTGAAAAAATATCTGAAATTAAAGCTTTTTTTTTGTTCTGCAGCTCATTGATTAAAATTTGTTTATTCTTTTTTCTAACCAACTTAGAGATATGATTAGGGCATCTAATTAAAGCTGAAGATGTAAGCTTTCCAAAGATATACAATTTATTATAGGTTATCATACAAAAAAAAAATCATGTGTGCAATTCACACGTGGTAGAAGTGAAACCTTAAAAAATCATTTTTCTTGCAAAAAAAAAAAAAAAAAATAGAAAAAATCTACCTATTTTTATTCTATCACCTTCAAATCCATGTTTTTTATATGACAACCTATATAAATTTTATATCATCTGAAAGCTTATTATCTAAGCTCAAAATATATATATCGATCAGATCTATGAGACATCTACAAAAAGAGCTAGAATTTTTAAACTCGATCAATTTCCATCAAGAAATGCGAAAAAACACGTATTTTTATCTTCTCACGCTATTAAATCCATTTTCTTCCCTAACAACCTACACCATCTGAAAGCTGTTTGTCTTAGCTCAAAATAAATATATCGATCAAGTCTATGAGACATCTACAAAAAGAGCTAGATTTTTTAAACTCGATGAAATTTCATCAAAAAAAGCAAGAAAAACATTTATTTTTATGTTCTCATGCTATTAATTCAATTTTTTTGTTTGACAACCTATAAAAAAATGTATACCATGTGAAAGCTTATTGTTTCACCTTGTATAATGATGCATAAATCTTATTTCAAAGATGTCTACAAGAGAAGTTAGAATTTTTTAAAGTCAACCATGTCGAATTTCCAGACTGAGATTACGGTACTTCCTACACTGGTAGCTGGTCATCGCCAACAGATCTCCACAGGTGTTTTGAGGTATGTTTCAATTTTTTCAATTTAAGATTGTGTAACTTATAGAGCACGTACCGTTATGTGTGATATATCAAATAAAAGGTTATGTTATCACATCAGCATGCGTATTAAAGTTAAATCAAATTTGTATGTGCACTAGATCAAAAGATGTAACGTGTGTTGGAAAAGAACATCTTTTTACAGTTATCTCCGAATTTTGAATATGAAATTAATTGAAATTTTGTACAATTATAATTTATTTAATTACCTATCTACAGTACAAATTTCATTCATCTATCTATTAAAACAAAAAAATTATAACAAGTTGAAGTCGTGTCGCGTTTTCGTTTCATCTTGTTTCAAATCACTACGATACTAAAGAAGTTTTCACTTCAAAATTGAAACAAATATCTGAAATTAAAGCTTTTTTTTTTGTTCTGCAGCTCATTGATTAAAAATTTTATATTCTTTTTTCTAAGCAACTTAGAGATATAATAAGGGCATTTAATTTAAGCTGCAGATGTAAGCTTTCCAACGATATACAATTTATTATAGGTTGTCATACAAAAAAAAAATTGAAAAAAATATCTGAAATTAAAGCTTTTTGTTTTTGTTCTGCAGCTCATTGATTAAAAATTTTCTATTCCTTTTTCTAAGCAACTTAGAGATATTATTATTAAAGCTGAAGATGTAAGCTTTCCAAAGATATACAATTTATTATAGGTTGTCATACAAAAAAAAATTGAAAAAAATATCTGAAATTAAAGCTTTTTTTTTTTGTTCTGCAGCTCATTGATTAAAATTTTTTTATTCTTTTTTCTAAGCAACTTAGAAGATATTATTATTAAAGCTGAAGATGTAAGCTTTCCAAAGATATACAATTTATTATAGGTTGTCATACAAAAAAAATTTAAAAAATATCTGAAATTAAAGCTTTTTTTTTTGTTCTGCAGCTCATTGATTAAAAATTTTTTATTCTTTTTTCTGCAGCTCATTGATTAAAAATTTTTTATTCTTTTTTCTAAGCAACTTAGAGATATGATTAGGGCATCTAATTAAAGCTGAAGATGTAAGCTTTCCAACGATATACAATTTATTATAGGTTGTCATACAAAAAAAAATTAAAAAAATATCTGAAATTAAAGCTTTTTTTTTTGTTCTGCAGCTGATTGATTACAAAATTTTTATTCATTTTTCTAAGCAACTTAGAGATATGATAAGGGTATCTTATAAAAGCTGAAGATGTAAGCTTTCCAACGATATACAATTTATTATAGGTTGTCATACAAAAAAAATTTAAAAAAATATCTGAAATTAAAGCTTTTTTTTTTTGTTCTGCAGCTCATTGATTAAAAGTTTTTTATTCTTTGTTCTAAGCAACTTAGAGATATGATTAAAGCATTTAATTTCCAACGATATACAATTTATTATAGGTTGTCATACAAAAAAAAAAAATTAAAAAAATAACTGAAACTACAGCTTTTTTGAAGTCAAAACTTCTTTAGTATCGTAGTGATTTGAAACAAAATGAAACGAAAACGCGACACGACTTCAACTTGTTATAACTTTTTTGTTTTAATAGATAGATGAATGAAATTTGTACTGTAGATAGGTTATTAAATAATTATATTATAATATTATTGTACAAAATTTCAATTAATTTCATATTCAAAATTCGGAGATAACGGTAAAAAGATGTTCTTTTCCAACACACGTTATATCTTTTGATCTAGTGCACATACAAATTTGATTTAACTTTAATACGTATGCTGCTAACATAACCTTTTATTTGATATATTATCACACATAACGTTATGTGCTCTACAAGTTACACAATCTTAAATTGAAAAAAATTTAAAAATACCTCAAAACACCTGTGGAGATCTGTTGGCGATGACCAGCTATCAGTGTAGGAAGTACCGTAATCTCAGTCTGGAAATTCGACATGGTTGACTTTAAAAAATTCTAACTTCTCTTGTAGACATCTTTGAAATAAGATTTATACATCATTATACAAGGTGAAACAATAAGCTTTCACATGGTATGAAATTTTTTATAGGTTGTCAAACAAAAAAATTGATTTAAAGCATGAGAACATAAAAATAAATGTTTTTTTTTGCTTTTTAGATGAAATTTCATCGAGTTTAAAAAATTCTAGCTCTTTTTGTAGATGTCTCATACACCTGATCGATATATATATTTTGAGCTAAGACAATAAGCTTTTAAATGGTGTAAAAATTTGTATAGGTTGTTAGGGAAAAAATGGATTTAATAGCGTGAGAAGATAAAAATACGTGTTTTTTTGCTTTTTTTGATGGAAATTGATCGAGTTCAAAAAATTCTAGCTCTTTTTGTAGATGTCTCATAGAACTGATCGATATATATATTTTGAGCTTAGCTTTCAGATGATATAAGATTTATATAGGTTGTCATATAAAAAAAATTATGTGTGCAATTCACACGTGGTAGAAGTGAAACCTTAAAAAATCATTTTTCTTGCAAAAAAAATCGAAAAAGTCTACCTTTTTTTATTCTATCACCTTTAAATCCACCCAAATATAATACATTTTATATCTCCCAAAAGCTTATTGTTTCAGCTCAAAATATTTATATCGACCATGTCTATACAACATCTACAAAAAGAGCTAGAATTTTTTGAACCCAATCAATTTTTTCATCAAAAAAGTACAAAAATCAATCTTTTTTCTCCCATTAAATCTATTTTTTTAAATGACAACCTATGATAAACTATCATCTGAAAGCTTATTTCACTTTTTATATGACGTATCAATCATATTTCTACCATCCCTACAAAAAAAATAAGATTTTTTTAAATCCAACCATGTCGATATTTCAAACTAAGCTGAGATAACGGTACTTCCTACACTGGTGGCTGGTCATCGGAAACAGATCTCCACAGGTGTTTTGAGGTATTATTAAATTTTTTTCAATTTAAGATTGTGTAACTTGTAGAGCATTTACCGTTATGTGTGATATATCAAATAAAAGGTTATGTTATCAGCATGCGTATTAAAGTTAAATCAAATTTGTGTGTGCACTAGATCGAAAGATATAACGTGTGCAGAAAAAGAACATCTTTGTACCGTTATCTCAGAATTTTAAATATGAAATTAATTGAAATTTTGTACAATTATAGTTTATTTAATTACCTATCTACAGTGCAAATTTCATTCATCTATCTATTAAAACAAAAAAGTTATAACAAGTTGAAGTCGTGTCGCGTTTTCGTTTCATCTTGTTTCAAATCACTACGATACTAAAGAAGTTCTCACTTCAAAAACATGGATTTGAAGGTGATAGAATAAAAATAGGTAGATTTTTTTTTTCTATTTTTTTTTTTTGCAAGAAAAATGATTTTTTAAGGTTTCACTTCTACCACGTGTGAATTGCACACATGATTTTTTTTTGAAGTGAAAACTTCTTTAGTATCGTAGTGATTTGAAACAAGATGAAACGAAAACGCGACACGACTTCAACTTGTTATAACTTTTTTGTTTTAATAGATAGATGAATGAAATTTGTACTGTAGATAGGTAATTAAATAAATTATAATTGTACAAAATTTCAATTAATTTCATATTCAAATTCGGAGAAAACGGTAAAAAGATGTTCTTTTCCAACACACGTTGTATCTTTTGATCTAGAGCACATACAAATTTGATTTAACTTTAATACGCATGCTGATAACATAACCTTTTATTTGATATATCACACATAACGTTAAATGCTCTACAAGTTACACAATCTTAAATTGAAAAAAATTTGAAAATACCCCAAAACACCTGTGGAGATCTGTTGGCGATGACCAGCTACCAGTGTAAGAAGTACCGTAATCTCAGTCTGGAAATTCGACATGGTTGACTTTAAAAAATTTTAACTTCTCTTGTAGACATCTTTGAAATAAGATTTATACATCATTATACAAGGTGAAACAATAAGCTTTCACATGGTATACAATTTTTTTATAGGTTGTCAAACAAAAAAATTGACTTAATAGCATGAGAACATAAAAATAAATGTTTTTTTTTTTGCTTTTTGGATGAAATTTCATCGAGTTTAAAAAATTCTAGCTCTTTTTGTAGATGTCTCATACACCTGATCGATATATATATATAGAGCTCTTGCAATAAGCTTTCAGATAGTATAACATTTTTTAGAGGTTGTTAGGGAAAAAATGCATTTAATAGCGTGAGAAGATAAAATTACGTGTTTTTTCGCTTTTTTTGAAGAAAATGATTGTTTTCAATAAATTATTTTTATACTTTTTGCGCATTGTAAAAATTTTAGTATGGCTTTATTCTTTAGGAAAATTTTGTAAACTTTTTAATGGTTTAATTTTTTTTTTTTTTAATGATTTTTTAAGGTTTCACTTCTAGCACGTGTGAATTGCACACATGATTTTTTTTTTGTTCTGCAGCTGATTGATTAAAAATTTTTTATTCTTTTTTCTAAGCAACTTAGAGATATAATTAAAGCATCTAATTAAATCTGAAGATGTAAGCTTTCCAGCGATATACAATTTATTATAGGTTGTCATACAAAAAAAAAATTGAAAAAAATATCTGAAATTAAAGCTTTTTTGAAGTGAAAACTTCTTTAGTATCGTAGTGATTTGAAACAAGATGAAACGAAAACGCGACACGACTTCAACTTGTTATAACTTTTTTGTTTTAATAGATAGACAAATGAAATTTGTACTGTAGATAGGTAGTTAAATAAATTATAATTGTACAAAATTTCAATTAATTTCATATTCAAAATTCGGAGATAACGGTAGAAAGATGTTCTTTTCCAACACACGTTATATCTTTTGATCTAGTGCACATACAAATTTGATTTAACTTTAATACGCATGCTGATAACATAACCTTTTATTTGATATATCACACATAACGTTACGTGCTCTACAAGTTACACAATCTTAAATTGAAAAAAATTTAAAAATACCTCAAAACACCTGTGAAGATCTGTTGGCGATGACCAGCTACCAGTGTAGGAAGTACCGTAATCTCAGTCTAGAAATTCGACATGGTTGACTTTAAAAAAATTCTAACTTCTCTTGTAGACATCTTTGAAATAAGATTTGAACATCATTATACAAGGTGAAACAATAAGCTTTCACATGGTATAAAATTTTGTATAGGTTGTCAAACAAAAAAATTGATTTTATAGCATAAGAACATAAAAACAAATGTTTTTTTTTTGCTTTTTGGATGAAATTTCATCGAGTTTAAAAAATTCTAGCTCTTTTTATAGATGTCTCATAGACCTGATCGATATATATATTTTGAGCTCTTACAATAAGCTTTCAGATGGTATAACATTTTTTATAGGTTGTTAGGGAAAAAATGCATTTAATAGCGTGAGAAGATAAAATTACGTGTTTTTTCGCTTTTTGAAGTGAAAACTTCTTTAGTATCGTGGTGATTTGAAACAAGATGAAACGAAAACGCGACACGAACATTCAACTTGTTATAACTTTTTTAGATTGTTTTAATAGATAGATGAATGAAATTTGTATTGTAGATTGGTAATTAAATAAACTATAATTGTACAAAATTTCAATTAATTTAATATTCAAAATTCTGAGATAACGGTAAAAAGGTGTTCTTTTCCAATACACGTTGATAACATAACCTTTTATTTGATATATCACACATAACGGTACATGCTCCACAAGTTACACAATCTTAAATTGAAAAAATTGAAATATACCTCAAAGAACCTGTAGAGATCTGTTGCCGATGACCAGCCACCAGTGTAGGAAGTACCGTTATCTCAGTTTGAAATATCGACATAGTTGGATTTAAAAAAATCTTACTTTTTTTGTAGGCATAGTAGAAATATGATTGATAGTTCATGTAAAAGGTGAAATAATCTTAGATGATATAAAATTTATTAAAGGTTGTCATATAAAAAACATGGATTTAAAGGTGATAGAATAAAAAAAAGGTAGATTTTGTCTTTTTTTTTAAAGAAAAATGATTTTTTTAAGGTTTCACTTCTACCACGTGTGAATTACACACATGAGTTTTTTTTTTTGTTCTGCAGCTGATTGATTAAAATTTTTTTATTCTTTTTTCTAAGCATCTTAGAGATATGATTAGGGCATTTAAATAAAGCTGAAGATGTAAGCTTTCCAACGATATACAATTTATTATAGGTTGTCATACAAAAAAAAATTGAAAAAATATCTGAAATTAAAGCTTTTTTTTTGTTTTGCAGCTCATTGATTAAAAATGTTTTATTCTTTTTTCTAAGCAACTTAGAGATATGATTAGGGCATCCAATAATTAAAGCTGAAGATGTAAGCTTTCCAACGATATACAATTTATTATAGGTTGTCATACAAAAAGAATTTAAAAAAATATCTGAAATTAAAGCTTTTTTTTTTGTTCTGCAGCTCATTGATTAATATTTGATTATTCTTTTTTCTAAGCAACTTAGAGATATGATAAGGGCATCTAATTAAAGCTGAAGATGTAAGCTTTCCAAAGATATACAATTTATTATAGGTTACACTGGTCAACAAGGTTTTTGTTACAGACACCAAGATATACTTTTCTATAGGTTTTTTGGGTGCTGAGCTCGAATCCGAAGTCAGAACAATTCTACCACATCACGTTTTTGAGATAATCCCGTTAGAAAATCGAAAATGCTGCTTTTTTACCAGTTTTCGAGATTATTTCTTAGCTTTTGGTTATTTGTTTTAAATAAATTTATAACGGTTTCTAATAGAACTAAATGTTGTCTTTCTAAATCCGTTTAAATCTTTTAAAAATCTCTTATCTTCTTTGAGAAATCTAAAATTGAAATCAACGTGTTTGGTATATCTCAAATTTATTTGCTTTTAATAATAAATCTCGAAATTTTCTTTGCAAATCGCTTTCAAATTTTGACACAACGTTTCATTTACATTCCAGTAAGTTCTTATCTTGTTTTTAACAAGAAAAAAAATTATATTTTTCTCACTAGTAATTATTTAGTATAAGTATCTGACACGGTCACGCTTTGATGTATCTCACTGCGATTCACCACCTTCGCAAATATAAAAACTTGCAAGATTCTAAATAAAACGTTGTGTCAAAATTTTAAAGCGATTGGCAAAGAACTTTTCGATATTCGCTATTAAAAGTAAATAAACATGAGATATACCAAACACGTTGATTTCAATTTCAGATTTCTCAAAGAAGATAAGAGATTTTTAAAAGATTTATACGGATTTAGAAAGACAACATTTAGTTCTATTAGAAACTGTTACAAATTTATTTAGAACAAATAACCAAAAGCTAAGGAATAATCTCGAAAACTGGTAAAAAAGCGGCATTTTCGATATTTTAACGGGATTATCTCAAAAACGTGATGTGATAGAATTTTTTTGACTTCGGATTTGAGCTCAGCACACCAAAATCCTATAGAAAAGTATACCTTGGTTTCTGTAACAAAAAAAAAGTTTAATTTTGTTGACCAGTGTTATCATACAAAAAAAAAAATTGAAACAAATATCTGAAATTAAAGCTGTTTTTTTTGTTCTGCAGCTCATTGATTAAAAATTTTATATTCTTTTTTCTAAGCAACTTAGAGATATAATAAGGGCATTTAATTAAAGCTGCAGATGTAAGCCTTCCAACGATATACAATTTATTATAGGTTGTCATACAAAAAAAAAAATGAAAAAAATATCTGAAATTAAAGCTTTTTTTTTGTTCTGCAGCTCATTGATTAAAAATTTTTTATTCTTTTTTCTAAGCAACTTAGAGATATTATTATTAAAGCTGAAGATGTAAGCTTTCCAAAGATATACAATTTATTATAGGTTGTCATACAAAAAAAAATTGAAAAAAATATCTGAAATTAAAGCTTTTTTTTTTGTTCTGCAGCTCAATGAAAAATTTTTTATTCTTTTTTCTAATCAACTTAGAGATAAGATAAGGGCATCTAATTAAAGCTGAAGATGTAAGCTTTCCAACGATATACAATTTATTATAGGTTGTCATACAAAAAAAAAAATTTTTTAAATATCTGAAATTAAAGCTTTTTTTTTGTTCTGCAGCTCATTGATGAAAAATCTTTTATTCTTTTTTCTAATCAACTTAAAGATATGATTAGAGCATCCAATTAAAGCTGAAGATGTAAGCATTCCAACGATATACAATTTATTATAGGTTGTCATACAAAAAAAAATTGAAAAAATATCTGAAATTAAAGCTTTTTTTTTCTGCAGCTCATTGATTAAAAATGTTTTATTCTTTTTTCTAAGCAACTTAGAGATATGGTTAGGGCATCCAATAATTAAAGCTGAAGATGTAAGCTTTCCAACGATATACAATTTATTATAGGTTGTCATACAAAAAAAAATTGAAAAAAATATCTGAAATTAAAGCTTTTTTTTTGTTCTGCAGCTCATTGATTAAAATTTGTTTATTCTTTTTTCTAAGCAACTTAGAGATATGATTAGGGCATCTAAAGCTGAAGATGTAAGCTTTCCAACGATATACAATTTATTATAGGTTATCATACAAAAAAAAATTGAAACAAATATCTGAAATTAAAGCCGTTTTTTTTTTGTTCTGCAGCTCATTGATTAAAATTTTTTTATTCTTTTTTCTAAGCAACTTACAGACATTATTATTAAAGCTGAAGATGAAAGCTTTCCAGCGATATACAATTTATTATAGGTTGTCATACAAAAAAAAAAATTAAAAAAATATCTGAAATTAAAGCTTTTTTTTTTTGTTCTGCAGCTGATTGATTAAAAAATTTTTATTATTATTTTTTCTAAACAACTAAGAGATATGATAAGGGCATCTAATTAAAACTGAAGATGTAAGCTTTCCAACGATATACAATTTATTCTAGGTTGTCGTACAAAAAAAAATTAAAAAAATATCTGAAATTAAAAAAATATCTGAAATTAAAAAAATATCTGAAATTAAAGCTTTTTGTTTTTGTTCTGCAGCTCATTGATTAAAAATTTGTTATTCTTTTTTCTAAGTAACTTAGAGATATGATTAGGTCATCTAATTAAAGCTGAAGGTGTAAGCTTTCCAACGATATACAATTTATTATAGGTTGTCATACAAAAAAAAATTTAAAAAATATCTGAAATTAAAGCTTTTTTTTTTTGTTCTGCAGCTTATTGATTAAAAATTTTTTATTCTTTTTTCTAAGCAACTTAGAGATATGATTAAAGCACCTAATTAAAGCTGAAGATGTAAGCTTTCCAACGATATACAATTTATTATAGGTTGTCATACAAAAAAAAATTGAAAAAAATATCTGAAATTAAAGCTTTTTTTTTTGTTCTGCAGCTCATTGATTAAAAAATTTTTATTTTTTTTCTAATTTTATTTATTTATAAATTTATATAATTTATTATAGGTTGTCAAACAAAAAAAAATTAAAAAAAATATCTGAAATTAAAGCTTTTTTTTTTGTTCTGCAGCTCATTGATTAAATTTTTTTTACTCTTTCTTCTAAGCAACTAAGAGATATTATTATTAAAGCTGAAGATGTAAGCTTTCCAGCGATATACAATTTATTATAGGTTGTCATACAAAAAAAAAAATTAAAAAAATATCTGAAATTAAAGCTTTTTTTTTTGTTCTGCAGCTGATTGATTAAAAAATTTTTATTCTTTTTTCTAATTTTATTTATTTATAAATTTATATAATTTATTATAGGTTGTCAAACAAAAAAAAATTAAAAAAAATATCTGAAATTAAAGCTTTTTTTTTTGTTCTGCAGCTCATTGATTAAATTTTTTTTACTCTTTCTTCTAAGCAACTAAGAGATATTATTATTAAAGCTGAAGATGTAAGCTTTCCAAAGATATACAATTTATTATAGGTTGTCATACCAAAAAAAAATTGAAAAAAATATCTGAAATTAAAGCTTTTTTTTTTGTTCTGCAGCTCATTGATTAAAAAAATTTTATTCTTTTTTCTAAGCCACTTAGAGATATGATAAGGGCATCTAATTAAAGCTTAAGATGTAAGCTTTCCAACGATATACAATTTATTATAGGTTGTCATACAAACAAAATAGAAAAAAATATCTGAAATTAAAGCTTTTTTTTTGTTCTTCAGCTCATTGATTAAAAATTTTTTATTCTTTTTTCTAAGCAACTTAGAGATATGATTAGGGCATTTTATAAAATCTGAAGATGTAAGCTTTCCAACGATATACAATTTATTAAAGCTAGGTTGTCATACAAAAAGAATTTAAAAAAAAATCTGAAATTAAACCATTTTTTTTTGTTCTGCAGCTCATTGATTAAAAATTTTTTATTCTTTTTTCTAAGCAACTTAGAGATATGATTAGGGCATCTAATTTAAGCTAAAGATGTAAGCTTTCCAACGATATACAAATTGAAAAAAATATCTGAAATTAAAGCTTTTTTTTTGTTCTGCAGCTCATTGATTAAAAAATTTTTATTCTTTTTTCTAAGCAACTTAGAGATATGATAAGGGCATCTTATTAAAGCTGAAGATGTAAGCTTTCCAACGATATACAATTTATAATAGGTTGTCATACAAAAAAAATTGAAAAAAATATCTGAAATTTAAGCTTTTTTTTTTGTTCTGCAGCTCATTGATTAAAATTTTTTATTCTTTTTTCTAAGCAACTTAGAGATATTATTATTAAAACTGAAGATGTAAGCTTTCCAAAGATATACAATTTATTATAGGTTGTCATACAAAAAAAAATGGAAAAATATCTGAAATTAAAGCTTTTTTTTTTGTTCTGCAGCTCATTGATTAAAAATGTTTTATTCTTTTTTCTAAGCAGCTTAGAAATATGATTATTGCATCCAATTAAAGCTGAAGATGTAAGCTTTAAAACGATATACAATTTATTATAGGTTGTCATACAAAAAAAAAATTGAAAAAAATATCAGAAATTAAAGCTTTTTTTTGAAGTGAAAACTTCTTTAGTATCGTAGTGATTTGAAACAAGATGAAACGAAAACGCGACACGACTTCAACTTGTTATAACATTTTTGTTTTAATAGATAGATGAATTTAATTTGTACTGTAGATAGGTAATTAAATAAATTATAATTGTATAAAATTTCAATTAATTTCACATTCAAAATTCGGAGATAACGGTAAAAAGATGTTCTTTTCCAACACACGTTATATCTTTTGATCTAGTGCACATACAAATTTGATTTAACTTTAATACGCATGCTGATAACATAACCTTTTATTTGATATATCACACATAACGTTATGTGCTCTACAAGTTACACAATATTAAATTGAAAAAAATTTAAAAATAACTCAAAACACCTGTGGAGTGTGGAGATCTATTGGCGATGACCAGCTACCAGTGTAGGAAGTACCGTAATCTCAGTCTGGAAATTCGACATGGTTGACTTTTAAAAATTCTAACTCCTCTTGTAGAGATCTTTGAAATAAGATTTATACATTATTATACAAGGTGAAACAATAAGCTTTCACATGGTATAAAATTTTTTATAGGTTGTCAAACAAAAAAATTGATTTAATAGCATAAGAACATAAACATAAATGTTTTTTTGCTTTTTGGATGAAATTTCATCGAGTTTAAAAAATTCTAGCTCTTTTTGTAGATGTCTCATACACCTGATCCATATATATATTTTGAGCTAAGGCGATAAGCGTTTAGATGGTGTAAAAATTTGTATAGGTTGTTAGGGAAAAAAATGGATTTAATAGCGTGAGAAGATAAAAATACGTGTTTTTTTCGCTTTTTTTGATTAAAATTGATCTAGTTCAAAAAATTCTAGCTCTTTCGTAGATGTCTCATATACCTGATGGATATATATATTTGGAGCTTAGACAATAAGCTTTCAGATGATATAAAATTTATATAGGTTTTATATAAAAAACATGGATTTGAAGGTGATAGAATAAAAATAGGTAGACTTTTTCTATTTTTTTTTTTTTTTTCAAGAAAAATTATTTGTTAAGGTTTCACTTCTACCACTTGTGAATTGCACACGTGATTTTTTTTGTTCTGCAGCTCATTGATTAAAAATGCTTTATTCTTTTTTCGAAGCAACCTAGAGATGTGATAAGGGCATTAAGTTAAAGCTGAAGATGTAAGCTTTCCAACGATATACAATTTATTATAGGTTGTCATACAAAAAAAAATTAAAAAAAATATCTGAAATTAAAGCTTTTTTTTTGTTCTGCAGCTCATTGATTAAAAATTTTGTATTCTTTTTTCTAAGCAACTTAGAGATATGATTAGGGCATCTAATTAAAGCTGAAGATGTTAGCTTTCCAACGATATAAAATTTATAATAGGTTGTCATACAAAAAAAATTTAAAAAAATATCTGAAATTTAAGCTTTTTTTTTCTGCAGCTCATTGATGAAAAATTTTTTATTCTTTTTTCTAAGCAACCTAGAGATGTGATAAGGGCATTAAATTAAAGCTGAAAATGTAAGCTTTCCAACGATATACAATTTATTATAGGTTGTCATACAAAAAAAAAATTAAAAAAAATATTTGAAATTAAAGCTTTTTTTTTTGTTCTGCAGCTCAATGAAAAATTTGTTATTCTTTTTTCTAATCAACTTAGAGATATGATTAGGGCATCTAATTAAAGCTGAAGATGTAAGCTTTCCAACGATATACAATTTATTATAGGTTGTCATAAAAAAAAACATTGAAAAAATATCTGAAATTAAAGCTTTTTTTTTTGTTTTGCAGCTCATTGATTAAAAACGTTTTATTCTTTTTTCTAAGCAACTTAGAGATATGATTAGGGCATCCAATTAAAGCTGAAGATTTAAGCTTTCCAACGATATACAATTTATTATAGGTTGTCATACAAAAAAACATTGAAAAAATATCTGAAATTAAAGCTTTTTTTTTTGTTTTGCAGCTCATTGATTAAAAATGTTTTATTCTTTTTTCTAAGCAACTTAGAGATATGATTAGGGCATCCAATTAAAGCTGAAGATTTAAGCTTTCCAACGATATACAATTTATTATAGGTTGTCATACAAAAAAAAATTGATAAAAATATCTGAAATTAAAGCTTTTTTTTTGTTCTGCAGCTCATTGATTAAAATTTTTTTAATCTTTTTTCTAAGCAACTTAGAGATATGATTAGGGCATCTAATTAAAGCTGAAGATGTAAGCTTTCCGACGATATACAATTTAATATAGGTTATCATACAAAAAAAAATTGAAACAAATATCTGAAATTAAAGCTGTTTTTTTTTTCTGCAGCTCATTGATTAAAAATTTTATATTCTTTTTTCTAAGCAACTTAGAGATATAATAAGGGCATTTAATTAAAGCTGAAGATGTAAGCTTTCCAACGATATACAATTTATTATAGGTTGTCATACAAAAAAAAATTGAAAAAAAAATCTGAAATTAAAGCATTTTTTTTGTTCTGCAGCTCATTGATTAAAAATTTTTTATTCTTTTTTCTAAGTAACTTAGAGATATGATTAGGTCATCTAATTAAAGCTGAAGGTGTAAGCTTTCCAAAGATATACAATTTATTATAGGTTGTCATACAAAAAAAAAATTGAAAAAAATATCTGAAATTAAAGCTTTTTTTTTTGTTTCCAGCGATATACAATTTATTATAGGTTGTCATACAAAAAAAATTGAAAAAAATATCTGAAATTAAAGCTTTTTTTTTTGTTCTGCAGCTCATTGATTAAAAATTTTTTATTCTTTTTCCTAAGTAACTTAGAGATATGATTAGGTCATCTAATTAAAGCTGAAGGTGTAAGCTTTCCAACGATATAAAATTTATAATAGGTTGTCATACAAAAAAAATTGAAAAAAATATCTGAAATTTAAGCTTTTTTTTTCTGCAGCTCATTGATGAAAAATTGTTTATTCTTTTTTCTAAGCAACCTAGAGATGTGATTAGGGCATTAAATTAAAGCTGAAAATGTAAGCTTTCCAACGATATACAATTTATTATAGGTTGTCATACAAAAAAAAATTAAAAAAAATATTTGAAATTAAAGCTTTTTTTTTTGTTCTGCAGCTCAATGAAAAATTTGTTATTCTTTTTTCTAATCAACTTAGAGATATGATAAGGGCATCTAATTAAAGCTGAAGATGTAAGCTTTCCAACGATATACAATTTATTATAGGTTGTCATACAAAAAAAAATCATGTGTGCAATTCACACGTGGTAGAAGTGAAACCTTAAAAAATCATTTTTCTTTCAAAAAAAAAAAAAAAAAATAGAAAAAATCTATCTATTTTTATTCTATCACCTTCAAATCTATGTTTTTTATATGACAACCTAGATAAATTTTATATCATCTGAAAGCTTATTGTCTTAGCTCAAAATATATATATCGATCAAGTCTATGAGACATCTACAAAAAGAGCTAGAATTTTTTGAACTCGATCAATTTCCATCAAAAAACGCGAAAAAACACGTATTTTTATCTTCTCACACTATTAAATCCATTTTTTTCCCTAACAACATTTATTTTTATGTTCTCATGCTATTAAATCAATTTTTTTGTTTGACAACCTATAAAAATGTTTATACCATGTGAAAGCTTATTGTTCCACCTTGTATAATGATGCATAAATCTTATTTCAAAGATGTCTACAAGAGAATTTAGAATTTTTTAAAGTCAACCATGTCGAATTTCCAGACTGAGATTACGGTACTTCCTACACTGGTAGCTGGTCATCGCCAACAGATCTCCACAGGTGTTTTGAGGTATTTTTAAATTTTTTTCAATTTAAGAATGTGTAACTTGTAGAGCACGTAACGTTATGTGTGATATATCAAATAAAAGGTTATGTTATCAGCATGCGTATTAAAAATAAATCAAATTTGTATGTGCACTAGATCAAAAGATATAACGTGTGTTGGAAAAGAACATCTTTTTACCGTTATCTCCGAATTTTGAATATGAAATTAATTGAAATTTTGTACAATTATAATTTATTTAATTACCTATCTACAGTACAAATTTCATTTATCTATCTATTAAAACAAAAAAGTTATAACAAGTTGAAGTCGTGTCGCGTTTTCGTTTCATCTTGTTTCAAATCACTACGATACTAAAGAAGTTTTCACTTCAAAAACATTGAAAAAATATCTGAAATTAAAGCTTTTTTTTTTGTTTTGCAGCTCATTGATTAAAAATGTTTTATTCTTTTTTCTAATCAACTTAGAGATATGATAAGGGCATCCAATTAAAGCTGAAGATTTAAGCTTTCCAACGATATACAATTTATTATAGGTTGTCATACAAAAAAAAATTGATAAAAATATCTGAAATTAAAGTTTTTTTTTTTGTTCTGCAGCTCATTGATTAAAATTTTTTTATTCTTTTTTCTAAGCAACTTAGAGATATGATTAGGGCATCTAATTAAAGCTGAAGATGTTAGCTTTCCGACGATATACAATTTATTATAGGTTATCATACAAAAAAAAATTGAAACAAATATCTGAAATTAAAGCTGTTTTTTTTTCTGCAGCTCATTGATTAAAAATTTTATATTCTTTTTGCTAAGCAACTTAGAGATATAATAAGGGCATTTAATTAAAGCTGAAGATGTAAGCTTTCCAACGATATACAATTTATTATAGGTTGTCATACAAAAAAAAAAAAATTGAAAAAAAAATCTGAAATTAAAGCATTTTTTTTGTTAATTTAATTTATTTATTTAGCTTAATACAAGCATACAAGCATAGAAACTTACAACTATTGTTTACAAAAAAAAAACTTAAAACTAGATGATAAAAATACTTAAGAACTAAATTAATTTTAGGGAAGATAAATTAGGGAGGTTCTGGGGTTAAGAAAATATTGTAGAGAGAGGTTTTTAGAGAATGTTTGGAGTGGTGGAAATCAAAAGAGTTATCCACGCTATTAGTGGTACGTAGCATGCGATTCATTGGTTCGTTACATCCATAATTTGTACGGTGATAGTCAAGAACAAAAAGAGAAACAGATCTAAGATTTCTCGGGTTAGTATAGAGGGAGATTTTTTGCAAAAGAGCAGGGCAATCGATATTACCAGTTAAAAGTTGATGGATGAAAACAATGTCAGCAACTTTACGGCGTATATCAAGGGGTTGTAAATCTATGAGTTTTAAACGATCAACATAAGGTGGGAGGTTAAATCTATCAGGCCAGTCAAGACCACGCAGAGCAAATCGAAGAAATCTACGTTGGACGGCTTCTATACGAAGTGAATAAGATGCATAAAATGGGGACCATACCTGGCTAGCATATTCGAGAAGAGGTCTGACAAATGTTAGATAAAGGGTTTTTGTGACATAGGGGTCGGAGAATTCTTTGGACCAACGTTTAACAAAACCAAGTGCGGAGTTTGCTCTATTTATCGAGTTAGTGATGTGGGATCTGAAATTAAGTTCCTTATCACATATTACTCCGAGATCTCGCAAAGAATCCACTTGTGTGACCGGCTCATTATTAATAAAGTAGGTACGAGGGAGAAGTGATGAGCGTTTACGTGAATACGTTATTGCTTGACATTTGCTCACATTAAGCTCAAGGAAGTTCTTCTGACACCAGGTAGAAAATCGGTCTAGGTCACGTTGAAGAAGGAGGGTATCATTAAGGGAGGAGATACTTCTATATATTTTTTTATCGTCAGCGTACACTGAGATTGAAGAATCTTTTATGACACAATCGACATCATTGATTGTTAATATGAAAATCAGAGGGCCGAGATGGCTACCTTGCGGAACGCCAGATGTTGCAAGGATTGGGATTGATTCTGAACCTCTAAAAAGGACATTATACTGGCGTCCATTTAAATATGATTCGATCCATGCAATAAAAGAGGGTTGAAAACCAAGTGATTTTAGTTTGAAGAGAATAAGGTTATGTGAGATTTTATCGAAGGCTTTGCTTAGGTCAGTTGCAACTACATCTATTTCTTTGCCAGCCTCCATTTCACAAATTGAACTGGAAACGAAATCAACTAAGTTTGTGGTAGTTGATCTACCAGTTAGAAAACCGTGTTGATTAGGGGAGAAAATTTGCTTACAATGGAAGAGCATTGTGTCATAGACTATGCTTTCAAAAAGCTTGGGTATGCATGATAGTTTAGCTATGGGGCGGTAGTTAGAGATTTCTTTTTTGGGACCTTTTTTATGGATCGGGATAATGTAGGAACATTTCCAAAGAGAAGGGAAGATCCCTTTTGAGATAGAGAGCTGAAAAAGAGCAGTTAAGGGTTGTAGTAGGTTTGCAGAGCAATTTTTTAAAATTATTGAAGGTAAACCATCAGGACCTCCAGTATATTTAACTTTGAGTTTGTTTATCTTTTCAAGAACGACGGACGAGGGAATAACAATGGAAGTTAATGACGTTTGAGTGCAAGTGGCTAAATATGAAAAATAATCTAAGTCCGGTTGTGAGGAATTATTAGAAAAAGACTGGCTAAAGAATTGCGCAAATAGATTAGTTATTATTTTGGGATCATCCGAGCATGTGTTCAAATAAGCAAGGGTAGAAGGGTAGCTATCCGATTTCTTTTTAGCGTTAATGAAATGGAAGAAGCTTTTAGGATCGGATAGTATGTTGGATTGAATTTTTAAAAGGTAATCATTATAGAGAGAGTTACATAACTCAGAAAACAAAAAGTTCAAGCACTGGAAATTCGAGAAGTCAAAGCCAGAACGAGATTGCAGATATTTGCGCCAGAGTTTATTTCTTCTATTTCTGAGTGACTTGAGTTCATTGTTGTACCACGGAGGACTAGAGGAAATGTTTTTTTGAGGGGCAGTTGGTACCGATTGGCTTATACAATTGAAGACAATGGAATAGAATTGAGAGAGAGAAGTATTAATATCGCGGCTTTCAAGGATACTACTAAAGTTGGCAGCATGTAGTAAGTCATTAAGTTTCGAAAAGTTTGCTTTGCGAAAATTTAAGACATTTGGAAATTCAGATGGAATGACAGTAAGGGAGGAGTTATAGGAAAAGGTGAGAAATAGAGGAGGGTGGTACGAATCTAGGGTCGAAAGAAGGTGATCGCTTGCAGAAAGTATGCAGTTCTCTACATCTGATGAGAAGACGAGGTCGAGTTGCCGCCCTAAATTGTTTTTAATTCCACTTAGTTGAAAAAGTCCTACGTCAGAAACGCAATCGGTGAATAGGATTTCCTTATCTGTTGTGGCATTTGAAGTCAAAAAGTAAGATTCATCATCAGAGGGAGTCCATTGAAGATTTGGAAAATTGAAGTCTCCTAAAACTAAGACAACATCCGACGAGTCGGTGACATCGAAGATAGAGTCAAGAGCATCGACTGCAAGCTGGTATGATTCAATAGGCTGGCAAGGCCGGATATAACAGCAAACTGTGTAGACATTAAATTTGCCAATTTTTGATTTGACGCAGACAAACTCAAAAGAAGGGGAATCAGAAGTTTTAAGGAGTGATGAGTCGAAACGATTATTAATTGCTAACAGAACTCCACGACCAAGGGATAGATCATTACTCAAAGATCCATCAGCTCAAAAAGCATTAAAGTCAGGGTTGAAAAGTTCATTATCGTTAATGCTAGGTAGAAGATTGGTTTCAGTGAGTGCAAAAATATCATAGGGAAGTGTTGAAGAATTAAGATAGACAGATGAGGTTTTAGTGCGAAGACCTCTGACATTTTGATAATATAAAGACAAACATTCTGGATGATTATTTTGGGATTGAGGAGGTTTAGGGACGAAAAAAATTATTAAAATTGGTCCGACTTCTTTGTAAATGAGAAATCCGATTTGAATTAACATGAGAGGCGAATGACGCAAGATCATTTGCAACATCAGCTGGAGTGAGATTGTACTCTTCATGATATCGGACGTAAATTGATCTTAGCAAATCTGGGTTGGTAGGGAGACCTTCTTGTTGAATGGAAACTATAAGGTTTGTTCTAGTAACCCCATCAACAATAACGGAGTCATGTTTGTCATGTAGGTAAGCAAGGTAAAGGCGAATGTTAGCATAAATTCTACGATCACGAAGACGTGAGAGGACGTAACGACCATCATCGTTAAGGTCAACAAAATGTTTTGTTAACTTGGCTACTGGTGGGGTAAGAGGATCTAAGAAAGGGGGTGAAGATATATGAGGATTATTAAGGCTTGAGGAGTTTGAGACGGAGCAGTTGGGGTACTGTTGTGAAACGTTATGGGTGAGAGAAAGTCCAGACGTTGTAGTGATTGGGGGACAGTAAGAATGAGCTGTTGGACTCAAAGTAGAAGAGGGTGCAGGATAAGAAGATGAGGAGGTTGTAGAGTATGAAGAAGAGGATGTTGGGTTTAAAACGTGAGATCGAATAAAATTGGGGTAGTTCTTTACCGAGGAGTTTACGGAGTATTTAGGGTTGGGACAGCTACTCGTAGAAGAATCTGAAAGGTCAAAAGAAACACGTCTATTAGGAATTGTTGAAGGCTTTGGTTGAGAGGTAGTGTTTGGAAGGGAAAAGTTGTGGGTAGCATTAAAAGTGTTATGGGAACGAAAAGGATGAACATTGTTAAAGTCAGGATATCTTCAAAGTTTAAGATGCCAGTTCGGATCAGGTCTAAGAGGACGATTGAAAGAAACGCGGGCCTTCTGGGCGGGAGCAGTATTTTTAATTCGACGAAACTCGACACCATCTCGTTCTGTCACGTCGGATCCAGGGGAGAAAAACATCCACTCATATTTTTTAGGCAAGAATGCGTAGAAAGTTGAGGTGTTATATTTATCGGATTGAAAAATCTTCTTGAAACGAGCATTTTGAATTTTAAAATGGGAGGAGAACCACTTGGAGAGCCATTTGACGTCAGTGGATTTGGGTAACCCTTTAATCATGTACTTCTCCATTTTAGATACCATGCACGGTGCAGAAAGGCTAGGAGAAGAGGCAGAAGTTGATGAAACGGGATCTGTTGGAGGATCAGTTGAATGATGGTCGGAAGCCTGGAGCTGAGCAGATGATGAGGATGATGAGTGTGATTGAACTGTATTCAAAGGAGCAGTATGACGAGAGTCAGCCGAAGTAGAAGCTGTAGGTGGTGATATTGTCGAAGTTGTTGGTGCAGAGACAACAGGGACACTGATTGAAGTGCCAGGCATGATAGGTTGAGGTGCAGGTAAAACAGGATTGAGTTCAACGTTGATGGCAAGTATTTCATCAAGGATGGATTTGTTATTTGGCGAGGCCGAATTGTTATCGAACTTGTTGTAGAGGAAACGAAGCTCATCCATAACGCCATCAATCGACTCTTTAAATCCATCCGATTTATTTTTTAGGCATTCCATTGCATTTACTAAATCACCCGTGCGGTGATTAAGTATACCCATTTCTTTATATAATGAGTTCACTGCATCCGAACCTTGGGCAAGAAATCTTTTTAAAATGTCTAGATCATCACTAAAAGATTTATTAGACCGATGATGCGTTTCAATTTTAGTGTCCATTGTTGAAAGCAAGTCAAACATTTTATTGAGTTCTGCTCTGAGTTGAGAGGGGACAGGAACAACCTCACGACGTGATTTCGAGTTGGAATTGTTGTCCAACTTTTCCAAAGAAATGTTGATGTTATCCAAAGTATTGTCAATAGTCGAATTGACTTTACTATTGTAACCACGCACTTCAGCCTTAAGTTCCAAAAAAGAGTCTGATAATGACCGCAGAAGGTCATTATTGCACTTTATTGCCCGCAAGATGTGGGCAGGCGACAGAGATTTGCAATCCTCGCAATAATAACAAAACTTTTCCAAAATTTCCGGAAGATGAGATTTGGTAGTTCTGCTCAAACCAATGCATAACGGATGGAAGCTTAAGTTGCAGATTCCATTGCATTGAATGAGGTCAGTTATATTGCAAGAAATAGTGCAATTAATGTTACCGCACTTTGCTGACATATTTATGATGGGTAGGTCAGGGACAAACGAAAAGTCAGTTAAAAAGCCAAGAAAACTGCAGGGGTAATCGAAAACGTTAAATGGGGTCGATTATCACAATATTCGCGAATATAGTTGGGTTAATCCAAACAGAAACTGCGGAGATAAGCACAATAGGTATTCACAAATGTGGTAGGTTATATGGCAAGAAAAAATAAATTGAAGTAGGTCAGATATTATTATGATTAATATTGAAGACACAATTAAAGGGCACTTGAATGAGTTGAATTATTAAGGGGCGAAACAGAAGGAGGTAAATACAAATTAATTATACGGAGCAGAAGTTAATATGCGACTGCACTTGACGACGGTTAAATTCCAAGTTGTTCTGCAGCTCATTGATTAAAAATTTTTTATTCTTTTTTCTAAGCAACTTAGAGATATTATTATTAAAGCTGAAGATGTAAGCTTTCCAAAGATATACAATTTATTATAGGTTGTCATACAAAAAAAAAATTGAAAAAAATATCTGAAATTAAAGCTTTTTTTTTTGTTTCCAGCGATATACAATTTATTATAGGTTGTCATACAAAAAAAATTGAAAAAAATATCTGAAATTAAAGCTTTTTTTTTTGTTCTGCAGCTCATTGATTAAAAATTTTTTATTCTTTTTTCTAAGTAACTTAGAGATATGATTAGGGCATCTAATTAAAGCTGAAGGTGTAAGCTTTCCAACGATATACAATTTATTATAGGTTGTCATACAAAAAAAAAATTTAAAAAATATCTGAAATTAAAGCTTTTTTTTTGTTCTGCAGCTCATTGAATAAAAATTTTTTATTCTTTTTTCTAAGCAACTTAGAGATATAATTAGGGCATTTAATTAAAGCTGAAGATGTAAGCTTTCCAACGATATACAATTTTTTATAGGTTGTCATACAAAAAAAAAATTTAAAAAATATCTGAAATTAAAGCTTTTTTTTTGTTCTGCAGCTCATTGAATAAAAATTTTTTATTCTTTTTTCTAAGCCACTTAGAGATATGATTAGGGCATCTTATTAAAGCTGAAGATGTAAGCTTTTCAACGATATACAATTTATTATAGGTTGTCATACAAAAAAAAAAAATTAAAAAAATATCTGAAATTAAAGCTTTTTTTTGTTCTGCAGCTGATTGATTCAAAAATTTTTATTTTTTTTTTCTAAGCAACTTAGAGATATGATTAGGGCATTTAATTAAAGCTGAAGATGTAAGCTTTCCAACGATATACAATTTATTATAGGTTGTCATACAAAAAAAAAATGAAGAAAATATCTGAAATAAAAGCTTTTTTTTTTGTTCTGCAGCTCATTGATTAAATTTTTTTTATTTTTTTTTTCTAAGCAACTTAGAGATATGATTAGGGCATCTAATTAAAGCTGAAGATGTAAGCTTTCCAACGATATACAATTTATTTTAGGTTGTCATACAAAAAAAATTGAAAAAATATCTGAAATTAAAGCTTTTTTTTTGTTCTGCAGCTCATTGATTACAAATTTTTTATTCTTTTTTCTAAGCAACTAAGAGATATTATTATTAAAGCTGAAGATTTAAGCTTTCCAACTATATACAATTTATTATAGGTTATCATACAAAAAAAAATTGAAACAAATATCTGAAATTAAAGCTGTTTTTTTTGTTCTGCAGCTCATTGATTAAAAATTTTATATTCTTTTTTCTAAGCAACTAAGAGATATGATAAAGCTGAAGATGTAAGCTTTCCAACGATATACAATTTATTATAGGTTGTCATACAAAAAAAAATTGAAAACAAAATCTGAAATTAAAGCTTTTTGTTTTGTTCTGCAGCTCATTGATTAAAAATTTTTATTCTTTTTTCTAAGCAACTTAGAGATATGATTAAAGCATTTAATTAAAGCTGAAGATGTAAGCTTTCCAACGATATACAATTTATTGTAGGTTGTCATACAAAAAAAATTGAAAAAATATCTGAAATTAAAGCTTTTTTTTTGTTCTGCAGCTCATTGATTACAAATTTTTTATTCTTTTTTCTAAGCAACTAAGAGATATTATTATTAAAGCTGAAGATTTAAGCTTTCCAACTATATACAATTTATTATAGGTTATCATACAAAAAAAAATTGAAACAAATATCTGAAATTAAAGCTGTTTTTTTTGTTCTGCAGCTCATTGATTAAAAATTTTATATTCTTTTTTCTAAGCAACTTAGAGATATGATAAAGCTGAAGATGTAAGCTTTCCAACGATATACAATTTATTATAGGTTGTCATACAAAAAAAAATTGAAAACAAAATCTGAAATTAAAGCTTTTTGTTTTGTTCTGCAGCTCATTGATTAAAAATTTTTATTCTTTTTTCTAAGCAACTTAGAGATATGATTAAAGCATTTAATTAAAGCTGAAGATGTTAGCTTTCCAACGATATACAATTTATTATAGGTTGTCATACAAAAAAAATTGAAAAAAATATCTGAAATTTAAGCTTTTTTTTTCTGCACATCATTGATGAAAAATTTTTTATTCTTTTTTCTAAGCAACTTAGAGATATGATTAGGGCATCTAATTAAAGCTGAAGATGTAAGCTTTCCAACGATATACAATTTATTATAGGTTGTCATACAAAAAAAAATTAAAAAAAATATCTGAAATTAAAGCTTTTTTTTTTGTTCTGCAGCTCAATGAAAAATTTTTTATTCTTTTTTCTAATCAACTTAGAGATATGATAAGGGCATCTAATTAAAGCTGAAGATGTAAGCTTTCCAACGATATACAATTTATTATAGGTTGTCATACAAAAAAAAAATTTAAAAAATATCTGAAATTAAAGCTTTTTTTTTGTTCTGCAGCTCATTGATTAAAAATGTTTTATTCTTTTTTCTAAGCAACTTAGAGATATGATTAGGGCATCCAATTAAAGCTGAAGATTTAAGCTTTCCAACGATATACAATTTATTATAGGTTGTCATACAAAAAAAATCATGTGTGCAATTCACACGTGGTAGAAGTGAAACCTTAAAAAATCATAACTTTTTTGTCTTTTATCACCTTTAAATCCATTTTTGTTATAACAACTTATAATGAATTTTAAATCATCTGAAAGCTTATGTTTCAGTTCAAAATATTTATATGGCTTGTCTATACAACATCTACAAAAGGAGCTAGAATTTTTTGAACCCAATCTGTTTTCATCAAAAAAGCAAAAAAATCCATCTTTTTTCTCTTCTAAAGACGCTTCAATCGTATTCCTACGATGCGATGCCTGCAAAAAAAGTAAGAATTTCTTAAAGCCAACCATGTCGAACAGGCAACAGATCTCCACAGGTGTTTTGAGGTATTTTTCAATGTTTTCAATTTAAGATTGTGTAACTTTTAGAGCACGTACCGTTATGTGTTATATATCAAATAAAAGGTTATGTTATCAGCATGCGTATTAAAGTTAAATCTAGTTTTTATGTGCACTTTATCAAAAGATATAACGTAATGTAGAAAGAGAACATCTTTTTACCGTTATCTCAGAACTTTGAATATGAAATTAATTGAAATATTGTACATTTATAGTTTATTTAATTATCTATCTACAGTACAAATTTCATTCATCTATCTATTAAAACAAAAAAGTTATAACAAGTTGAAGTCGTGTCGCGTTTTCGTTTCATCTTGTTTCAAATCACTACGATACTAAAGAAGTTTTCACTTCAAAAAATTGATAAAAATATCTGAAATTAAAGCTTTTTTTTTTGTTCTGCATCTCATTGATTAAAATTTTTTTATTCTTTTTTCTAAGCAACTTAGAGATATGATTAGGGCATCTAATTAAAGCTGAAGATGTAAGCTTTCCGACGATATACAGTTTATTATAGGTTATCATACAAAAAAAAATTGAAAAAATACCTGAAATTAAAGCTTTTTTTTGTTCTGCAGCTCATTGATGAAAAATTCTTTTTTCTAAGCAACTAAGAGATATGATAAGGGCATCTAATTAAAGCTGAAGATGTAAGCTTTCCAAAGATATACAATTTATTATAGGTTGTCATACAAAAAAAAATTGAAAAAATATCTGAAATTAAAGCTTTTTTTTTGTTCTGCAGCTCATTGATTAAAATTTTTTTATTCTTTTTTCTAAGCAACTTAGAGATATTATTATTTAAGCTGAAGATGTAAGCTTTCCAAAGATATACAATTTATTATAGGTTGTCAAACAAAAAAAGGTGTAAGCTGAAGGTGTAAGCTTTCCAACGATATACAATTTATTATATTTTGTCATACAAAAAAAATTTTAAAAATATCTGAAATTAAAGCTTTTTTTTTTGTTCTGCAGCTCATTGATTAAAAATTTTTTATTCTTTTTTCTAAGCAACTTAGAGATATTATTATTAAAGCTGAAAATGTAAGCTTTCCAAAGATATACAATTTATTATAGGATGTCATACAAAAAAAAATTGAAAAAAAATATATGAAATTAAAGCTTTTTTTTTGTTCTGCAGCTCATTGATTAAAAATTTTTTATTCTTTTTTCTAAGCAACTTAGAGATATTATTATTAAAGCTGAAAATGTAAGCTTTCCAACGATATACAATTTATTATAGGTTGTCATACAAAAAAAAATTGAAAAAAATATCTGAAATTAAAGCTTTTTTTTTTGTTTTGCAGCTCATTGATTAAAAATGTTTTATTCTTTTTTCTAAGCAACTTAGAGATATGATAAGGGCATCCAATTAAAGCTGAAGATTTAAGCTTTCCAACGATATACAATTTATTATAGGTTGTCATACAAAAAAAATTGATAAAAATATCTGAAATTAAAGCTTTTTTTTTTGTTCTGCATCTCATTGATTAAAATTTTTTTATTCTTTTTTCTAAGCAACTTAGAGATATGATTAGGGCATTTAATTAAAGCTGAAGATGTAAGCTTTCCAACGATATACAATTTATTATAGGTTGTCATACGAAAAAAAAAAATAAAAAAATATCTGAAATTAAAGCTTTTTTTTTGTTCTGTAGCTGATTGATTAAAAAATTTGTATTCTTTTTTCTAAGCAACTAAGAGATATGATTAGGGCACCTAATTAAAGCTGAAGATGTAAGCTTTCCAACGATATACAATTTATTATAGGTTGTCATACAAAAAAAAAATTAAAAAAATATCTGCAATTAAAGCTTTTTTTTTTGTTCTGCAGCTCATTGATTAAAATTTTTTATTCTTTTTTCTAAGCAACTTAGAGATATTATTATTAAAGCTGAAAATGTAAGCTTTCCAAAGATATACAATTTATTATAGGATGTCATACAAAAAAAAATTGAAAAAAAATATATGAAATTAAAGCTTTTTTTTTGTTCTGCAGCTCATTGATTAAAAATTTTGTATTCTTTTTTCTAAGCGACTTAGAGATATGATAAGGGCATCTAATTAAAGCTGAATATGTAAGCTTTCCAGCAATATACAATTTATTATAGGTTGTCATACAAAAAAAAAATTGAAAAAAAATATCTGAAATTAAAGCTTTTTTTTTGTTCTGCAGCTCATTGATTAAAAATTTTTTTTTCTTTTTTCTAAGTAACTTAGAGATATGATAAGGTCATCTAATTAAAGCTGAAGGTGTAAGCTTTCCAACGATATACAATTTATTATAGGTTGTCATACAAAAAAAAATTTTAAAAATATCTGAAATTAAAGCTTTTTTTTTTGTTCTGCAGCTCATTGATTAAAAATGTTTTATTCTTTTTTCTAAGCAACTAAGAGATATGATTAGGGCATTTAATTAAAGCTTAAGATGTAAGCTTTCCAACGATATACAATTTATTATAGGTTGTCATAAAAAAAAAAAATTAAAAAAATATCTGAAATTAAAGCTTTTTTTTTTGTTCTGCAACTCATTGATTAAATAATTTTTATTCTTTTTTCTAAGCCACTTACAGATATGATTAGGGCATCTTATTAAAGCTGAAGATGTAAGCTTTCCAACGATATACAATTTATTATAGGTTGTCGTACAAAAAAAAATTAAAAAAATATCTGAAATTAAAGCTTTTTTTTTTGTTCTGCAGCTGATTGATTAAAAAATTTTTATTCTTTTTTCTAAACAACTAAGAGATATGATTAGGGCATCTAATTAAAACTGAAGATGTAAGCTTTCCAACGATATACAATTTATTATAGGTTGTCATAAAAAAAAAAAATGAAGAAAATATCTGAAATAAAAGCTTTTTTTTTTTTCTGCAGCTCATTGATTAAAAATTTTTTATTTTTTTTTCTAAGTAACTAAGAGATATGATAAGTTCATTTAATTAAAGCTGAAGATGTAAGCTTTCCAACGATATACAATTTATTATAGGTCGTCATACAAAAAAAAAATGAAAAAAATATTTGAAATTAAAGCTTTTTTTTTGTTCTGCAGCTGATTGATTAAAAAATTTGTATTCTTTTTTCTAAGCAACTTAAAGATATGATTAGGGCATCTTATTAAAGCTGAAGATGTAAGCTTTCCAACGATATACAATTTATTATAGGTTGTCATACAAAAAAAAATTGAAAAAAATATCTGAAATTAAAGCTTTTTTTTTTGTTCTGCAGCTGATTGATTAAAAAATTTTTATTCTTTTTTCTAAGCAACTAAGAGATATGATAAGGGCATCTAATTAAAACTGAAGATGTAAGCTTTCCAACGATATACAATTTATTATAGGTTGTCATAAAAAAAAAAATGAAGAAAATATCTGAAATAAAAGCTTTTTTGAAGTGAAAACTTCTTTAGTATCGTATTGATTTGAAACAAAATGAAACGAAAACGCGACACGACTTCAACTTGTTATAACTTTTTTGTTTTAATAGATAGATGAATGAAATTTGTACTGTAGATAGGTAATTAAATAATATATTATTGTACAAAATTTCAATTAATTTCATATTCAAAATTCGGAGATAACGGTAAAAAGATGTTCTTTTCCAACACACGTTATATCTTTCGATCTAGTGCACATACAAATTTGATTTAACTTTAATACGCATGCTGATAACATAACCTTTTATTTGATATATCACACATAACGGTACTTGCTTCAAAACACCTGTGGAGATCTGTTGGCGATGACCAGCTATCAGTGTAGGAAGTACCGTAATCTCAGTCTGGAAATTCGACATGGTTGACTTTAAAAAATTCTAACTTCTCTTGTAGACATCTTTGAAATAAGATTTATACATCATTATACAAGGTGAAACAATAAGCTTTCACATGGTATAAAATTTTGTATAGGTTGTCAAACAAAAAAATTGATTTAAAGCATGAGAACATAAAAATAAATGTTTTTTTTTTTGCTTTTTGGATGAAATTTCATCGAGTTCACAAAATTCTAGCTCTTTTTGTAAATGTCTCATAGACCTGATCGATATATATATTTTGAGCTTAGACAATAAGCTTTCAGATGGTGTAAAAATTTGTATAGGTTGTTAGGGAAAAATGGATTAAATAGCTTGAGAAGATAAAAATACGTGTTTTTTTTGCTCTTTTTGGTGGAAATTGATCGAGTTCAAAAAATTCTAGCTCTTTTTGTAAATGTCTCATAGACCTGATCGATATATATATTTTGAGCTTAGACAATAAGCTTTCAGATGATATAAAATTTATATAGGTTGTTATATAAAAAACATGGATTTGAAGGTGGTAGAATAAAAATAGGTAGATTTTTTCTATTTTTTTTTTGCAAGAAAAATGATTTTTTAAGGTTTCACTTCTACCACGTGTGAATTGCACACATAATTTTTTTTTTTTTTCTGCAGCTCATTGATTAAAAATTTTTTATTTTTTTTTCTAAGTATTTAAGAGATATGATAAGTTCATTTAATTAAAGCTGAAGATGTAAGCTTTCCAACGATATACAATTTATTATAGGTTGTCATACAAAAAAAAATTGAAAAAAATATCTGAAATTAAAGCTTTTTTTTTTGTTCTGCAGCTCATTGATTAAAATTTTTTTATTCTTTCTTCTAAGCAACTTAGAGATATGATTAAAGCATCTAATTAAAGCTGAAGATGTAAGCTTTCCAGCGATATACAATTATCTGAATTACAATTATATCTGAAATTAAAGCTTTTTTTTTTGTTCTGCAGCTGATTGATTAAAAATGTTTTATTCTTTTTTCTAAGAAACTAAGAGATATGATTAGGGCATCTAATTAAAACTGAAGATGTAAGCTTTCCAACGATATACAATTTATTATAGGTTGTCGTACAAAAAAAAATTAAAAAAATATCTGAAATTAAAGCTTTTTTTTTTGTTCTGCAGCTGATTGATTAAAAAATTTTTATTCTTTTTTCTAAACAACTAAGAGATATGATTAGGGCATCTAATTAAAGCTGAAGATGTAAGCTTTCCAACGATATACAATTTATTATAGGTTGTCATAAAAAAAAAAATTAAAAAAATATCTGAAATTAAAGCTTTTTTTTTGTTCTGCAGCTGATTGATTCAAAATTTTATATTTTTTTTTCTAAGCAACTTAGAGATATGATAAGGGCATCTAATTAAAGCTGAAGATGTAAGCTTTCCAACGATATACAATTTATTATAGGTTGTCATACAAAAAAAAAAAAAATGAAGAAAATATCTGAAATTAAAGCTTTTTTTTGTTCTGCAGCTGATTGATTAAAAAATTTGTATTCTTTTTTCTAACCAACTTAGAGATATGATTAGGGCATCTAATTAAAGCTGAAGATGTAAGCTTTCCAACGATATACAATTTATTATAGGTTGTCATACAAAAAAAAATTGAAAAAATATCTGAAATTAAAGCTTTTTTTTTGTTCTGCAGCTCATTGATTAAAATTTTTTTATTATTTTTTTTAAGCAACTTAGAGATATGATTAGGGCATCTAATTAAAGCTGAAGATGTAAGCTTTTCAACGATATACAATTTATTATAGGTTGTCATACAAAAAAAAATTAAAAAAATATCTGAAATTAAAGCTTTTATTTTGTTCTGCAGCTCATTGATTAAAAACGTTTTATTGTTTTTTCTAAGCATTTTAGAGATATGATAAGGGCACCTAATTAAAGCTGAAGATGTAAGCTTTCCAACGATATACAATTTATTATAGGTTGTCATACAAAAAAAAATGAAAAAAATATCTGAAATTAAAGCTTTTTTTTTTTGTTCTGCAGCTGATTGCTCAAGTAGCACAAAAGTCTAAAATACACCAAAATATTTGGAGTATTTTTTGCACTTTCGTGATATGCATTTTGAATATAAAAAATATACCATTTTCTCGTATATAATAAACTCCGCTGGTTAAAAAATTAAACCGATTTTGGTATATAAATAGAGCTAGTGGTATAAAAAATGAACTGGTTTTTGGTGAAAAATTATTCCTTTGAAATAGAAAAATACACAATAAATCTATGGATAAAATACACCATTTAAATTATTCTGATTTATAATTTCAACCAAAGTTTATTTTTTAACCTTAAATAGTTTGATGAATTAAAATGTACACTATTTCTTATGAAATAAATGAAAATAAATTATTCTCTATCACAATACAATTAACTAATGATTAAATATGAATTTGAGTGCCTAATTTAAGAACGAAACCAATTCCATCTACTGATTTTAGATACTACCCCGTCTAAAAATCGAACGCCTCAAAAATTTCAATGAATTAATGATTTTTTTTTTTCGATTTTAAAAATCAGTTTTTCAAAAACAATAATTTTTTTGTTGTTTTTACATTTTTTTAGAAGCGTTCTCTTATTATAATATAAACGAATCGAATAAAGTAAGAATGCGGGATAATTAGGCCGATATAGTACTATTATAGTAAAATAATTAATTGCTGTCTTCATTATTTAAATGGCAGCCATGGAAAAATATGACGTCTCCCACTTATGTAGTCTTGTGAATTTTATGCCCACAGGGTGTACTTCCTACATCGAAGAGAGTGTACAAAATATACCGTTTCGGTTCATTTGAGAATCGAATAATTTTATGCACCAATAATGGTGTATTTTAAAAACAATTGAATATCGGCGTATTTTTTGCACGGAATCTTAAAAGAAATGTTGAAATTTTGCACAGAAAAGATGATGGTATAATTTTTATACCATCTTTTTTGATATATACACCATTTTATTCAAATTTCTCAATTTTACACCAAAATTAATGAATTTACACCAATTTATACACCAGTGTGCTACTTGAGTGATTAAAAAATTTGTATTCTTTTTTCTAAGCAACTTACAGATATGATTAGGGCATCTTATTAAAGCTGAGGATGTAAGCTTTCTAACGATATACAATTTATTATAGGTCGTCATACAAAAAAAAAATGAAAAAAATATCTGAAATTAAAGCTTTTTTTTTGTTCTGCAGCTGATTGATTAAAAAATTTGTATTCTTTTTTCTAAGCAACTAAGAGATATGATTAGGGCATCTAATTAAAGCTGAAGATGTAAGCTTTCCAACGATATACAATTTATTATAGGTTGTCGTACAGAAAAAAATTAAAAAAATATCTGAAATTAAAGCTTTTTTTTTTTGTTCTGCAGCTCAATGAAAAATTTTTTATTCTTTTTTCTAATCAACTTAGAGATATGATAAGGGCATCTAATTAAAGCTGAAGATGTAAGTTTTCCAACGATATACAATTTATTATAGGTTGTCATACAAAAAAAATTAAAAAAAATATCTGAAATTAAAGCTTTTTTTTTTGTTCTGCAGCTCAATGAAAAATTTTTTATTCTTTTTTCTAATCAACTTAGAGATATGATAAGGGCATCTAATTAAAGCTGAAGATGTAAGCTTTCCAACGATATACAATTTATTATAGGTTGTCATACAAAAAAAAAATGAAGAAAATATCTGAAATTAAAGCTTTTTTTTGTTCTGCAGCTGATTGATTAAAAAATTTTTATTCTTTTTTCTAACCAACTTAGAGATATGATTAGGGCATCTAATTAAAGCTGAAGATGTAAGCTTTCCAACGATATAAAATTTATAATAGGTTGTCATACAAAAAAAATTGAAAAAAATATCTGAAATTTAAGCTTTTTTTTTCTGCACATCATTGATGAAAAATTTTTTATTCATTTTTCTAAGCAACTTAGAGATATGATTAGGGCATCTAATTAAAGCTGAAGATGTAAGCTTTCCAACGATATACAATTTATTATAGGTTGTCATACAAAAAAAAATTGAAAAAAATATCTGAAATTAAAGGTTTTTTTTGTTCTGCAGCTCATTGATGAAAAATTTTTTATTCTTTTTTCTAAGCAACTAAGAGATATGATTAGGGCATCTAATTAAAGCTGAAGATGTAAGCTTTCCAACGATATACAATTTATTATAGGTTGTCATACAAAAAAAAATTAAAAAAAATTAAAAAAAATATCTGAAATTAAAGCTTTTTTTTTTGTTCTGCAGCTCAATGAAAAATTTTTTATTCTTTTTTCTAATCAACTTAGAGATATGATAAGGGCATCTAATTAAAGCTGAAGATGTAAGCTTTCCAACGATATACAATTTATTATAGGTTGTCATACAAAAAAAAAAAAATCATGTGTGCAATTCACACGTGGTAGAAGTGAAACCTTAAAAAATCATTTTTCTTGCAAAAAAAAAAAAATAGAAAAAATCTACCTATTTTTATTCTATCACCTTCAAATCCATGTTTTTTATATGACAACCTATATAAATTTTATATCACATGAAAGCTTATTGTCTAAACTCAAAATATATATATCGATCAGGTCTATGAGACATCTACAAAAAGAGCTAGAATTTTTTAAACTCGATCAATTTCCATCAAAAAAAGCGAAAAAAAAGCGAAAAAAACACGTATTTTTGTCTTCTCACGCTATTAAATGCATTTTTTCCCTAACAACCTATAAAAAATTTTTTACCATCTGAAATCTTATTGTCCAAGCTCAAAATATATATATCGATCATGTCTATGAGACATCTACAAAAAGAGATAGAATTTTTTGAACTCGATCAATTTCCATCAAGAAAAGCAAAAAAAACACGTATTTTTATCTTCTCACGCTATTAAATCCATTTTCTTCCCTAACAACCTATAACAACCTACACCATCTGAAAGCTTATTGTCTTAGCTCAAAATATATATATCGATCAAGTCTATGAGCCATCTACAAAAAGAGCTAGAATTTTTTGAACTCGATCAAATTTCATCAAAAAAAGCAAAAAAAAAACATTTATTTTTATGTTCTCATGCTATTAATTCAATTTTTTTGTTTAACAACCTATAAAAAATTTTATACCATGTGAAAGCTTATTGTTTCACCTTGTATAATGATATATAAATCTTATTTCAAAGATGTCTACAAGAGAAGTTAGAATTTTTTAAAGTCAACCATGTCGAATTTCCAGACTGAGATTACGGTACTTCCTACACTGGTAGCTGGTCATCGCCAACAGATCTCCACAGGTGTTTTGAGGTATTTTTAAATTTTTTTCAATTTAAGATTGTGTAACTTGTAGAGCACGTAACGTTATGTGTGATATATCAAATAAAAGGTTATGTTATCAGCATGCGTATTAAAGTTAAATCAAATTTGTATGTGCACTAGATCAAAAGATATAACGTGTGTTGGAAAAGAACATCTTTTTACCGTTATATCCGAATTTTGAATATGAAATTAATTGAAATTTTGTACATTTATAATTTATTTAATTACCTATCTACAGTACAAATTTCATTCATCTATCTATTAAAACAAAAAAGTTATAACAAGTTGAAGTCGTGTCGCGTTTTCGTTTCATCTTGTTTCAAATCACTACGATACTAAAGAAGTTTTCACTTCAAAAAATTGAAAAAATATCTGAAATTAAAGGTTTTTTTGAAGTGAAAACTTCTTTAGTATCGTAGTGATTTGAAACAAAATGAAACGAAAACGCGACACGACTTCAACTTGTTATAACTTTTTTGTTTTAATAGATAGATGAATGAAATTTGTACTGTAGATAGGTAATTAAATAATATATTATTGTACAAAATTTCAATTAATTTCATATTCAAAATTCGGAGATAACGGTAAAAAGATGTTCTTTTCGAACACACGTTATATCTTTTGATCTAGTGCACATACAAATTTGATTTAACTTTAATACGCATGCTGCTAACATAACCTTTTATTTGATATATCACACATAACGTTACGTGCTCTACAAGTTACACAATCTTAAATTGAAAAAAATTTTAAAATACCTCAAAACACCTGTGGAGATCTGTTGGCGATGACCAGCTATCAGTGTAGGAAGTACCGTAATCTCAGTCTGGAAATTCGACATGGTTGACTTTAAAAAATTCTAACTCCTCTTGTAGACATCTTTGAAATAAGATTTGAACATCATTATACAAGGTGAAACAATAAGCTTTCACATGGTATAAAATTTTTTATAGGTTGTCAAACAAAAAAATTGATTTAAAGCATGAGAACATAAAAATAAATGTTTTTTTTGCTTTTTAGATGAAATTTCATCGAGTTAAAAAAATTCTAGCTCTTTTTGTAGATGTCTCATACACCTGATCGATATATATATTTTGAGCTAAGACTATAAGCTTTCAGATGGTGTAAAAATTTGTATAGGTTGTTTGGGAAAAAATGGATTTAATAGCGTGAGAAGATAAAAATACGTGTTTTTTTTGCTTTTTTTGATGGAAATTGATCGAGTTCAAAAAATTCTAGCTCTTTTTGTAGATGTCTCATAGAACTGATCGATATATATATTTTGAGCTTAGACAATAAGCTTTCAGATGATATAAGATTTATATAGGTTGTCATATAAAAAACATGGATTTGATGATAGAATAAAAATAGGTAGATTTTTTCTATTTTTTTATTTTTGCAAGAAAAATGATATATATATATATATAAAATATATATATCGATCAGGTGTATGCGACATCTACAAAAAGAGCTAGAATTTTTTAAACTCGATGAAATTTCATCCAAAAAGCAAAAAAAACATTTATTTTTATGTTCTCATGCTATTAAATCAATTTTTTTGTTTGACAACCTATAAAAAATTTTATACCATGTGAAAGCTTATTGTTTCACCTTGTATAATGATTGACTGAGATTACGGTACTTCCTACACTGGTAGCTGGTCATCACCAACAGATCTCCACAGGTGTTTTGAGGTATGTTTCAATTTTTTCAATTTAAGATTGTGTAACTTGTAGAGCACGTACCGTTATGTGTGATATATCAAATAAAAGGTTATGTTATCAGCATGCGTATTAAAGTTAAATCAAATTTTTATGAGCACTAGATCAAAAGATATAACTTGTGTTGGAAAAGAACATCTTTTTACCGTTATCTCCGAATTATGAATATGAAATTAATTGAAATTTTGTACAATTATAATTTATTTAATTACCTATCTACAATACAAATCTAATTCATCTATCTATTAAAACAAAAAAGTTATAACAAGTTGAAGTCGTGTCGCGTTTTCGTTTCATCTTGTTTCAAATCACTACGATACTAAAGAAGTTTTCACTTCAAAAAAACAGCTTTAATTTCAGATATTTGTTTCAATTTTTGAAGTGAAAACTTCTTTAGTATCGTAGTGATTTGAAACAAGATGAAACGAAAACGCGACACGACTTCAACTTGTAATAACTTTTTTGTTTGAATAGATAGATGAATGAAATTTGTACTGTAGATAGATAATTAAATAAATTATAATTGTACAAAATTTCAATTATTTTCATATTCAAAATTCGGAGATAACGGTAAAAAGATGTTCTTTTCCAACACACGTTATATCTCTTGATCTAGTGCACATACAAATTTGATTTAACTTTAATACGCATGCTGATAACATAACCTTTTATTTGATATATCACACATAACGTTACGTGCTCTACAAGTTACACAATCTTAAATTGAAAAAAATTTAAAAATACCTCAAAACACCTGTGGAGATCTGTTGGCTATGACCAGCTACCAGTGTAGGAAGTACCGTAATCTCAGTCTGGAAATTCGACATGGTTGACTTTAAAAAATTCTAACTTCGCTTGTAGACATCTTTGAAATAAGATTTATACATCATTATACAAGGTGAAACAATAAGCTTTCACATGGTATAAAATTTTGTATAGGTTGTCAAACAAAAAAATTGATTTAATAGCATGAGAACATAAAAATAAATGTTTTTTTTGCTTTTTGGATGAAATTTCATCGAGTTTAAAAATTTCAAGCTCTTTTTGTAGATGTCTCATACATCTGATCGATATATATATTTTGAGCTAAGACAATAAGCTTTTAGATGGTATAAATTTTTTTATAAATTGATAGGGAAAAAATGCATTTGATAGCGTGAGAAGACAAAAATACTTGTTTTTTTTCGCTTTTTTTGATGGAAATTGATCGAGTTCAAAAAATTCTAGCTCTTTTTGTAGATGTCTCATAGACCTGATCGATATATATATTTTGAGCTTAGACAATAAGCTTTCAGATGATATAAAATTTATATAGGTTGTCATATAAAAAACATGGATTTGAAGGTGATAGAATAAAAATAGGTAGATTTTTTCTATTTTTTTTTTTTGCAAGAAAAATGATTTTTTAAGGTTTCACTTCTACCACGTGTGAATTGCACACATGATTTTTTTTTTTTTTGTATGATAACCTATAATAAACTGTATATCGTCGGAAAGCTTACATCTTCAGCTTTAATTAGATGCCCTAATCATATCTCTAAGTTGCTTAGAAAAAAGAATAAAAAAATTTTAATCAATGAGATGCAGAACAAAAAAAAAGCTTTAATTTCAGATATTTTTATCAATTTTTTTTTGTATGACAACCTATAATAAATTGTATATCGTTGGAAAGCTTAAATCTTCAGCTTTAATTGGATGCCCTAATCATATCTCTAAGTTGCTTAGAAAAAAGAATAAAACATTTTTAATCAATGAGCTGCAAAACAAAAAAAAAAGCTTTAATTTCAGATATTTTTTCAATTTTTTTTTTGTATGACAACCTATAATAAATTGTATATCGTTGGAAAGCTTACATCTTCAGCTTTAATTAGATGCCCTAATCATATCTCTTAGTTGCTTAGAAAAAAGAATAAAAAATTTTTCATCAATGAGCTGCAGAACAAAAAAAAAAAAAAAATCATGTGTGCAATTCACACGTGATAGAAGTGAAACCTTAAAAAATCATTTTTCTTGCTAAAAAAAAATAGAAAAAATCTACCTATTTTTATTTTATCACCTTCAAATCCATGTTTTTTATATGACAACCTAGATAAATTGTATATCATCTGAAAGCTTATTGTCTAAGCTCAAAATATATATATCGATTAGGTCTATGAGACATCTACAAAAAGAGCTAGAATTTTTTGAACTCGATGAAATTTCATCAAAAAAAGCAAAAAAAAACATTTATTTTTATTTTCTCATGCTATTAAATCAATTTTTTTGTTTGACAACCTATAAAAAATGTTATACCATGTGCAAGCTTATTGTTTCACCTTGTATAATGATGTATAAATCTTATTTCAAAGATGTCTACAAGAGAAGTTAGAATTTTTTAAAGTCAACCATGTCGAATTTCCAGACTGCGATTACGGTACTTCCTACACTGGTAGCTGGTCATCGCCAACAGATCTCCACAGGTGTTTTGAGGTATTTTTAAATTTTTTTCAATTTAAGATTGTGTAACTTGTAGATAACGTACTGTTATGTGTGATATATCAAATAAAAGGTTATGTTATCAGCATGCGTATTAAAGTTAAATCAAATTTGTATGTGCACTAGATCAAAAGATATAACGTGTGTTGGAAAAGAACATATTTTTACCGTTATCTCCGAATTTTGAATATGAAATTAATTGAAATTTTGTACAATTATAATTTATTTAATTAACTATCTACAGTACAAATTTCATTCATCTATCTATTAAAACAAAAAAGTTATAACAAGTTGAAGTCGTGTCGCGTTTTCGTTTCATCTTGTTTCAAATCACTACGATACTAAAGAAGTTTTCACTTCAAAAAATCATGTGTGCAATTCACACGTGGTAGAAGTGAAACCTTAAAAAATCATTTTTCTTGCAAAAATAAAAAAATAGAAAAAATCTACCTATTTTTATTCTATCATCAAATCCATGTTTTTTATATGACAACCTATATAAATCTTATATCATCTGAAAGCTTATTGTCTAAGCTCAAAATATATATATCGATCAGTTCTATGAGACATCTACAAAAAGAGCTAGAATTTTTTGAACTCGATCAATTTCCATCAAAAAAAGCAAAAAAAACACGTATTTTTATCTTCTCACGCTATTAAATCCATTTTTTCCCAAACAACCTATACAAATTTTTACACCATCTGAAAGCTTATAGTCTTAGCTCAAAATATATATATCGATCAGGTGTATGAGACATCTACAAAAAGAGCTAGAATTTTTTTAACTCGATGAAATTTCATCTAAAAAGCAAAAAAAAACATTTATTTTTATGTTCTCATGCTTTAAATCAATTTTTTTGTTTGACAACCTATAAAAAATTTTATACCATGTGAAAGCTTATTGTTTCACCTTGTATAATGATATATAAATCTTATTTCAAAGATGTCTACAAGAGGAGTTAGAATTTTTTAAAGTCAACCATGTCGAATTTCCAGACTGAGATTACGGTACTTCCTACACTGATAGCTGGTCATCGCCAACAGATCTCCACAGGTGTTTTGAGGTATTTTAAAATTTTTTTCAATTTAAGATTGTGTAACTTGTAGAGCACGTAACGTTATGTGTGATATATCAAATAAAAGGTTATGTTAGCAGCATGCGTATTAAAGTTAAATCAAATTTGTATGTGCACTAGATCAAAAGATATAACGTGTGTTCGAAAAGAACATCTTTTTACCGTTATCTCCGAATTTTGAATATGAAATTAATTGAAATTTTGTACAATAATATATTATTTAATTACCTATCTACAGTACAAATTTCATTCATCTATCTATTAAAACAAAAAAGTTATAACAAGTTGAAGTCGTGTCGCGTTTTCGTTTCATTTTGTTTCAAATCACTACGATACTAAAGAAGTTTTCACTTCAAAAAAACCTTTAATTTCAGATATTTTTTCAATTTTTTGAAGTGAAAACTTCTTTAGTATCGTAGTGATTTGAAACAAGATGAAACGAAAACGCGACACGACTTCAACTTGTTATAACTTTTTTGTTTTAATAGATAGATGAATGAAATTTGTACTGTAGATAGGTAATTAAATAAATTATAAATGTACAAAATTTCAATTAATTTCATATTCAAAATTCGGATATAACGGTAAAAAGATGTTCTTTTCCAACACACGTTATATCTTTTGATCTAGTGCACATACAAATTTGATTTAACTTTAATACGCATGCTGATAACATAACCTTTTATTTGATATATCACACATAACGTTACGTGCTCTACAAGTTACACAATCTTAAATTGAAAAAAATTTAAAAATACCTCAAAACACCTGTGGAGATCTGTTGGCGATGACCAGCTACCAGTGTAGGAAGTACCGTAATCTCAGTCTGGAAATTCGACATGGTTGACTTTAAAAAATTCTAACTTCTCTTGTAGACATCTTTGAAATAAGATTTATATATCATTATACAAGGTGAAACAATAAGCTTTCACATGGTATAAAATTTTTTATAGGTTGTTAAACAAAAAAATTGAATTAATAGCATGAGAACATAAAAATAAATGTTTTTTTTTGCTTTTTTTGATGAAATTTGATCGAGTTCAAAAAATTCTAGCTCTTTTTGTAGATGGCTCATAGACTTGATCGATATATATATTTTGAGCTAAGACAATAAGCTTTCAGATGGTGTAGGTTGTTATAGGTTGTTAGGGAAGAAAATGGATTTAATAGCGTGAGAAGATAAAAATACGTGTTTTTTTTGCTTTTCTTGATGGAAATTGATCGAGTTCAAAAAATTCTATCTCTTTTTGTAGATGTCTCATAGACATGATCGATATATATATTTTGAGCTTGGACAATAAGATTTCAGATGGTAAAAAATTTTTTATAGGTTGTTAGGGAAAAAATGCATTTAATAGCGTGAGAAGACAAAAATACGTGTTTTTTTCGCTTTTTTTTCGCTTTTTTTGATGGAAATTGATCGAGTTTAAAAAATTCTAGCTCTTTTTGTAGATGTCTCATAGACCTGATCGATATATATATTTTGAGTTTAGACAATAAGCTTTCAGATGATATAAAATGTATATAGGTTGTCATATAAAAAACATGGATTTGAAGGTGATAGAAAAAAAATAGGTAGATTTTTTCTATTTTTTTTTTTTTGCAAGAAAAATGATTTTTTAAGGTTTCACTTTTACCACGTGTGAATTGCACACATGATTATTTTTGTTCTGCAGCTCATTGATTAAAAATTTTATCGTAAGCTTTCCAACGATATACAATTTATTATAGGTTGTCAAACAAAAAAAGGTGTAAGCTGAAGGTGTAAGCTTTCTAACGATATACAATTTATTATATTTTGTCATACAAAAAAAAATTTTAAAAATATCTGAAATTAAAGCTTTTTTTTTTGTTCTGCAGCTCATTGATGAAAAATTTTTTATTCTTTTTTCTAAGCAACTAAGAGATATGATAAGGGCATCTAATTAAAGCTGAAGATGTTAGCTTTCCAACGATATACAATTTATTATAGGTTGTCAAAAAAAAAAGGTGTAAGCTGAAGGTGTAAGCTTCCTAACGATAAACAATTTATTATATTTTGTCATACAAAAAAAAAATTTAAAAATATCTGAAATTAAAGCTTTTTTTTTTGTTCTGCAGCTCATTGATTAAAAATTTTTTATTCTTTTTTCTAAGCAACTTAGAGATATGATTAGGGCATTTAATTAAAGCTGAAGATGTAAGCTTTCCAAAGATATACAATTTATTATAGGTTGTCAAACAAAAAAAGGTGTAAGCTGAAGGTGTAAGCTTTCTAACGATATACAATTTATTAGATTTAGATTAGAAAAGATTTTATTTAGTTTTCATTTTACAATTAATATAACAAGAGTAATAAAAAATCTTAATGTAATAATACAATGTTTTGACATAACATGTTTTTGTTGTACAATTTATTATATTTTGTCATACAAAAAAAAATTTTAAAAATATCTGAAATTAAAGCTTTTTTTTTTGTTCTGCAGCTCATTGATTAAAAATTTTTTATTCTTTTTTCTAAGCAACTTAGAGATATGATAAGGGCATTTAATTAAAGCTGAAGATGTAAGCTTTCCAACGATATACAATTTATTATAGGTTGTCATACGAAAAAAAAAAAAAAAAAATCATGTGTGCAATTAACACGTGATAGAAGTGAAACCTTAAAAAATAATTTTTCTTGCTAAAAAAAAATAAAATAGAAAAAATCTACCTATTTTTAATTTAATTTAAATTTTATACCATCTGAAAGCTTGTTGTCTTAGCTCAAAATATATATATCGATCAGGTCTATGAGACATCTACAAAAAGAGCTAGAATTTTTTGAACTCGATCAATTTCCATCAAAAAAAAAAAGCGAAAAAACACGTATTTTTATCTTCTCACGCTATTAAATGCATTTTTTACCAAAAACCTATAAAATTTTTTACATCATCTGAAAGCTTATTGTCTTAGCTCAAAATATATATATCGATCAAGTCTATGAGACATCTACAAAAAGAGCTAGAATTTTTTAAACTCGATGAAATTTCATCCAAAAAGCAAAAAAAAACATTTATTTTTAAGTTCTCATGCTATTAAATCAATTTTTTTGTTTGACAACCTATACAAAATTCTATACCATGTGAAAGCTTATTGTTTCACCTTGTATAATGATGTATAAATCTTATTCCAAAGATGTCTACAAGAGAAGTTTGAATTTTTTAAAGTCAACCATGTCTAATTTCCAGACTGAAATTACGGTACTTCCTACACTGGTAGCTGGTCATCGCCAACAGATCTCCACAGGTGTTTTGAGGTATTTTTAAAATTTTTTCAATATAAGACTGTGTAACTTGTAGATCACATAACGTTATGTGTGATATATCAAATAAAAGGTTATGTTATTAGCATGCGTATTAAAGTTAAATCAAATTTGTATGTGCACTAGATCAAAAGATATAACGTGTGTTGGAAAAGAACATCTTTTTACCGTTATCTCCGAATTTTGAATATGAAATTTATTAAAATTTTCTACAATTATAATTTATTTAATTACCTATCAACAGTACAAATTTCATTCATCTATCTATTAAAACAAAAAAGTTATAACAAGTTGAAGTCGTGTCGCGTTTTCGTTTCATCTTGTTTCAAATCACTACGATACTAAAGAAGTTTTCACTTCAATAAAAAAATATCTGAAATTAAAGCTTTTTTTTTGTTCTGTAGCTGATTGATTAAAAAATTTGTATTCTTTTTTCTAAGCAACTAAGAGATATGATTAGGGCACCTAATTAAAGCTGAAGATGTAAGCTTTCCAACGATATACAATTTATTATAGGTTGTCATACAAAAAAAAAAATTAAAAAAATATCTGCAATTAAAGCTTTTTTTTTTGTTCTGCAGCTCATTGATTAAAATTTTTTTATTCTTTTTTCTAAGCAACTTAGAGATATTATTATTTAAGCTGAAAATGTAAGCTTTCCAAAGATATACAATTTATTATAGGATGTCATACAAAAAAAAATTGAAAAAAAATATATGAAATTAAAGCTTTTTTTTTGTTCTGCAGCTCATTGATTAAAAATTTTGTATTCTTTTTTCTAAGCGACTTAGAGATATGATAAGGGCATCTAATTAAAGCTGAATATGTAAGCTTTCCAGCGATATACAATTTATTATAGGTTGTCATACAAAAAAAAAATTGAAAAAAAATATCTGAAATTAAAGCTTTTTTTTTGTTCTGCAGCTCATTGATTAAAAATTTTTTTTCTTTTTTCTAAGTAACTTAGAGATATGATAAGGTCATCAAATTAAAGCTGAAGGTGTAAGCTTTCCAACGATATACAATTTATTATAGGTTGTCATACAAAAAAAAATTTTAAAAATATCTGAAATTAAAGCTTTTTTTTTTGTTCTGCAGCTCATTGATTAAAATTTTTTTATTCTTTTTTCTAAGCCACTTACAGATATGATTAGGGCATCTTATTAAAGCTGAAGATGTAAGCTTTCCAACGATATACAATTTATTATAGGTTGTCGTACAAAAAAAAATTAAAAAAATATCTGAAATTAAAGCTTTTTTTTTTGTTCTGCAGCTGATTGATTAAAAAATTTTTATTCTTTTTTCTAAACAACTAAGAGATATGATTAGGGCATCTAATTAAAACTGAAGATGTAAGCTTTCCAACGATATACAATTTATTATAGGTTGTCATAAAAAAAAAAAAATGAAGAAAATATCTGAAATAAAAGCTTTTTTTTTTTTTCTGCAGCTCATTGATTAAAAATTTTTTATTTTTTTTTTCTAAGTAACTTAGAGATATGATAAGTTCATTTAATTAAAGCTGAAGATGTAAGCTTTCCAACGATATACAATTTATTATAGGTCGTCATACAAAAAAAATGAAAAAAATATCTGAAATTAAAGCTTTTTTTTTGTTCTGCAGCTGATTGATTAAAAAATTTGTATTCTTTTTTCTAAGCCACTTAGAGATATGATTAGGGCATCTTATTAAAGCTGAAGATGTAAGCTTTCCAACGATATACAATTTATTATAGGTTGTCATACAAAAAAAAATTGAAAAAAATATCTGAAATTAAAGCTTTTTTTTTTGTTCTGCAGCTGATTGATTAAAAAATTTTTATTTTTTTTTCTAAGCAACTAAGAGATATGATTAGGGCATCTAATTAAAACTGAAGATGTAAGCTTTCCAACGATATACAATTTATTATAGGTTGTCGTACAAAAAAAAATAAAAAAATATCTGAAATTAAAGCTTTTTTTTTTGTTCTGCAGCTGATTGATTAAAAATTTTTATTCTTTTTTCTAAACAACTAAGAGATATGATTAGGGCATCTAATTAAAGCTGAAGATGTAAGCTTTCCAGCGATATACAATTATCTGAATTACAATTATATCTGAAATTAAAGCTTTTTTTTTTTGTTCTGCAGCTGATTGATTAAAAATGTTTTATTCTTTTTTCTAAGAAACTAAGAGATATGATTAGGGCATCTAATTAAAACTGAAGATGTAAGCTTTCCAACGATATACAATTTATTATAGGTTGTCATACAAAAAAAATATCTGAAATTAAAGCTTTGTTTTTTGTTCTGCAGCTGATTGATTAAAAAATTTTTTTCTAAGCAACTTACAGATATGATTAGTTCATCTTATTAAAGCTGAGGATGTAAGCTTTCCAACGATATACAATTTATTATAGGTCGTCATACAAAAAAAAATGAAAAAAATATCTGAAATTAAAGCTTTTTTTTTGTTCTGCAGCTGATTAATTAAAAAATTTGTATTCTTTTTTCTAAGCAACTTAGAGATATGATAAGGGCATCTTATTAAAGCTGAAGATGTAAGCTTTCCAACGATATACAATTTATTATAGGTTGTCATACAAAAAAAAATTGAAAAAAATATCTGAAATTAAAGCTTTTTTTTTTGTTCTGCAGCTGATTGATTAAAAAATTTTTATTCTTTTTTCTAAGCAACTAAGAGATATGATTAGGGCATCTTATTAAAACTGAAGATGTAAGCTTTCCAACGATATACAATTTATTATAGGTTGTCGTACAAAAAAAAATTAAAAAATATCTGAAATTAAAGCTTTTTTTTTGTTCTGCAGCTGATTGATTAAAAATTTTTATTCTTTTTTCTAAACAACTAAGAGATATGATTAGGGCATCTAATTAAAACTGAAGATGTAAGCTTTCCAACGATATACAATTTATTATAGGTTGTCGTACAAAAAAAAGTAAAAAAAATATCTGAAATTAAAGCTTTTTTTTTTGTTCTGCAGCTCATTGATTAAAATTTTTTTATTCTTTTTTCTAAGCAACTTAGAGATATGATTAAAGCATCTAATTAAAGCTGAAGATGTAAGCTTTCCAGCGATATACAATTATCTGAATTACAATTATATCTGAAATTAAAGCTTTTTTTTTTGTTCTGCAGCTGATTGATTAAAAATGTTTTATTCTTTTTTCTAAGAAACTAAGAGATATGATTAGGGCATCTAATTAAAACTGAAGATGTAAGCTTTCCAACGATATACAATTTATTATAGGTTGTCGTACAAAAAAAATTAAAAAAATATCTGAAATTAAAGCTTTTTTTTTTGTTCTGCAGCTGATTGATTACAAAATTTTTATTCTTTTTTCTAAACAACTAAGAGATATGATTAGGGCATCTAATTAAAGCTGAAGATGTAAGCTTTCCAACGATATACAATTTATTATAGGTTGTCATAAAAAAAAAAATTAAAAAAATATCTGAAATTAAAGCTTTTTTTTTGTTCTGCAGCTCATTGATTAAATAATTTTTATTCTTTTTTCTAAGCCACTTACAGATATGATTAGGGCATCTTATTAAAGCTGAAGATGTAAGCTTTCCAACGATATACAATTTATTATAGGTTGTCATACAAAAAAAAAATTAAAAAAATATCTGAAATTAAAGCTTTTTTTTTGTTCTGCAGCTGATTGATTCAAAATTTTTTATTTTTTTTTCTAAGCAACTTAGAGATATGATAAGGGCTTTTTATTAAAGCTGAAGATGTAAGCTTTCCAACGATATACAATTTATTATAGGTTGTCATACAAAAAAAAAATGAAGAAAATATCTGAAATTAAAGCTTTTTTTTGTTCTGCAGCTGATTGATTAAAAAATTTGTATTCTTTTTTCTAACCAACTTAGAGATATGATTAGGGCATCTAATTAAAGCTGAAGATGTAAGCTTTCCAACGATATACAATTTATTATAGGTTGTCATACAAAAAAAAATTGAAAAAATATCTGAAATTAAAGCTTTTATTTTGTTCTGCAGCTCATTGATTAAAATTTTTTTATTTTTTTTTTAAGCAACTTAGAGATATGATTAGGGCATCTAATTAAAGCTGAAGATGTAAGCTTTTCAACGATATACAATTTATTATAGGTTGTCATACAAAAAAAAATTAAAAAAATATCTGAAATTAAAGCTTTTTTTTGTTCTGCAGCTCATTGATTAAAAACGTTTTATTGTTTTTTCTAAGCATTTTAGAGATATGATAAGGGCACCTAATTAAAGCTGAAGATGTAAGCTTTCCAACGATATACAATTTATTATAGGTTGTCATACAAAAAAAATGAAAAAAATATCTGAAATTAAAGCTTTTTTTTTTGTTCTGCAGCTGATTGATTAAAAAATTTCTATTCTTTTTTCTAAGCAACTTACAGATATGATTAGGGCATCTTATTAAAGCTGAGGATGTAAGCTTTCCAACGATATAGAATTTATTATAGGTTGTCATACAAAAAAAAAATTAAAAAAATATCTGAAATTAAAGCTTTTTTTTGTTCTGCAGCTCATTGATTAAAATAAATTTATTCTTTTTTCTAAACAACTTAGAGATATGATTAGGGCATCTAATTAAAGCTGAAGATGTAAGCTTTCCAACGATATACAATTTATTATAGGTTGTCATACAAAAAAAAAAATTGAAAAAAATAAGTGAAACTAAAGCTTTTTTTTTTGTTCTGCAGCTCATTGATTAAAAATTTTTATTCTTTTTTCTAAGTAACTTATAGATATGATTAGGTCATCTTATTAAAGCTGAAGGTGTAAGCTTTCCAACGATATACAATTTATTATAGGTTGTCATACAAAAAAAAATTAAAAAAATATCTGAAATTAAAGCTTTTTTTTTTGTTCTGCAGCTCATTGATTAAAAATGTTTTATTCTTTTTTCCAAGCAACTTAGAGATATATTTAGGGCACCCAATTAAAGCTGAAGATGTAAGCTTTCCAACGATATACAATTTATTATAGGTTGTCATACAAAAAAAAATTGAAAAAATATCTGAAATTAAAGCTTTTATTTTGTTCTGCAGCTCATTGATTAAAATTTTTTTATTTTTTTTTTTAAGCAACTTAGAGATATGATTAGGGCATCTAATTAAAGCTGAAGATGTAAGCTTTTCAACGATATACAATTTATTATAGGTTGTCATACAAAAAAAAATTAAAAAATATCTGAAATTAAAGCTTTTTTTTTGTTCTGCAGCTGATTGATTAAAAATTTTTATTCTTTTTTCTAAACAACTAAGAGATATGATTAGGGCATCTAATTAAAACTGAAGATGTAAGCTTTCCAACGATATACAATTTATTATAGGTTGTCGTACAAAAAAAAGTAAAAAAAATATCTGAAATTAAAGCTTTTTTTTTTGTTCTGCAGCTCATTGATTAAAATTTTTTTATTCTTTCTTCTAAGCAACTTAGAGATATGATTAAAGCATCTAATTAAAGCTGAAGATGTAAGCTTTCCAGCGATATACAATTATCTGAATTACAATTATATCTGAAATTAAAGCTTTTTTTTTTGTTCTGCAGCTGATTGATTAAAAATGTTTTATTCTTTTTTCTAAGAAACTAAGAGATATGATTAGGGCATCTAATTAAAACTGAAGATGTAAGCTTTCCAACGATATACAATTTATTATAGGTTGTCGTACAAAAAAAAAATTAAAAAAATATCTGAAATTAAAGCTTTTTTTTTTTGTTCTGCAGCTCATTGATTAAAAATGTTTTATTCTTTTTTCTAAGCAACTTAGAGATATATTTAGGGCACCTAATTAAAGCTGAAGATGTAAGCTTTCCAACGATATACAATTTATTATAGGTTGTCATACAAAAAAAAATTAAAAAAATATCTGAAATTAAAGCTTTTTTTTGTTCTGCAGCTCATTGATTAAATAATCTTTATTCTTTTTTCTAAGCCACGTAGAGATATGATTAGGGCATCTTATTAAAGCTGAAGATGTAAGCTTTCCAACGATATACAATTTATTATAGGTTGTCATACAAAAAAAAAATTTTAAAAATATCTGAAATTAAAGCTTTTTTTTTGTTCTGCAGCTGATTGATTCAAAATTTTTTATTTTTTTTTCTAAGCAACTTAGAGATATGATTAGGGCATTTAATTAAAGTTGAAGATGTAAGCTTTCCAACGATATACAATTTATTATAGGTTGTCATACAAAAAAAAAATTAAAAAAATATCTGAAATTAAAGCTTTTTTTTTTGTTCTGCAGCTGATTGATTAAAAAATTTGTATTCTTTTTTCTATGCAACTTAGAGATATGATTCGTACATCTAATTAAAGCTGAAGATGTAAGCTTTCCAACGATATACAATTTATTATAGGTTGTCATACAAAAAAAAATTGTAAACAATATCTGAAATTAAAGCTTTTTTTTTTGTTTTGCAGCTCATTGATTAAAAATTTTTTATTCTTTTTCCTAAGCAACTTAGAGGTATGATTAGGGCATCCAATTAAAGCTGAAGATTTAAGCTTTCCAACGATATACAATTTATTATAGGTTGTCTTACAAAAAAAAATTGATAAAAATATCTGAAATTAAAGCTTTTTTTTTGTTCTGCAGCTCATTGATTAAAATTTTTTTATTCTTTTTTCTAAGCAACTTAGAGATATGATTTGGGCATCTAATTAAAGTTGAAGATGTAAGCTTTCCAACGATATACAATTTATTATAGGTTGTCATACAAAAAAAAATTAAAAAAATATCTGAAATTAAAGCTTTTTTTTGTTCTGCAGCTCATTGATTAAAAAGTTTTTATTCTTTTTTCTAAGCAACTTAGAGATATGATTAGAGCATCCAATTAAAGCTGAAGATTTAAGCTTTCCAACGATATACAATTTATTATAGGTTGTCATACAAAAAAAAAAAATGAAGAAAATATCTGAAATTAAAGCTTTTTTTTTGTTCTGCAGCTGATTGATTGAAAAATTTGTATTCTTTTTTCTAAGCAACTAAGAGATATGATTAGGGCATCTAATTAAAGCTGAAGATGTAAGCTTTCCAACGATATACAATTTATTATACAATGTCCCACAAAAAAAAAAATTGAAAAAAATAACTGAAATTAAAGTTTTTTTTTTGTTCTGCAGCTCATTGATTAAAAAGTTTTTATTCTTTTTTCTAAGCAACTTAGAGATATGATTAGAGCATCCAATTAAAGCTGAAGATTTAAGCTTTCCAACGATATACAATTTATTATAGGTTGTCATACAAAAAAAAATTGAAAAAAATATCTGAAATTGAAGCATTTTTTTGTTCTGCAGCTCATTGATTAAAAAATTTTTATTCTTTTTTCTAAGCAATTAAGAGATATGATTAGGGCATTTTATTAAAGCTGAAGATGTAAGCTTTCCAACGATATACAATTTATTATAGGTTGTCATACTAAAAAAAAATGAAAAAATATCTGAAATTAAAGCTTTTTTTTTTGTTCTGCAGCTGATTGATTAAAAAATTTTTATTCTTTTTTCTAAGCAACTTAGGGATATGATTAGAGCATCTAATTAAAGCTGAAGATGTAAGCTTTCCAACGATATACAATTTATTATAGGTTGTCATACAAAAAAAAATTGAAAAAAATATCTGAAATTAAAGCTTTTTTTTGTTCTGCAGCTCATTATTTAAAAACGTTTTATTGTTTTTTCTAAGCAACTTAGAGATATGATAAGGGCACCTAATTAAAGCTGAAGATTTAAGCTTTCCAACGATATACAATTTATAATAGGTTGACATACAAAAAAAAAAAATGAAGAAAATATCTGAAATTAAAGCTTTTTTTTTTGTTCTGCAGCTGATTGATTAAAAAATTTTTATTCTTTTTTCTAAGCAACTTAGAGATATGATTCGGGCATCTATTTAAAGCTGAAGATGTAAGCTTTCCAACGATATACAATTTATTATAAGTTGTGGTACAAAACAAAAATTAAAAAAATATCTGAAATTAAAGCTTTTTTTTTGTTCTGCAGCTGATTGATTAAAATTTTTTTATTTTTTTTTTCTAAGCAACTTAGAGATATGATTAGGGCATTTAATTAGAGCTGAAGATGTAAGCTTTCCAACGATATACAATTTATTATAGGTTGTCATAAAACAAAAAATTGAAAACATATCTGAAATCAAAGGTTTTTTTTATACAATTTATTATAGGTTGTCGTACAAAAAAAAAAAATTAAAAAATATCTGAAATTAAAGCTTTTTTTTGTTCTCCAGCTGATTGATTAAAAAATTTTTATTCTTTTTTCTAAGCAACTTAGAGATATGATTAGGGCATTTAATTAAAGCTGAAGATGTAAGCTTTCCAACGATATACAATTTATTATAGGTTGTCATACAAAAAAAAAAAATTCAAAAAATATCTGAAATTAAAGCTTTTTTTTGTTCTGCAGCTCATTGATTAAAAAATTTTATTCTTTATAATTAAAGCTGAAGATGTCAGCTTTCCAACGATATACAATTTATTATAGGTTGTCATACAAAAAAAAATTAAAAAAATATCTGAAATTAAAGCTTTTTTTTGTTCTGCAGCTCATTGATTAAAAAAAATTTATTCTTTTTTCTAAGCAACTTAGAGATATAATTAGGGCATTTAATTAAAGCTGAAGATGTAAGCTTTCCAACGATATACAATTTATTATAGGTTGTCATACAAAAAAAAATTGAAAAAAATAAGTGAAACTAAAGCTTTTTTTTTTGTTCTGCAGCTCATTGATTAAAAATTTTTTATTCTTTTTTCTAAGTAACTTATAGATATGATTAGGTCATCTTATTAAAGCTGAAGGTGTAAGCTTTCCAACGATATACAATTTATTATAGGTTGTCATACAAAAAAAAAAATTAAAAAAATATCTGAAATTAAAGCTTTTTTTTTTTGTTCTGCAGCTCATTGATTAAAAATGTTTTATTCTTTTTTCTGAGCAACTTAGAGATATATTTAGGGCACCTAATTAAAGCTGAAGATGTAAGCTTTCCAACGATATACAATTTATTAAAGGTTGTCAAACAAAAAAAAATTGAAACAAATATCTGCAATTAAAGCTTTTTTTTTTGTCCTGCAGCTCATTGATTAAAATTTTTTTATTCTTTTTTCTAAGCAACTTAGAGATATTATTATTTAAGCTGAAGATGTAAGCTTTCCAAAGATATACAATTTATTAAAGGTTGTCAAACAAAAAAAAATTGAAAAAAATATCTGCAATTAAAGCTTTTTTTTTTGTTCTGCAGCTCATTGATTAAATTTTTTTTATTCTTTTTTCTAAGCAACTTAGAGATATTATTATTAAAGCTGAAGATGTAAGCTTTCCAAAGATATACAATTTATTATAGGATGTCATACAAAAAAAAATTGAAAAAAAATATCTGAAATTAAAGCTTTTTTTTTGTTCTGCAGCTCATTGATTAAAAATGTTTTATTCTTTTTTCTAAGCAACTTAGAGATATATTTAGGGCACCTAATTAAAGCTGACGATGTAAGCTTTCCAACGATATACAATTTATTATATGTTGTCATACAAAAAAAAATTAAAAAAATATCTGAAATTAAAGCTTTTTTTTTGTTCTGCAGCTCATTGATTAAATAATCTTTATTCTGTTTACTAAGCCACGTAGAGATATGATTAGGGCATCTTATTAAAGCTGAAGATGTAAGCTTTCCAACGATATACAATTTATTATAGGTTGTCATACAAAAAAAAATTTAAAAAATATCTGAAATTAAAGCTTTTTTTTTTGTTCTGCAGCTGATTGATTCAAAATTTTTTATTTTTTTTTTCTAAGCAACTTAGAGATATGATTAGGGCATTTAATTAAAGCTGAAGATGTAAGCTTTCCAACGATATACAATTTATTATAGGTTGTCATAAAAAAAAAAATGAAGAAAATATCTGAAATTAAAGCTTTTTTTTTTGTTCTGCAGCTGATTGATTAAAAAATTTGTATTCTTTTTTCTATGCAACTTAGAGATATGATTAGTACATCTAATTAAAGCTGAAGATGTAAGCTTTCCAACGATATACAATTTATTATAGGTTGTCATACAAAAAAAAATTGTAAACAATATCTGAAATTAAAGCTTTTTTTTTGTTTTGCAGCTCATTGATTAAAAATTTTTTATTCTTTTTTCTAAGCAACTTAGAGGTATGATTAGGGCATCCAATTAAAGCTGAAGATTTAAGCTTTCCAACGATATACAATTTATTATAGGTTGTCTTACAAAAAAAAATTGATAAATATATCTGAAATTAAAGCTTTTTTTTGTTCTGCAGCTCATTGATTAAAATTTTTTTATTCTTTTTTCTAAGCAACTTAGAGATATGATTTGGGCATCTAATTAAAGCTGAAGATGTAAGCTTTCCAACGATATACAATTTATTATAGGTTGTCATACAAAAAAAAATTGAAAAAAATATCTGAAATTAAAGCTTTTTTTTGTTCTGCAGCTCATTGATTAAAAACGTTTTATTGTTTTTTCTAAGCAACTTAGAGATATGATAAGGGCACCTAATTAAAGCTGAAGATGTAAGCTTTCCAACGATATACAATTTATAATAGGTTGACATACAAAAAAAAAAAATGAAGAAAATATCTGAAATTAAAGCTTTTTTTTTTGTTCTGCAGCTGATTGATTAAAAAATTTGTATTCTTTTTTCTAAGCAACTTAGAAATATGATTAGGGCATCTAATTAAAGCTGAAGATGTAAGCTTTCCAACGATATACAATTTATTATAGGCTGTCACACAAAAAAAAAAATTGAAAAAAATAACTGAAATTAAAGTTTTTTTTTGTTCTGCAGCTCATTGATTAAAAAGTTTTTATTCTTTTTTCTAAGCAACTTAGAGATATGATTAGAGCATCCAATTAAAGCTGAAGATTTAAGCTTTAAAACGATATACAATTTATTATAGGTTGTCATACAAAAAAAAATTGAAAAAAATATCTGAAATTAAAGCATTTTTTTGTTCTGCAGCTCATTGATTAAAAAATTTTTATTCTTTTTTCTAAGCAATTAAGAGATATGATTAGGGCATTTTATTAAAGCTGAAGATGTAAGCTTTCCAACGATATACAATTTATAATAGGTTGACATACAAAAAAAAAAAATGAAGAAAATATCTGAAATTAAAGCTTTTTTTTTGTTCTGCAGCTGATTGATTAAAAAATTTGTATTCTTTTTTCTAAGCAACTTAGAAATATGATTAGGGCATCTAATTAAAGCTGAAGATGTAAGCTTTCCAACGATATACAATTTATTATAGGCTGTCACACAAAAAAAAAAATTGAAAAAAATAACTGAAATTAAAGTTTTTTTTTGTTCTGCAGCTCATTGATTAAAAAGTTTTTATTCTTTTTTCTAAGCAACTTAGAGATATGATTAGAGCATCCAATTAAAGCTGAAGATTTAAGCTTTAAAACGATATACAATTTATTATAGGTTGTCATACAAAAAAAAATTGAAAAAAATATCTGAAATTAAAGCTTTTTTTTGTTCTGCAGCTCATTGATTAAAAACGTTTTATTGTTTTTTCTAAGCAACTTAGAGATATGATAAGGGCACCTAATTAAAGCTGAAGATGTAAGCTTTCCAACGATATACAATTTATAATAGGTTGACATACAAAAAAAAAAAATGAAGAAAATATCTGAAATTAAAGCTTTTTTTTTTGTTCTGCAGCTGATTGATTAAAAAATTTGTATTCTTTTTTCTAAGCAACTTAGAAATATGATTAGGGCATCTAATTAAAGCTGAAGATGTAAGCTTTCCAACGATATACAATTTATTATAGGCTGTCACACAAAAAAAAAAATTGAAAAAAATAACTGAAATTAAAGTTTTTTTTTGTTCTGCAGCTCATTGATTAAAAAGTTTTTATTCTTTTTTCTAAGCAACTTAGAGATATGATTAGAGCATCCAATTAAAGCTGAAGATTTAAGCTTTAAAACGATATACAATTTATTATAGGTTGTCATACAAAAAAAAATTGAAAAAAATATCTGAAATTAAAGCTTTTTTTTGTTCTGCAGCTGATTGATTAAAAATTTTTTATTCTTTTTTCTAATCAACTTAGAGATATGATAAGGGCATCTAATTAAAGCTGAAGATGTAAGCTTTCCGACGATATACAATTTATTATAGGTTGTCATACAAAAAAAAATTGAAAAAATATCTGAAATTAAAGGTTTTTTTTGTTCTGCAGCTCATTGATGAAAAATTTTTTATTCTTTTTTCAAAGCAACTAAGAGATATGATTAGGGCATCCAATTAAAGCTGAAGATGTAAGCTTTCCAACGATATACAATTTATTATAGGTTGTCATACAAAAAAAAATTGAAAAAATATCTGAAATTAAAGCTTTTTTTTTTGTTCTGCAGCTGATTGATTAAAAAATTTTTATTCTTTTTTCTAAGCAACTTAGAGATATGATTCGGGCATCTATTTAAAGCTGAAGATGTAAGCTTTCCAACGATATACAATTTATTATAGGTTGTCATACAACAAAAAATTAAAAACATATCTGAAATTAAAGGTTTTTTTTATACAATTTATTATAGGTTGTCGTACAAAAAAAAAATTAAAAAATATCTGAAATTAAAGCTTTTTTTTTGTTCTCCAGCTGATTGATTAAAAAATTTTTATTCTTTTTTCTAAGCCACTTAGAGATATGATTAGGGCATTTAATTAAAGCTGAAGATGTAAGCTTTCCAACGATATACAATTTATTATAGGTTGTCATACAAAAAAAATTGAAAACAATATATGAAATGAAACCTTTTTTTTTTTGTTCTGCAGCTCATTGATTAAAAATGTTTTATTCTTTTTTCTAAGCAACTAAGAGATATGATTAGGGCATTTAATTAAAGCTGAAGATGTAAGCTTTCCAACGATATACAATTTATTATAGGTTGTCATACAAAAAAAAAATTTAAAATATTTGAAATTAAAGCTTTTTTTTTTGTTCTGCAGCTCATTGATTAAAAATTTTTTATTCTTTTTTCTAAGTAACTTAGAGATATTATAAGGGCATCTAATTAAAGCTGAAGATGTAAGCTTTCCAGCGATATACAATTTATTATAGGTTGTCATAAAAAACAAAAAATTAAAAAAATATCTGAAATTAAAGCTTTTTTTTTTGTTCTGCAGCTGATTGATTAAAAAATTTTTATTCTTTTTTCTAAACAACTAAGAGATATGATTAGGGCATCTAATTAAAACTGAAGATGTAAGCTTTCCAACGATATACAATTTATTATAGGTTGTCATACAAAAAAAAAATTGAAAAAAATATCTGAAATTAAACCTTTTTTTTTTTCTGCAGCTCATTGATTAAAAATTTTTTATTCTTTTTTCTAAGCAACTTAGAAATATGATTAGGTCATCTAATTAAAGCTGAAGATGTGAGCTTTCTAACGATATACAATTTATTATAGGTTGTCATACAAAAAAAAATTTAAAAAATATCTGAAATTAAAGCTTTTTTTTTTGTTCTGCAGCTCATTGAGTAAAAATTTTGTATTCTTTTTTCTAAGCAACTTAGAGATATGATTAAAGCATCTAATTAAAGCTGAAGATGTAAGCTTTCCGGCGATATACAATTTATTATAGGTTGTCATACAAAAAAAAATTAAAAAAATATCTGAAATTAAAGCTTTTTTTTTTGTTCTGCAGCTCATTGATTAAAAAATTTTTATTCTTTTTTCGAAGCAACTTAGAGATATGATTCGGGCATCTTTTTAAAGCTGAAGACGTAAGCTTTCCAACGATATACAATTTATTATAGGTTGTCATACAAAAAAAAAAAAATAAAAAAATATCTGAAATTAAAGCTTTTTTTTTTGTTCTGCAGCTGATTGATTAAAAAATTTTTATTCTTTTTTCTAAGCAACTAAGAGATATGAATAGGGCATCTAATTAAAACTGAAGATGTACGCTTTCCAACGATATACAATTTATTATAGGTTGTCATACAAAAAAAAATTGAAAATAAATATATGAAATTAAAGCTTTTTTTTTTGTTCTGCAGCTCATTAATTAAAAATTTTGTATTCTTTTTTCTAAGCAACTTAGAGATATGATTAGGTCATCTAATTAAAGCTGAAGATGTGAGCTTTCCAACGATATACAATTTATTATAGGTTGTCATACAAAAAAAAATTTAAAAAATATCTGAAATTAAAGCTTTTTTTTTGTTCTGCAGCTCATTGATTAAAAATTTTGTATTCTTTTTTCTAAGCAACTAAGAGATATGATTAAAGCATCTAATTAAAGCTGAACATGTAAGCTTTCCAGCGATATACAATTTATAATAGGTTGTCATGCAAAAAAAAATTGAAAAAAATATATGAAATTAAAGCTTTTTTTTTTGTTCTGCAGCTCATTGATTAAAAATGTTTTATTCTTTTTTCTAAGCAACTTAGAGATATGATTAGTACATTTAATTAAAGCTGAAGATGTAAGCTTTCCAACGATATACAATTTATTATAGGTTGTCATACAAAAAAAAATTGAAAAAAAATATATGAAATTAAAGCTTTTTTTTTTGTTCTGCAGCTCATTGATTAAAAATTTTGTATTCTCTTTTCTAAGCAACTTAGAGATATGATTAAAGCATCTAATTAAAGCTGAAGATGTAAGCTTTCAAACTATATACAATTTATTATAGGTTGTCATACAAAAAAAAAATTGAAAAAAATATATGAAATTAAAGCTTTTTTTTTTGTTCTGCAGCTCATTAATTAAAAATTTTTTATTCTTTTTTCTAAGCAACTTAGAGATATGATTAGGTCATCTAATTAAAGCTGAAGATGTGAGCTTTCCAACGATATACAATTTATTATAGGTTGTCATACAAAAAAAAATTTAAAAAATATCTGAAATTAAAGCTTTTTTTTTTGTTCTGCAGCTCAATGATTAAAAATTTTTTATTCTTTTTTCTAACAACTTAGAGATATGATTAAAGCATCTAATTAAAGCTGAAGATGTAAGCTTTCCAGCGATATACAATTAATTATAGGTTGTCATACAAAAAAAATTGAAAACAAATATTTGAAATTAAAGCTTTTTTTTTGTTCTGCAGCTGATTGATTAAAAAATTTTTATTCTTTTTTCTAAGCAACTTAGAGATATGATTTGGGCATCTTATTAAAGCTTAATATGTAAGCTTTCAAACGATATACAATTTATTATAGGTTGTCATACAAAAAAAAAATTGAAAAAAATATATGAAATTAAAGCTTTTTTTTTTGTTCTGCAGCTCATTGAGTAAAAATTTTTTATTCTTTTTTCTAAGCAACTTAGAGATATGATTAGTACATCTAATTAAAGCTGAAGATGAAAGCTTTCCAACGATATACAATTTATTATAGGTTGTCATACAAAAAAAAAATTTAAAAAATATCTGAAATTAAAGCTTTTTTTTTTGTTCTGCAGCTGATTGATTAAAAAAATTTTATTCTTTTTTCTAAGCAACTAAGAGATATGATTAGGGCATCTTATTAAAGCTTAATATGTAAGCTTTCAAACGATATACAATTTATTATAGGTTGTCGTACAAAAAAAAAATTAAAAAAATATCTGAAATTAAAGCTTTTTTTTTTTTGTTCTGCAGCTGATTGATTAAAAAATTTTTATTCTTTTTTCTAAGCAACTTAGAGATATGATTTGGACAACTTATTAAAACTGAAGATGTAAGCTTTCCAACGATATACAATTTATTATAGGTTGTCATACAAAAAAAAAATTAAAAAAATATCTGAAATTAAAGCTTTTCTTTTTTGTTCTGCAGCTGATTGATTAAAAAATTTTTATTCTTTTTTCTAAGCAACTTAGAGATATGATTTGGATATCTTATTCAAACTGAAGATGTAAGCAATATACAATTTATTATAGGTTGTCGTACAAAAAAAAAATTAAAAAAATATCTGAAATTAAAGCTTTTTTTTTTGTTCTGCAGCTCATTGATTAAAATTTTTTTATTCTTTTTTCTGAGCAACTTAGAGATATGATTAAAGCATCTAATTAAAGCTGAAGATGTAGGCTTTCCAGCGATGATATACAATTTATTATAGGTTGTCATAAAAAAAAAAATTGAAAAAATATCTGAAATTAAAGCTTTTTTTTTCTGCAGCTCATTGATTAAAAATTTTTTATTCTTTTTTCTAACAACTTAGAGATATGATTAAAGCATCTAATTAAAGCTGAAGATGTAAGCTTTCCAACGATATACAATTTATTATAGGTTGTCATACAAAAAAAAAAATTGAAAAAAATATCTGAAATTAAACCTTTTTTTTTTCTGCAGCTCATTGATTAAAAATTTTTTATTCTTTTTTCTAAGCAACTTAGAAATATGATTAGGTCATCTAATTAAAGCTGAAGATGTGAGCTTTCTAACGATATACAATTTATTATAGGTTGTCATACAAAAAAAAATTTAAAAAATATCTGAAATTAAAGCTTTTTTTTTTGTTCTGCAGCTCATTGATTAAAATTTTTTTATTCTTTTTTCTGAGCAACTTAGAGATATGATTAAAGCATCTAATTAAAGCTGAAGATGTAGGCCTTCCAGCGATGATATACAATTTATTATAGGTTGTCATACAAAAAAAAAATTAAAAAAATATCTGAAATTAAAGCTTTTTTTTTTGTTCTGCAGCTGATTGATTAAAAAATTTTTATTCTTTTTTCTAAGCAACTAAGAGAAATGATTAGGGCATCTAATTAAAGCTGAAGATGTAAGCTTTCAAACTATATACAATTTATTATAGGTTGTCATACAAAAAAAAAATTGAAAAAAATATATGAAATTAAAGCTTTTTTTTTTGTTCTGCAGCTCATTAATTAAAAATTTTTTATTCTTTTTTCTAAGCAACTTAGAGATATGATAAGGTCATCTAATTAAAGCTGAAGATGTGAGCTTTCCAACGATATACAATTTATTATAGGTTGTCATACAAAAAAAAATTTAAAAAATATCTGAAATTAAAGCTTTTTTTTTGTTCTGCAGCTCAATGATTAAAAATTTTTTATTCTTTTTTCTAACAACTTAGAGATATGATTAAAGCATCTAATTAAAGCTGAAGATGTAAGCTTTCCAGCGATATACAATTTATTATAGGTTGTTATACAAAAAAAATTGAAAACAAATATTTGAAACTAAAGCTTTTTTTTTGTTCTGCAGCTGATTGATTAAAAAATTTTTATTCTTTTTTCTAAGCAACTTAGAGATATGATTTGGGCATTTAATTAAAGCTGAAGATGTAAGCTTTCCAACAATATACAATTTATAATAGGTTGTCATACAAAAAAAAAATTGAAAAAAATATCTGAAATTAAAGCTTTTTTTTTTTGTTCTGCAGCTCATTGATTAAAAATTTTTTATTCTTTTTTCTTAGCAACTTAGAGATATGATTAGTACATCTAATTAAAGCTGAAGATGTAAGCTTTCCAACGATATACAATTTATTATAGGTTGTCATACAAAAAAAAAATTAAAAAAATATCTGAAATTAAAGCTTTTTTTTTTGTTCTGCAGCTGATTGATTAAAAAAATTTTATTCTTTTTTCTAAGCAACTAAGAGATATGATTAGGATATCTTATTAAAGCTTAATATGTAAGCTTTCAAACGATATACAATTTATTATAGGTTGTCGTACAAAAAAAAAATTAAAAAAATATCTGAAATTAAAGCTTTTTTTTTTTTTGTTCTGCAGCTAATTGATTAAAAAATTTTTATTCTTTTTTCTAAGCAACTAAGAGAAATGATTAGGGCATCTAATTAAAGCTGAAGATATAAGCTTTCAAACTATATACAATTTATTATAGGTTGTCATACAAAAAAAAAATTGAAAAAAATATATGAAATTAAAGCTTTTTTTTTTTGTTCTGCAGCTCATTAATTAAAAATTTTTTATTCTTTTTTCTAAGCAACTTAGAGATATGATTTGGATATCTTATTAAAACTGAAGATGTAAGCTTTCCAACGATATACAATTTATTATAGGTTGTCATACAAAAAAAAATTGAAAAAAAATATATGAAATTAAAGCTTTTTTTTTTGTTCTTTTTTTGTTCTGCAGCTGATTGATTAAAAAATTTTTATTCTTTTTTCTAAGCAACTTAGAGATATGATTTGGATATCTTATTAAAACTGAAGATGTAAGCTTTCCAACGATATACAATTTATTATAGGTTGTCATACAAAAAAAAATTGAAAAAAAATATATGAAATTAAAGCTTTTTTTTTTGTTCTGCAGCTCATTGATTAAAAATTTTGTATTCTTTTTTCTAAGCAACTTAGAGATATGATTAAAGCATCTAATTAAAGCTGAAGATGTAAGCTTTCAAACTATATACAATTTATTATAGGTTGTCATACAAAAAAAAAATTGAAAAAAATATATGAAATTAAAGCTTTTTTTTTGTTCTGCAGCTCATTAATTAAAAATTTTGTATTCTTTTTTCTAAGCAACTTAGAGATATGATTAGGTCATCTAATTAAAGCTGAAGATGTGAGCTTTCCAACGATATACAATTTATTATAGGTTGCCATACAAAAAAAAATTGAAAAAAATATATGAAATTAAAGCTTTTTTTTTTGTTCTGCAGCTCATTGATTAAAAATGTTTTATTCTTTTTTCTAAGCAACTTAGAGATATGATTAGTACATTTAATTAAAGCTGAAGATGTAAGCTTTCCAACGATATACAATTTATTATAGGTTGTCATACAAAAAAAAATTGAAAAAAAATATATGAAATTAAAGCTTTTTTTTTTGTTCTGCAGCTCATTGATTAAAAATTTTGTATTCTTTTTTCTAAGCAATTTATATACAATTTATTATAGGTTGTCATACAAAAAAAAAATTAAAAAAATATCTGAAATTAAAGCTTTTTTTTTTTAAGCAACTAAGAGATATGATTAGGGCATCTTATTAAAGCTTAATATGTAAGCTTTCAAACGATATACAATTTATTATAGGTTGTCGTACAAAAAAAAAATTAAAAAAATATCTGAAATTAAAGCTTTTTTTTTTTTTGTTCTGCAGCTGATTGATTAAAAAATTTTTATTCTTTTTTCTAAGCAACTTAGAGATATGATTTGGACATCTTATTAAAACTGAAGATGTAAGCTTTCCAACGATATACAATTTATTATAGGTTGTCATACAAAAAAAAATTGAAAATAAATATATGAAATTAAAGCTTTTTTTTTTGTTCTGCAGCTCATTAATTAAAAATTTTGTATTCTTTTTTCTAAGCAACTTAGAGATATGATTAGGTCATCTAATTAAAGCTGAAGATGTGAGCTTTCCAACGATATACAATTTATTATAGGTTGTCATACAAAAAAAATTTAAAAAATATCTGAAATTAAAGCTTTTTTTTTTGTTCTGCAGCTCATTGATTAAAAATTTTGTATTCTTTTTTCTAAGCAACTTAGAGATATGATTAGGGCATCTAATTAAAGCTGAAGATTAAGGCTTTCCAGCGATGATATACAATTTATTATAGGTTGTCATACAAAAAAAAATTGAAAAAAATATCGGAAATTAAAGCTTTTTTTTTGTTCTGCAGCTCATTGATTAAAAAATTTTTATCCTTTTTTCTAAGCAACTGAGAGATATGATTAAAGCATTTAATTAAAGCTGAAGATGTAAGCTTTCCAACGATATACAATTTATTATAGGTTGTCATACAAAAAAAAATTGAAAATAAATATATGAAATTAAAGCTTTTTTTTTTTGTTCTGCAGCTCATTAATTAAAAATTTTGTATTCTTTTTTCTAAGCAACTTAGAGATATGATTAGATCATCTAATTAAAGCTGAAGATGTGAGCTTTCCAACGATATACAATTTATTATAGGTTGTCACACAAAAAAAAATTTAAAAAATATCTGAAATTAAAGCTTTTTTTTTTGTTCTGCAGCTGATTGATTAAAAAATTTGTATTCTTTTTTCTAAGCAACTTAAAGATATGATTTGGACATCTTATTAAAACTGAAGATGTAAGCTTTCCAACGATATACAATTTATTATAGGTTGTCATACAAAAAAAAATTGAAAATAAATATATGAAATTAAAGCTTTTTTTTTTGTTCTGCAGCTCATTAATTAAAAATTTTGTATTCTTTTTTCTAAGCAACTTAGAGATATGATTAGGTCATCTAATTAAAGCTGAAGATGTGAGCTTTCCAACGATATACAATTTATTATAGGTTGTCATAAAAAAAAAAATTTAAAAAATATCTGAAATTAAAGCTTTTTTTTTTGTTCTGCAGCTCATTGATTAAAAATGTTGTATTCTTTTTTCTAAGCAACTTAGAGATATGATTAAAGCATCTAATTAAAGCTGAAGATGTAAGCTTTCCAGCGATATACAATTTATAATAGGTTGTCATACAAAAAAAAAATTAAAAAAATATCTGAAATTAAAGCTTTTTTTTTTTAAGCAACTAAGAGATATGATTAGGGCATCTTATTAAAGCTTAATATGTAAGCTTTCAAACGATATACAATTTATTATAGGTTGTCGTACAAAAAAAAAATTAAAAAAATATCTGAAATTAAAGCTTTTTTTTTTTTGTTCTGCAGCTGATTGATTAAAAAATTTTTATTCTTTTTTCTAAGCAACTTAGAGATATGATTTGGACATCTTATTAAAACTGAAGATGTAAGCTTTCCAACGATATACAATTTATTATAGGTTGTCATACAAAAAAAAATTGAAAATAAATATATGAAATTAAAGCTTTTTTTTTGTTCTGCAGCTCATTAATTAAAAATTTTGTATTCTTTTTTCTAAGCAACTTAGAGATATGATTTGGACATCTTATTAAAACTGAAAATGTAAGCTTTCCAACGATATACAATTTATTATAGGTTGTCGTACAAAAAAAAATTAAAAAATTATCTGAAATTAAAGCTTTTTTTTTTTGTTCTGCAGCTCATTGATTAAAAAATTTGTATTCTTTTTTCTGAGCAACTTAGAGATATGATTAAAGCATCTAATTAAAGCTGAAGATGTAGGCTTTCCAGCGATGATATACAATTTATTATAGGTTGTCATACAAAAAAAAAATTGAAAAAAATATCTGAAATTAAAGCTTTTTTTTTTGTTCTGCAGCTGATTGATTAAAAAATTTTTATTCTTTTTTCTAAGCAACTAAGAGATATGATTAGGGCATCTAATTAAAACTGAACATGTAAGCTTTCCAACGATATACAATTTATTATAGGTTGTCATACAAAAAAAAATTAAAAAAATATCTGAAATTAAAGCTTTTTTTTTTTTTTGTTCTGCAGCTGATTGATTCAAAAATTTTTATTCTTTTTTCTAAGCAACTAAGAGAAATGATTAGGGCATCTAATTAAAGCTGAAGATGTAAGCTTTCAAACTATATACAATTTATTATAGGTTGTCATACAAAAAAAAATTTAAAAAAAATATATGAAATTAAAGCTTTTTTTTTGTTCTGCAGCTCATTAATTAAAAATTTTTTATTCTTTTTTTTAAGCAACTTAGAGATATGATTAGGTCATCTAATTAAAGCTGAAGATGTGAGCTTTCCAACGATATACAATTTATTATAGGTTGTCATACAAAAAAAAATTTAAAAAATATCTGAAATTAAAGCTTTTTTTTTGTTCTGCAGCTCAATGATTAAAAATTTTGTATTCTTTTTTCTTAGCAACTTAGAGATATGATTAAAGCATCTAATTAAAGCTGAAGATGTAAGCTTTCCAGCGATATACAATTTATTATAGGTTGTCATACAAAAAAAATTGAAAAAAAATATTTGAAATTAAAGCTTTTTTTTTGTTCTGCAGCTGATTGATTAAAAAATTTTTATTCTTTTTTCTAAGCAACTTAGAGATATGATTAGGGCATTTAATTAAAGCTGAAGATGTAGGCTTTCCAACAATATACAATTTATAATAGGTTGTCATACAAAAAAAAAATTGAAAAAAATATATGAAATTAAAGCTTTTTTTTTTGTTCTGCAGCTCATTGATTAAAAATGTTTTATTCTTTTTTCTAAGCAACTTAGAGATATGATTAGTACATCTAATTAAAGCTGAAGATGTAAGTTTTCCAACGATATACAATTTATTATAGGTTGTCATACAAAAAAAAAATTAAAAAAATATCTGAAATTAAAGCTTTTTTTTTTTTTGTTCTGCAGCTGATTGATTAAAAAATTTTTATTCTTTTTTCTAAGCAACTAAGAGAAATGATTAGGGCGTCTAATTAAAGCTGAAGATGTAAGCTTTCAAACTATATACAATTTATTATAGGTTGTCATACAAAAAAAAATTGAAAAAAAATATATGAAATTAAAGCTTTTTTTTTTGTTCTGCAGCTCATTAATTAAAAATTTTTTATTCTTTTTTTTAAGCAACTTAGAGATATGATTAGGTCATCTAATTAAAGCTGAAGATGTGAGCTTTCCAACGATATACAATTTATTATAGGTTGTCATACAAAAAAAAATTTAAAAAATATCTGAAATTAAAGCTTTTTTTTTGTTCTGCAGCTCAATGATTAAAAATTTTTTATTCTTTTTTCTTAGCAACTTAGAGATATGATTAAAGCATCTAATTAAAGCTGAAGATGTAAGCTTTCCAGCGATATACAATTTATTATAGGTTGTCATACAAAAAAAATTGAAAAAAAATATTTGAAATTAAAGCTTTTTTTTTGTTCTGCAGCTGATTGATTAAAAAATTTTTATTCTTTTTTCTAAGCAACTTAGAGATATGATTAGGGCATTTAATTAAAGCTGAAGATGTAGGCTTTCCAACAATATACAATTTATAATAGGTTGTCATACAAAAAAAAAATTGAAAAAAATATATGAAATTAAAGCTTTTTTTTTTGTTCTGCAGCTCATTGATTAAAAATGTTTTATTCTTTTTTCTAAGCAACTTAGAGATATGATTAGTACATCTAATTAAAGCTGAAGATGTAAGTTTTCCAACGATATACAATTTATTATAGGTTGTCATACAAAAAAAAAATTAAAAAAATATCTGAAATTAAAGCTTTTTTTTTTTTTGTTCTGCAGCTGATTGATTAAAAAATTTTTATTCTTTTTTCTAAGCAACTAAGAGAAATGATTAGGGCATCTTATTAAAGCTGAAGATGTAAGCTTTCAAACTATATACAATTTATTATAGGTTGTCATACAAAAAAAAATTGAAAAAAAATATATGAAATTAAAGCTTTTTTTTTGTTCTGCAGCTCATTAATTAAAAATTTTTTATGCTTTTTTTTAAGCAACTTAGAGATATGATTAGGTCATCTAATTAAAGCTGAAGATGTGAGCTTTCCAACGATATACAATTTATTATAGGTTGTCATACAAAAAAAAATTTAAAAAATATCTGAAATTAAAGCTTTTTTTTTGTTCTGCAGCTCATTGATTAAAAATTTTTTATTCTTTTTTCTTAGCAACTTAGAGATATGATTAAAGCATCTAATTAAAGCTGAAGATGTAAGCTTTCCAGCGATATACAATTTATTATAGGTTGTCATACAAAAAAAATTGAAAAAAAATATTTGAAATTAAAGCTTTTTTTTTGTTCTGCAGCTGATTGATTAAAAAATTTTTATTCTTTTTTCTAAGCAACTTAGAGATATGATTAGGGCATTTAATTAAAGCTGAAGATGTAGGCTTTCCAACAATATACAATTTATAATAGGTTGTCATACAAAAAAAAATTGAAAAAAATATATGAAATTAAAGCTTTTTTTTTTGTTCTGCAGCTCATTGATTAAAAATGTTTTATTCTTTTTTCTAAGCAACTTAGAGATATGATTAGTACATCTAATTAAAGCTGAAGATGTAAGTTTTCCAACGATATACAATTTATTATAGGTTGTCATACAAAAAAAAAATTAAAAAAATATCTGAAATTAAAGCTTTTTTTTTTGTTCTGCAGCTGATTGATTAAAAAAATTTAATTCTTTTTTCTTAGCAACTAAGAGATATGATTAGGGCATCTTATTAAAGCTTGAGATGTAAGCTTTCAAACGATATACAATTTATTATAGGTTGTCGTACAAAAAAAAAATTAAAAAAATATCTGAAATTAAAGCTTTTTTTTTGTTCTTTTTTTGTTCTGCAGCTGATTGATTAAAAAATTTTTATTCTTTTTTCTAAGCAACTTAGAGGTATGATTTGGACATCTTATTAAAACTGAAGATGTAAGCTTTCCAACGATATACAATTTATTATAGGTTGTCGTACAAAAAAAAATTAAAAAAATATCTGAAATTAAAGCTTTTTTTTTTGTTCTGCAGCTCATTGATTAAAATTTTTTTTATTCTTTTTAATAAGCAACTTAGAGATATGATTAAAGCATCTAATTAAAGCTGAAGATGTAGGCTTTCCAGCGATGATATACAATTTATTATAGGTTGTCATACAACAAAAAAAAATTAAAAAAATATCTGAAATTAAAGCTTTTTTTTTTTCTGCAGCTGATTGATTAAAAATTTTTTATCCTTTTTTCAAAGCAACTTAGAGACATGATTAGGGAATCTAATTAAAGCTGAAGATGTAAGCTTTCCAAAAAAATTGAAAAAAATATCTGAAATTAAAGCTTTTTTTTGTTCTGCAGCTCATTGATTAAAATTTTTTCATTCTTTTTTCTAAGCAACCTAGAGATGTGATAAGGGCATTAAATTAAAGCTGAAGATGTAAGCTTTCCAACGATATACAATTTATTATAGGTTGTCATACAAAAAAAAAGATTAAAAAAAATATCTGAAATTAAAGCTTTTTTTTTTGTTGTGCAGCTCATTGATTAAAATTTTTTTATTCTTTTTTCTTAGCAACTTAGAGATATGATTAAAGCATCTAATTAAAGCTGAATATGTTAGCTTTCCAGCGATGATATACAATTTATTATAGGTTGTCATACAAAAAAAAATTGAAAAAAATATCTGAAATTAAAGCTTTTATTTTGTTCTGCAGCTGATTGATTAAAAATTTTTTATTCTTTTTTCTAAGCAACTTAGAGATATGATTAGGGCATCTATTTAAAGCTGAAGATGTAAGCTTTAAAGCGATATACAATTTATTATAGGTTGTCATACAAAAAAAAAATTGAAAAAATATCTGAAATTAAAGCTTTTTTTTTGTTCTGCAGCTCATTGATTAAAAAAATTTTATTCTTTTTTCTAAGCAGCTAAAAGATATGATTCGGGCATCTAATTAAAGCTGAAGATGTAAGCTTTCCAACGATATACAATTTATTATAGGTTGTCATACATAAAAAAATTTAAAAAAATATCTGAAATTAAAGCTTTTTTTTGTTCTGCAGCTCATTGATTAAAAATGTTTTATTCTTTTTTCTAAGCAACTTAGAGATATGATTAGGGCATCTAATTAAAGCTGAAGATGTAAGCTTTCCAACGATATACAATTTATTATAGGTTGTCATACAAAAAAAAATGTAAACAATATCTGAAATTAAAGCTTTTTTTTTGTTCTGCAGCTGATTGATTAAAAAAATTTTATTCTTTTTTCTAAGCAACTTAGAGATATGATTAGGGCATCTAATTAAAGCTGAAGATGTAAGCTTTCCAACGATATACAATTTATTATAGGTTGTCATACAAAAAAAAATTTAAAAAAATATCTGAAATTAAAGCTTTTTTTTGTTCTGCAGCTCATTGATTAAAAATTTTTATTCTTTTTGCTAAACAACTTAGAGATATGATTAGGGCATCTAATTAAAGCTGAAGATGTAAGCTTTCCAACGATATACAATTTATTATAGGTTGTCATACAAAAAAAAATTGAAAAAAATATCTGAAATTAAAGCTTTTTTTTTTTGTTCTGCAGCTGATTGATTAAAAAATTTTTATTCTTTTTTCTAAGCAACTTAGAGATATGATTAGGGCATCTAATTAAAGCTGAAGATGTAAGCTTTCCAACGATATACAATTTATTATAGGTTGTCATACAAAAAAAAATTTAAAAAAATATCTGAAATTAAAGCTTTTTTTTGTTCTGCAGCTCATTGATTACAAATTTTTATTCTTTTTGCTAAACAACTTAGAGATATGATTAGGGCATCTAATTAAAGCTGAAGATGTAAGCTTTCCAACGATATACAATTTATTATAGGTTGTCATACAAAAAAAAATTGAAAAAAATATCTGAAATTAAAGCTTTTTTTTTTTGTTCTGCAGCTGATTGATTAAAAAATTTTTATTCTTTTTTCTAAGCAACTTAGAGATATGATTAGGGCATCTAGTTAAAGCTGAAGATGTAAGCTTTCCAACGATATACAATTTATTATAGGTTGTCATACAAAAAAAAATTAAAAAAATATCTGAAATTAAAGCTTTTTTTTTTGTTCTGCAGCTGATTGATTAAAAAATGTTTATTCTTTTTTCTAAGCAACTTAGAGATATGATTAGGGCATCTAAATAAAGCTGAAGATGTAAGCTTTCCAACGATATACAATTTATTATAGGTTGTCATACAAAAAAAAATTAAAAAAATATCTGAAATTAAAGCTTTTTTTTTGTTCTGCAGCTGATTGATTAAAAAAATTTTATTCTTTTTTCTAAGCAACTTAGAGATATGATTCGGGCATCTATTTAAAGGTGAAGATGTAAGCTTTCCAACGATATACAATTTATTATAGGTTGTCATACAAAAAAAAAATTGAAAAAAATATCTGAAATTAAAGCTTTTTTTTTTGTTCTGCAGCTGATTGATTAAAAATTTTTTATTCTTTTTCCCAGCATATTAGAGATATGATAAGGGCATTTAATTAAAGCTGAAGATGTAAGCTTTCCAGCGATATACAATTTATTATAGGTTGTCATACAAAAAAAAAATTGAAAAAAATATCTGAAATTAAAGCTTTTTTTTTTGTTCTGCAGCTCATTGATTAAAAATGTTTTATTCTTTTTTCTAAGCAACTTAGAGATATGATTAGGGCATCTAGTTAAAGCTGAAGATGTAAGCTTTCCAACGATGTACAATTTATTATAGGTTGTCATACAAAAAAAAATTTTAAAAATATCTGAAATTAAAGCTTTTTTTTTGTTCTGCAGCTCATTGATTAGAAATTTTTTATTCTTTTTTCTAAGCAACTGAGAGATATGATTAGGGCATCTAGTTAAAGCTGAAGATGTAAGCTTTCCAACGATATACAATTTATTATAGGTTGTCATACAAAAAAAAATTAAAAAAATATCTGAAATTAAAGCTTTTTTTTTGTTCTGCAGCTGATTGATTAAAAAAATTTTATTCTTTTTTCTAAGCAACTTAGAGATATGATTCGGGCATCTATTTAAAGGTGAAGATGTAAGCTTTCCAACGATATACAATTTATTATAGGTTGTCATACAAAAAAAAATTGAAAAAAATATCTGAAATTAAAGCTTTTTTTTTTGTTCTGCAGCTGATTGATTAAAAATTTTTTATTCTTTTTCCCAGCATATTAGAGATATGATAAGGGCATTTAATTAAAGCTGAAGATGTAAGCTTTCCAGCGATATACAATTTATTATAGGTTGTCATACAAAAAAAAAATTGAAAAAAATATCTGAAATTAAAGCTTTTTTTTTTGTTCTGCAGCTCATTGATTAAAAATGTTTTATTCTTTTTTCTAAGCAACTTAGAGATATGATTAGTACATCTAATTAAAGCTGAAGATGTAAGCTTTCCAACGATATACAATTCATTATAGGTTGTCATACAAAAAAAAATTTTAAAAATATCTGAAATTAAAGCTTTTTTTTTGTTCTGCAGCTCATTGATTAGAAATTTTTTATTCTTTTTTCTAAGCAACTGAGAGATATGATTAGGGCATCTAGTTAAAGCTGAAGATGTAAGCTTTCCAACGATATACAATTTATTATAGGTTGTCGTACAAAAAAAAAATTTAAAAAATATCTGAAATTAAAGCTTTTTTTTTTGTTCTGCAGCTGATTGATTAAAAAATTTTTATTCTTTTTTCTAAGCAACTTAGAGATATGATTAGGGCATCTAATTAAAGCTAAAGATGTAAGCTTTCCAACGATATACAATTTATTATAGGTTGTCATACAAAAAAAAAAAAAAAAAAAAAATATCTGAAATTAAAGCTTTTTTTTTTGTTCTGCAGCTGATTGATTAAAAAATTTTTATTCTTTTTTCTAAGCAACTTAGAGATATGATTAGGGCATCTAATTAAAGCTGAAGATGTAAGCTTTCCAACGATATACAATTTATTATAGGTTGTCATACAAAAAAAAATTTAAAAAAATATCTGAAATTAAAGCTTTTTTTTGTTCTGCAGCTCATTGATTAAAAATGTTTTATTCTTTTTTCTAAGCAACTTAGAGATATGATTAGGGCATCTAATTAAAGCTGAAGATGTAAGCTTTCCAACGATATACAATTTATTATAGGTTGTCATACAAAAAAAAATTTTAAAAATATCTGAAATTAAAGCTTTTTTTTTGTTCTGCAGCTCATTGATTAGAAATTTTTTATTCTTTTTTCTAAGCAACTGAGAGATATGATTAGGGCATCTAGTTAAAGCTGAAGATGTAAGCTTTCCAACGATATACAATTTATTATAGGTTGTCATACAAAAAAAAAATTAAAAAAATATCTGAAATTAAAGCTTTTTTTTTTGTTCTGCAGCTGATTGATTAAAAAATTTTTATTCTTTTTTCTAAGCAACTTAGAGATATGATTAGGGCATCTAATTAAAGCTGAAGATGTAAGCTTTCCAACGATATACAATTTATTATAGGTTGTCATACAAAAAAAAATTGTAAACAATATCTGAAATTAAAGCTTTTTTTTTGTTCTGCAGCTGATTGATTAAAAAAATTTTATTCTTTTTTCTAAGCAACTTAGAGATATGATTAGGGCATCTAATTAAAGCTGAAGATGTAAGCTTTTCAACGATATACAATTTATTATAGGTTGTCATACAAAAAAAAAAAAAAAAAAAAAATATCTGAAATTAAAGCTTTTTTTTTTTGATCTGCAGCTGATTGATTAAAAAATTTTTATTCTTTTTTCTAAGCAACTTAGAGATATGATTAGGGCATCTAATTAAAGCTGAAGATGTAAGCTTTCCAACGATATACAATTTATTATAGGTTGTCATACAAAAAAAAATTTAAAAAAATATCTGAAATTAAAGCTTTTTTTTGTTCTGCAGCTCATTGATTAAAAATGTTTTATTCTTTTTTCTAAGCAACTTAGAGATATGATTAGGGCATCTAATTAAAGCTGAAGATGTAAGCTTTCCAACGATATACAATTTATTATAGGTTCTCATACAAAAAAAAATTGTAAACAATATCTGAAATTAAAGCTTTTTTTTTGTTCTGCAGCTGATTGATTAAAAAAATTTTATTCTTTTTTCTAAGCAACTTAGAGATATGATTAGGGCATCTAATTAAAGCTGAAGATGTAAGCTTTCCAACGATATACAATTTATTATAGGTTGTCATACAAAAAAAAAATTAAAAAAATATCTGAAATTAAAGCTTTTTTTTTTGTTCTGCAGCTGATTGATTAAAAAATGTTTATTCTTTTTTCTAAGCAACTTAGAGATATGATTAGGGCATCTTATTTAAGCTGAAGATGTAAGCTTTCCAACGATATACAATTTATTATAGGTTGTCATACAAAAAAAAATTTAAAAAAATATCTGAAATTAAAGCTTTTTTTTGTTCTGCAGCTCATTGATTAAAAATGTTTTATTCTTTTTTCTAAGCAACTTAGAGATATGATTAGGGCATCTTATTAAAGCTGAAGATGTAAGCTTTCCAACGATATATAATTTATTATAGGTTGTCATACAAAAAAAAATTAAAAAAATATCTGAAATTAAAACTTTTTTTTTGTTCTGCAGCTGATTGATTAAAAAAATTTTATTCTTTTTTCTAAGCAACTTAGAGATATGATTCAGGCATCTATTTAAAGGTGAAGATGTAAGCTTTCCAACGATATACAATTTATTATAGGTTGTCATACAAAAAAAAATTGAAAAAAATATCTGAAATTAAAGCTTTTTTTTTTTGTTCTGCAGCTGATTGATTAAAAATTTTTTATTCTTTTTCCCAGCATATTAGAGATATGATAAGGGCATTTAATTAAAGCTGAAGATGTAAGCTTTCCAGCGATATACAATTTATTATAGGTTGTCATACAAAAAAAAATTAAAAAAATATCTGAAATTAAAGCTTTTTTTTTGTTCTGCAGCTGATTGATTAAAAAATTTTTATTCTTTTTTCTAAACAACTTAGAGATATGATTAGGGTATCTAATTAAAGCTGAAGATTTAAGCTTTCCAACGATATACAATTTACTATAGGTTGTCATACAAAAAAAAAATTAAAAAAATATCTGAAATTAAAGCTTTTTTTTTTGTTCTGCAGCTGATTGATTAAAAAATTTTTATTCTTTTTTCTAAGCAACTTAGAGATATGATTAGGGCATCTAGTTAAAGCTGAAGATGTAAGCTTTCCAACGATATACAATTTATTATAGGTTGTCATACAAAAAAAAAATTAAAAAAAATATCTGAAATTAAAGCTTTTTTTTTGTTCTGCAGCTGATTGATTAAAAAATTTTTATTCTTTTTTCTAAGCAACTTAGAGATATGATTCGGGCATCTATTTAAAGGTGAAGATGTAAGCTTTCCAACGATATACAATTTATTATAGGTTGTCATACAAAAAAAAATTGAAAAAAATATCTGAAATTAAATCTTTTTTTTTGTTCTGCAGCTCATTGATTAAAAATGTTTTATTCTTTTTTCTAAGCAACTTAGAGATATGATAAGTACATCTAATTAAAGCTGAAGATGTAAGCTTTCCAACGATATACAATTTATTATAGGTTGTCATACAAAAAAAAATTTTAAAAATATCTAAAATTAAAGCTTTTTTTTTGTTCTGCAGCTCATTGATTAGAAATTTTTTATTCTTTTTTCTAAGCAACTGAGAGATATGATTAGGGCATCTAGTTAAAGCTGAAGATGTAAGCTTTCCAACGATATACAATTTATTATAGGTTGTCATACAAAAAAAAAATTAAAAAAATATCTGAAATTAAAGCTTTTTTTTTTTGTTCTGCAGCTGATTGATTAAAAAATGTTTATTCTTTTTTCTAAGCAACTTAGAGATATGATTAGGGCATCTAATTAAAGCTGAAGATGTAAGCTTTCCAACGATATACAATTTATTATAGGTTGTCATACAAAAAAAAAAAAATAAAAAAATATCTGAAATTAAAGCTTTTTTTTGTTCTGCAGCTGATTGATTAAAAAATTTTTATTCTTTTTTCTAAGCAACTTAGAGATATGATTAGGGCATCTAATTAAAGCTGAAGATTTAAGCTTTTCAACGATATACAATTTATTATAGGTTGTCATACAAAAAAAAAATTAAAAAAATATCTGAAATTAAAGCTTTTTTTTTTGTTCTGCAGCTGATTGATTAAAAAATTTTTATTCTTTTTTCTAAGCAACTTAGAGATATGATTAGGGCATCTAATTAAAGCTGAAGATTTAAGCTTTCCAACGATATACAATTTATTATAGGTTGTCATACAAAAAAAAATTTAAAAAAATATCTGAAATTAAAGCTTTTTTTTGTTCTGCAGCTCATTGATTCAAAATGTTTTATTCTTTTTTCTAAGCAACTTAGAGATATGATTAGGGCATCTAATTAAAGCTGAAGATGTAAGCTTTCCAACGATATACAATTTATTATAGGTTGTCATACAAAAAAAAAATAAAAAAATATCTGAAATTAAAGCTTTTTTTTTGTTCTGCAGCTGATTGATTAAAAAAATTTTATTCTTTTTTCTAAATAACTTAGAGATATGATTCGGGCATTTATTTAAAGGTGAAGATGTAAGCTTTCCAACGATATAAGCTAGAGCTACATCGAAACACAAAGTGAAAAAAAGTATAAAAAGTAAACAAAAGTACAAAAAAACAAAAACAAATTCATTGACGTGACATTTAAAAATTTAAATTATTTGAAAAATAATAAACTTTTTTTACTTTTTTTCACTTTGTGTTTCTATGTAGTTCAGGCTATACAATTTATTATAGGTTGTCATACAAAAAAAAATTGAAAAAAATATCTGAAATTAAAGCTTTTTTTTTTGTTCTGCAGCTGATTGATTAAAAATTTTTTATTCTTTTTCCCATCAAATTAGAGATATGATAAGAGCATTTAATTAAAGCTGAAGATGTAAGCTTTCCAACGATATACAATTTATTATAGGTTGTCATAAAAAAAAAAATTGAAAAAAATATCTGAAATTAATTAAAGCTTTTTTTTTATTCTACAGCTCATTGATTAAAAATTTTTTATTCTTTTTTCTAAGCAACTTAGAGATATGATTAATGCATCTATTTAAAGCTGAAGATGTAAGCTTTCTAACGATATACAATTTATTATAGGTTGTCATACAAAAAAAAAATTGAAAAAAATATCTGAAATTAAAGCTTTTTTTTTGTTCTGCAGCTCATTGATTACAATTTTTTTATTCTTTTTTCTAAGCAACTTAGAGATATGATTAGGGCATCTATTTAAAGCTAAAGATGTAAGCTTTCTAACGATATACAATTTATTATAGGTTGTCATACAAAAAAAATTTAAAAAATATCTGAAATTAATGCTTTTTTTTTGTTCTGCAGCTCATTGATTAAAAATTTTGTATTCTTTTTTCTAAGCAACTTAGAGATATGATTTGGGCATCTTATTAAAGCTGAAGATGTAAGCTTTCCAACGATATACAATTTATTATAGGTTGTCATACAAAAAAAAAATTTAAAAAATATCTGAAATTAAAGCTTTTTTTTTTGTTCTGCAGCTCATTGATTAAAAACTTTTTATTCTTTTTCCAAGCATATTAAAGATATGATAAGGGCATTTAATTAATGCTGAAGATGTAAGCTTTCCAACGATATACAATTTATTATAGGTTGTCATACAAAAAAAAATTGAAAAAAATATCTGAAATTAAAGCTTTTTTTTTGTTCTGCAGCTCATTGATTAAAAATGTTTTATTCTTTTTTCTAAGCAACTTAGAGATATGATAAGGGCATCTATTTAAAGCTGAAGATGTAAGCTTTCTAACGATATACAATTTATTATAGGTTGTCATACAAAAAAAAAATTAAAAAAATATCTGAAATTAAAGCTTTTTTTTTTGTTCTGCAGCTGATTGATTAAAAATTTTTTATTCTTTTTCCAAGCATATTAGAGATATGATAATTGCATTTAATTAATGCTGAAGATGTAAGCTTTCCAACGATATACAATTTATTATAGGTTGTCATAAAAAAAAAAATTGAAAAAAATATCTGAAATTAAAGCTTTTTTTTTGTTCTGCAGCTGATTGATTAAAAAATTTGTATTCTTTTTTCTAAGCAACTAAGAGATATGATTAGGGCATCTTATTAAAGCTGAAGATGTAAGCTTTCCAGCGATATACAATTTATTATAGGTTGTCGTACAAAAAAAAATTGAAAAAAATATCTGAAATTAAAGCTTTTTTTTTGTTCTTTTTTCTAAACAACTTAGAGATATGATTAAAGCATCTAATTAAAGCTATAAACAATTTATTATAGGTTGTCATACAAAAAAAAAATTGAAAAAAATATCTGAAATTAAAGCTTTTTTTTTATCTGCAGCTCATTGATTAAAACATTTTTAGTCTTTTTTCGAAGCAACTTAAAGATATGATTAGGGCATCTAATTAAAGCTGAAGATGTAAGCTTTCCAACGATATACAATTTATTATAGGTTGTCATACAAAAAAAAAAAAATTAAAAAAATATCTGAAATTAAAGCTTTTTTTTTTGTTCTGCAGCTGATTGATTAAAAAATTTTTATTCTTTTTTCTAAGCAACATAGAGATATGATAAGGGCATTTAATTAAAGCTGAAGATGTAAGCTTTCCAACGATATACAATTTATTATAGGATGTCATACAAAAAAAAAATTGAAAAAAATATCTGAAATTAAAGCTTTTTTTTTTATCTGCAGCTCATTGATTAAAACATTTTTATTCTTTTTTCTAAGCAACTTAAAGATATGATTAGGGCATCTAATTAAAGCTGAAGATGTAAGCTTTCCAACGATATACAATTTATTATAGGTTGTCATACAAAAAAAAAAATTAAAAAAATATCTGAAATTAAAGCTTTTTTTTTTGTTCTGCAGCTGATTGATTAAAAAATTTTTATTCTTTTTTCTAAGCAACTTAGAGATATGATAAGGGCATTTAATTAAAGCTGAAGATGTAAGATTTCCAACGATATACAATTTATTATAGGTTGTCATACAAAAAAAAAATTAAAAAAATATCTGAAATTAAAGCTTTTTTTTTTGTTCTGCAGCTGATTAATTAAAAAATTTTTATTCTTTTTTCTAAGCAACTTAGAGATATAATAAGAGCATCTAATTAAAGCTGAAGATGTAAGCTTTCCAACGATATACAATTTATTATAGGTTGTCATACAAAAAAAAATTGAAAAAAATATCTGAAATTAAAGCTTATTTTTTTTTCTGCAGCTGATTGATTAAAAAAATTTTATTCTTTTTTCTAAGCAACTTAGAGATATGATAAGGGCATTTAATTAAAGCTGAAGACGTAAGCTTTCCAACGATATACAATTTATTATAGGTTGTCATACAAAAAAAAATTGTAAAATATATCTGAAATTAAAGCTTTTTTTTGTTCAGCAGCTCATTGATTAAAAATGTTTTATTCTTTTTTCTAAGCAACTTAGAGATACTATTAAAGCATCTAATTAAAGCTGAAGATGTAAGCTTTCCAGCGATATACAATTTATTATAGGATGTCATACAAAAAAAAATTGAAAAAAATATCTGAAATTAAAGCTTTTTTTTTGTTCTGCAGCTCATTGATTAAAAATTTTTTATTCTTTTTCCAAGCATATTAGAGATATGATAAGGGCATTTAATTAATACTGAAGATGTAAGCTTTCCAACGATATACAATTTATTATAGGTTGTCATAAAAAAAAAAAATTGAAAAAAATATCTGAAATTAAAGCTTTTTTTTGTTCTGCAGCTGATTGATTAAAAATTTTTTATTCTTTTTTCTAAGCAACTAAGAGATATGATTAGGGCATCTTATTAAAGCTGAAGATGTAAGCTTTCCAGCGATATACAATTTATTATAGGTTGTCGTACAAAAAAAAATTGAAAAAAATATCTGAAATTAAAGCTTTTTTTTTGTTCTGCAGCTCATTGATTAAAATTTTTTTATTCTTTTTTCTAAACAACTTAGAGATATGATTAAAGCATCTAATTAAAGCTGAAGATGTAAGCTTTCCAGCGATATACAATTTATTATAGGATGTCATACAAAAAAAAATTGAAAAAAATAACTGAAATTAAAGCTTTTTTTTTGTTCTTTTTTCTAAACAACTTAGAGATATGATTAAAGCATCTAATTAAAGCTATAAACAATTTATTATAGGTTGTCATACAAAAAAAAAATTGAAAAAAATATCTGAAATTAAAGCTTTTTTTTTATCTGCAGCTCATTGATTAAAACATTTTTAGTCTTTTTTCTAAGCAACTTAAAGATATGATAAGGGCATCTAATTAAAGCTGAAGATGTAAGCTTTCCAACGATATACAATTTATTATAGGTTGTCATACAAAAAAAAAAATTAAAAAAATATCTGAAATTAAAGCTTTTTTTTTTGTTCTGCAGCTGATTGATTAAAAAATTTTTATTCTTTTTTCTAAGCAACATAGAGATATGATAAGGGCATTTAATTAAAGCTGAAGATGTAAGCTTTCCAACGATATACAATTTATTATAGGTTGTCATACAAAAAAAAAATTAAAAAAATATCTGAAATTAAAGCTTTTTTTTTTGTTCTGCAGCTGATTGATTAAAAAATTTTTATTCTTTTTTCTAAGCAACATAGAGATATGATAAGGGCATTTAATTAAAGCTGAAGATGTAAGCTTTCCAACGATATACAATTTATTATAGGTTGTCATACAAAAAAAAAATTAAAAAAATATCTGAAATTAAAGCTTTTTTTTTTGTTCTGCAGCTGATTGATTAAAAAATTTTTATTCTTTTTTCTAAGCAACATAGAGATATGATAAGGGCATTTAATTAAAGCTGAAGATGTAAGCTTTCCAACGATATACAATTTATTATAGGTTGTCATACAAAAAAAAAATTAAAAAAATATCTGAAATTAAAGCTTTTTTTTTTGTTCTGCAGCTGATTGATTAAAAATTTTTTATTCTTTTTCCAAGCATATTAGAGATATGATAATTGCATTTAATTAAAGCTGAAGATGTAAGCTTTCCAGCGATATACAATTTATTATAGGATGTCATACAAAAAAAAATTGAAAAAAATATCTGAAATTAAAGCTTTTTTTTTTGTTCTGCAGCTCATTGATTAAAATTTTTGTATTCTTTTTTCTAAACAACTTAGAGATATGATTAAAGCATCTAATTAAAGCTGAAGATGTAAGCTTTCCAGCGATATACAATTTATTATAGGATGTCATACAAAAAAAAATTGAAAAAAATAACTGAAATTAAAGCTTTTTTTTTGTTCTGCAGCTCATTGATTAAAATTTTGTATTCTTTTTTCTAAGCATCTTAGAGATATTATTAGGGCATCTATTTAAAGCTGAAGATGTAAGCTTTCCAACGATATAAAATTTATTATAGGTTGTCATAAAAAAAAAAAAATTAAAAAAATATCTGAAATTAAAGCTTTTTTTTGTTCTGCAGCTGATTGATTAAAAAAATTTTATTATTTTTTCTAAGCAACATAGAGATATGATAAGGGCATTTAATTTAAGCTGAAGATGTAAGCTTTCCAACGATATACAATATACTATAGGATGTCATACAAAAAAAAATTGAAAAAAATATCTGAAATTAAAGCTTTTTTTTTTTATCTGCAGCTCATTGATTAAAACATTTTTATTTTTTTTTCTAAGCAACTTAGAGATATGATTAGGGCATCTTATTAAAGCTGAAGATGTAAGCTTTCTAACGATATACAATTTATTATAGGTTGTCATACAAAAAAAATTTAAAAAATATCTGAAATTAAAGCTTTTTTTTTTGTTCTGCAGCTGATTGATTAAAAATGTTTTATTCTTTTTTTTAAGCAACTTAGAGATATGATTAGGGCATCTAATTAAAGCTGAAGATTTAAGCTTTCCAACGATATACAATTTATTATAGGTTGTCATACAAAAAAAAATTTAAAAAATATCTGAAATTAAAGCTTTTTTTTTTGTTCTGCAGCTGATTGATTAAAAATGTTTTATTCTTTTTTCTAAGCAACTTAGAGATATGATAAGAGCATCTAATTAAAGCTGAAGATGTAAGCTTTACAACGATATACAATTTATTATAGGTTGTCATACAAAAAAAAATTGAAAAAAATATCTGAAATTAAAGCTTTTTTTTTTTGTTCTGCAGCTGATTGATTAAAATTTTTTTATTCTTTTTCCCAGCATATTAGAGATATGATAAGGGCATTTAATTAAAGCTGAAGATGTAAGCTTTCCAACGATATACAATTTATTATAGGTTGTCATACAAAAAAAAATTGAAAAAAATATCTGAAATTAAAGCTTTTTTTTTTTGTTCTGCAGCTCATTGATTAAAATTTTGTATTCTTTTTTCTAAGCAACTTAGAGATATGATTAAAGCATCTAATTAAAGCTGAAGATGTAAGCTTTCCAGCGATATACAATTTATTATAGGTTGTCATACACAAAAAAATTGAAAAAATATCTGAAATTAAAGCTTTTTTTTATCTACAGCTCATTGATTAAAAAAAATTGAAATGATTAGGGCATCTAATTAAAGCTGAAGATGTAAGCTTTCCAACGATATACAATTTATTATAGGTTGTCATACAAAAAAAAAATTTTAAAAATATCTGAAATTAAAGCTTTTTTTTGTTCTGCAGCTCATTGATTAAAAATGTTTTATTCTTTTTTCTAAGCAACTTAGAGATATGATTAGGGCATATAATTAAAGCTGAAGATGTAAGCTTTCCAACGATATACAATTTATTATAGGTTGTTATACAAAAAAATTTTATTCTTTTTTCTAAGCAACTTAGAGATATGATTAGGGCATCTAATTAAAGCTGAAGATGTAAGCTTTTCAACGATATACAATTTATTATAGGTTGTCATACAAAAAAAAAATTAAAAAAATATCTGAAATTAAAGCTTTTTTTTTTGTTCTGCAGCTGATTGATTAAAAAATTTTTATTCTTTTTTATAAGCAACTTAGAGATATGATTAGGGCATCTAATTAAAGCTGAAGATTTAAGCTTTCCAACGATATACAATTTATTATAGGTTGTCATACAAAAAAAAATTTAAAAAAATATCTGAAATTAAAGCTTTTTTTTGTTCTGCAGCTCATTGATTAAAAATGTTTTATTCTTTTTTCTAAGCAACTTAGAGATATGATTAGGGCATCTAATTAAAGCTGAAGATGTAAGCTTTCCAACGATATACAATTTATTATAGGTTGTCATACAAAAAAAAAATAAAAAAATATCTGAAATTAAAGCTTTTTTTTTGTTCTGCAGCTGATTGATTAAAAAAATTTTATTCTTTTTTCTAAGTAACTTAGAGATATGATTCGGGCATTTATTTAAAGGTGAAGATGTAAGCTTTCCAACGATATACAATTTATTATAGGTTGTCATAAAAAAAAAAATTGAAAAAAATATCTGAAATTAATTAAAGCTTTTTTTTATTCTACAGCTCATTGATTAAAAATTTTTTATTCTTTTTTCTAAGCAACTTAGAGATATGATTAATGCATCTATTTAAAGCTGAAGATGTAAGCTTTCTAACGATATACAATTTATTATAGGTTGTCATACAAAAAAAAAATTGAAAAAAATATCTGAAATTAAAGCTTTTTTTTTTGTTCTGCAGCTCATTGATTAAAAATTTTTTATCCTTTTTTTTAAGCAACTTAGAGATATGATTAGGGCATCTTATTAAAGCTGAAGATGTAAGCTTTCCAACGATATACAATTTATTATAGGTTGTCATACAAAAAAAAATTGAAAAAAATATCTGAAATTAAAGATTTTTTTCTTGCTCTGCAGCTCATTGATTAAAAATTTTGTATTCTTTTTTCTAAGCAACTTAGAGATATGATTTGGGCATCTTATTAAAGCTGAAGATGTAAGCTTTCTAACGATATACAATTTATTATAGGTTGTCATACAAAAAAAATTTAAAAAATATCTGAAATTAAAGCTTTTTTTTTTGTTCTGCAGCTCATTGATTAAAAATTTTTTATCCTTTTTTTTAAGCAACTTAGAGATATGATAAGGGCATCTTATTAAAGCTAAAGATGTAAGCTTTCTAACGATATACAATTTATTATAGGTTGTCATACAAAAAAAATTTAAAAAATATCTGAAATTAAAGCTTTTTTTTTTGTTCTGCAGCTCATTGATTAAAAATTTTTTATCCTTTTTTTTAAGCAACTTAGAGATATGATTAGGGCATCTTATTAAAGCTGAAGATGTAAGCTTTCCAACGATATACAATTTATTATAGGTTGTCATACAAAAAAAAAATAAAAAAAATATCTGAAATTAAAGCTTTTTTTTTGTTCTGCAGCTGATTGATTAAAAATTTTTTATTCTTTTTCCAAGCATATTAAAGATATGATAAGGGCATTTAATTAATGCTGAAGATGTAAGCTTTCCAACGATATACAATTTATTATAGGTTGTCATACAAAAAAAAATTGAAAAAAATATCTGAAATTAAAGCTTTTTTTTTTGTTCTGCAGCTCATTGATTAAAAATGTTTTATTCTTTTTTCTAAGCAACTTAGAGATATGATAAGGGCATCTATTTAAAGCTGAAGATGTAAGCTTTCTAACGATATACAATTATTATAGGTTGTCATACAAAAAAAAAATAAAAAAAATATCTGAAATTAAAGCTTTTTTTTTTGTTCTGCAGCTGATTGATTAAAAATTTTTTATTCTTTTTCCAAGCATATTAGAGATATGATAAGGGCATTTAATTAATGCTGAAGATGTAAGCTTTCCAACGATATACAATTTATTATAGGTTGTCATAAAAAAAAAAAAATTGAAAAAAATATCTGAAATTAAAGCTTTTTTTGTTCTGCAGCTGATTGATTAAAAAATTTTTATTCTTTTTTCTAAGCAACTAAGAGATATGATTAGGGCATCTTATTAAAGCAATTTACAATTTATTATAGGTTGTCGTACAAAAAAAAAATTGGAAAAAATATCTGAAATTAAAGCTTTTTTTTGTTCTTTTTTCTAAACAACTTAGAGATATGATTAAAGCATCTAATTAAAGCTATAAACAATTTATTATAGGTTGTCATACAAAAAAAAAATTGAAAAAAATATCTGAAATTAAAGCTTTTTTTTATCTGCAGCTCATTGATTAAAACATTTTTAGTCTTTTTTCTAAGCAACTTAAAGATATGATTAGGGCATCTAATTAAAGCTGAAGATGTAAGCTTTCCAACGATATACAATTTATTATAGGTTGTCATACAAAAAAAAAAAATTAAAAAAATATCTGAAATTAAAGCTTTTTTTTTTGTTCTGCAGCTGATTGATTAAAAAATTTTTATTCTTTTTTCTAAGCAACATAGAGATATGATAAGGGCATTTAATTAAAGCTGAAGATGTAAGCTTTCCAACGATATACAATTTATTATAGGATGTCATACAAAAAAAAAAATTGAAAAAAATATCTGAAATTAAAGCTTTTTTTTGTTCTGCAGCTCATTGATTACAATTTTTTTATTCTTTTTTCTAAGCAACTTAGAGATATGATTAGGGCATCTATTTAAAGCTAAAGATGTAAGCTTTCTAACGATATACAATTTATTATAGGTTGTCATACAAAAAAAATTTAAAAAATATCTGAAATTAAAGCTTTTTTTTTTGTTCTGCAGCTCATTGATTAAAAATTTTTTATCCTTTTTTTTAAGCAACTTAGAGATATGATTAGGGCATCTTATTAAAGCTGAAGATGTAAGCTTTCCAACGATATACAATTTATTATAGGTTGTCATACAAAAAAAAAATTAAAAAAATATCTGAAATTAAAGCTTTTTTTTTTGTTCTGCAGCTGATTAATTAAAAAATTTTTATTCTTTTTTCTAAGCAACTTAGAGATATAATAAGAGCATTTAATTAAAGCTGAAGATGTAAGCTTTCCAACGATATACAATTTATTATAGGTTGTCATACAAAAAAAAATTGAAAAAAATATCTGAAATTAAAGCTTATTTTTTTTTCTGCAGCTGATTGATTAAAAAAATTTTATTCTTTTTTCTAAGCAACTTAGAGATATGATAAGGGCATTTAATTAAAGCTGAAGACGTAAGCTTTCCAACGATATACAATTTATTATAGGTTGTCATACAAAAAAAAATTGTAAAATATATCTGAAATTAAAGCTTTTTTTTGTTCAGCAGCTCATTGATTAAAAATGTTTTATTCTTTTTTCTAAGCAACTTAGAGATACTATTAAAGCATCTAATTAAAGCTGAAGATGTAAGCTTTCCAGCGATATACAATTTATTATAGGATGTCATACAAAAAAAAATTGAAACAAATATCGGAAATTAAAGCTTTTTTTTTGTTCTGCAGCTCATTGATTAAAAATTTTTTATTCTTTTTAGAAGCATATTAGAGATATGATAAGGGCATTTAATTAATACTGAAGATGTAAGCTTTCCAACGATATACAATTTATTATAGGTTGTCATAAAAAAAAAAAATTGAAAAAAATATCTGAAATTAAAGCTTTTTTTTTGTTCTGCAGCTGATTGATTAAAAATTTTTTATTCTTTTTTCTAAGCAACTAAGAGATATGATTAGGGCATCTTATTAAAGCTGAAGATGTAAGCTTTCCAGCGATATACAATTTATTATAGGTTGTCGTACAAAAAAAAATTGAAAAAAATATCTGAAATTAAAGCTTTTTTTTTTGTTCTGCAGCTCATTGGTTAAAATTTTTTTATTCTTTTTTCTAAACAACTTAGAGATATGATTAAAGCATCTAATTAAAGCTGAAGATGTAAGCTTTCCAGCGATATACAATTTATTATAGGATGTCATACAAAAAAAAATTGAAACAAATATCTGAAATTAAAGCTTTTTTTTTGTTCTGCAGCTCATTGATTAAAAATTTTTTATTCTTTTTCCAAGCATATTAGAGATATGATAAGGGCATTTAATTAATACTGAAGATGTAAGCTTTCCAACGATATACAATTTATTATAGGTTGTCATAAAAAAAAAAAATTGAAAAAAATATCTGAAATTAAAGCTTTTTTTTTGTTCTGCAGCTGATTGATTAAAAATTTTTTATTCTTTTTTCTAAGCAACTAAGAGATATGATTAGGGCATCTTATTAAAGCTGAAGATGTAAGCTTTCCAGCGATATACAATTTATTATAGGTTGTCGTACAAAAAAAAATTGAAAAAAATATCTGAAATTAAAGCTTTTTTTTTGTTCTGCAGCTCATTGATTAAAATTTTTTTATTCTTTTTTCTAAACAACTTAGAGATATGATTAAAGCATCTAATTAAAGCTGAAGATGTAAGCTTTCCAGCGATATACAATTTATTATAGGATGTCATACAAAAAAAAATTGAAAAAAATAACTGAAATTAAAGCTTTTTTTTTTGTTCTTTTTTCTAAACAACTTAGAGATATGATTAAAGCATCTAATTAAAGCTATAAACAATTTATTATAGGTTGTCATACAAAAAAAAATTGAAAAAAATATCTGAAATTAAAGCTTTTTTTTTATCTGCAGCTCATTGATTAAAACATTTTTAGTCTTTTTTCTAAGCAACATAGAGATATGATAAGGGCATTTAATTAAAGCTGAAGATGTAAGCTTTCCAACGATATACAATTTACTATAGGATGTCATACAAAAAAAAAATTGAAAAAAATATCTGAAATTAAAGCTTTTTTTTTATCTGCAGCTCATTGATTAAAACATTTTTATTCTTTTTTCTAAGCAACTTAAAGATATGATTAGGGCATCTAATTAAAGCTGAAGATGTAAGCTGTATAGGTTGTCATACAAAAAAAAATTGAAAAAAATATCTGAAATTAAAGCTTTTTTTTTATCTGCAGCTCATTGATTAAAACATTTTTAGTCTTTTTTCTAAGCAACATAGAGATATGATAAGGGCATTTAATTAAAGCTGAAGATGTAAGCTTTCCAACGATATACAATTTATTATAGGTTGTCATACAAAAAAAAAAAAAATTAAAAAAATATCTGAAATTAAAGCTTTTTTTTTTGTTCTGCAGCTGATTGATTAAAAAATTTTTATTCTTTGTTCTAAGCAACATAGAGATATGATAAGGGCATTTAATTAAAGCTGAAGATGTAAGCTTTCCAACGATATACAATTTATTATAGGATGTCATACAAAAAAAAAATTGAAAAAAATATCTGAAATTAAAGCTTTTTTTTTATCTGCAGCTCATTGATTAAAACATTTTTATTCTTTTTTCTAAGCAACTTAAAGATATGATTAGGGCATCTAATTAAAGCTGAAGATGTAAGCTTTCCAACGATATACAATTTATTATAGGTTGTCATACAAAAAAAAAAAATTAAAAAAATATCTGAAATTAAAGCTTTTTTTTTGTTCTGCAGCTGATTGTTAAAAAAATTTTTATTCTTTTTTCTAAGCAACATAGAGATATGATAAGGGCATTTAATTAAAGCTGAAGATGTAAGCTTTCCAACGATATACAATTTATTATAGGTTGTCATACAAAAAAAAAATTAAAAAAATATCTGAAATTAAAGCTTTTTTTTTTGTTCTGCAGCTGATTAATTAAAAATTTTTTATTCTTTTTTCTAAGCAACTTAGAGATATGATAAGGGCATTTAATTAAAGCTTAAGATGTAAGCTTTCCAGCGATATACAATTTATTATAGGATGTCATACAAAAAAAAATTGAAAAAATATCTGAAATTAAAGCTTTTTTTTTGTTCTGCAGCTGATTGATTAAAAATTTTTTATTCTTTTTTCTAAGCAACTAAGAGATATGATTAAGGCATCTTATTAAAGCTGAAGATGTAAGCTTTCCAGCGATATACAATTTATTATAGGTTGTCGTACAAAAAAAAATTGAAAAAAATATCTGAAATTAAAGCTTTTTTTTTGTTCTGCAGCTCATTGATTAAAATTTTTTTATTCTTTTTTCTAAACAACTTGGAGATATGATTAAAGCATCTAATTAAAGCTGAAGATGTAAGCTTTCCAGCGATATACAATTTATTATAGGATGTCATACAAAAAAAAATTGAAAAAAATAACTGAAATTAAAGCTTTTTTTTTTGTTCTGCAGCTCATTGATTAAAATTTTTTTTTTCTTTTTTCTAAGCATCTTAGAGATATTATTAGGGCATCTATTTAAAGCTGAAGATGTAAGCTTTCCAACGATATACAATTTATTATAGGTTGTCATAAAAAAAAAAAAATTAAAAAAATATCTGAAATTAAAGCTTTTTTTTGTTCTGCAGCTGATTGATTAAAAAAATTTTATTATTTTTTCTAAGCAACATAGAGATATGATAAGGGCATTTAATTTAAGCTGAAGATGTAAGCATTCCAACGATATACAATTTATTATAGGTTGTCATACAAAAAAAAAAATTGAAAAAAATATCTGAAATTAAAGCTTTTTTTTTGTTCTGCAGCTGATTGATTAAAAATTTTTTATTCTTTTTTCTAAGCAACTAAGAGATATGATTTGGGCATCTTATTAAAGCTGAAGATGTAAGCTTTCCAGCGATATACAATTTATTATAGGTTGTCGTACAAAAAAAAATTGAAAAAAATATCTGAAATTAAAGCTTTTTTTTTGTTCTGCAGCTCATTGATTAAAATTTTTTTATTCTTTTTTCTAAACAACTTAGAGATATGATTAAAGCATCTAACTAAAGCTGAAGATGTAAGCTTTCCAGCGATATACAATTTATTATAGGTTGTCGTACAAAAAAAAATTGAAAAAAATATCTGAAATTAAAGCTTTTTTTTTGTTCTGCAGCTCATTGATTAAAATTTTTTTATTCTTTTTTCTAAACAACTTAGAGATATGATTAAAGCATCTAATTAAAGCTGAAGATGTAAGCTTTCCAACGATATACAATTTATTATAGGTTGTCATAAAAAAAAAAAATTAAAAAAATATCTGAAATTAAAGCTTTTTTTTGTTCTGCAGCTGATTGATTAAAAAAATTTTATTATTTTTTCTAAGCAACATAGAGATATGATAAGGGCATTTAATTTAAGCTGAAGATGTAAGCTTTCCAACGATATACAATTTACTATAGGATGTCATACAAAAAAAAATTGAAAAAAATATCTGAAATTAAAGCTTTTTTTTTTTATCTGCAGCTCATTGATTAAAACATTTTTATTCTTTTTTCTAAGCAACTTAGAGATATGATTAGGGCATCTAATTAAAGCTGAAGATGTAAGCTTTCCAACGATATACAATTTATTATAGGATGTCACACAAAAAAAAAAATTGAAAAAAATAACTGAAATTAAAGTTTTTTTTTTTGTTCTGCAGCTCATTGATTAAAAAGTTTTTATTCTTTTTTTTAAGCAACTTAGAGATATGATAAGGGCATTTAATTAAAGCTGAAGATGTAAGCTTTCCAACGATATACAATTTATTATAGGTTGTCATACAAAAAAAAATTTAAAAAATATCTGAAATTAAAGCTTTTTTTTTTATCTGCAGCTCATTGATTAAAAAATTTTTATTCTTTTTTCTAAGCAACTTAGAGATATGATTAGGGCATCTAATTAAAGCTGAAGATGTAAGCTTTACAACGATATACAATTTATTATAGGTTGTCATACAAAAAAAAATTTAAAAAATATCTGAAATTAAAGCTTTTTTTTTTATCTGCAGCTCATTGATTAAAAAATTTTAATTCTTTTTTCTAAGCAACTTAGAGATATGATAAGAGCATCTAATTAAAGCTGAAGATGTAAGCTTTACAACGATATACAATTTATTATAGGTTGTCATACAAAAAAAAATTGAAAAAAATATCTGAAATTAAAGCTTTTTTTTTTGTTCTGCAGCTGATTGATTAAAATTTTTTTATTCTTTTTCCCAGCGTATTAGAGATATGATAAGGGCATTTAATTAAAGCTGAAGATGTAAGCTTTCCAACGATTTACAATTTATTATAGGTTGTCATACAAAAAAAAATTGAAAAAAATATCTGAAATTAAAGCTTTTTTTTTTGTTCTGCAGCTCATTGATTAAAATTTTGTATTCTTTTTTCTAAGCAACTTAGAGATATGATTAAAGCATCTAATTAAAGCTGAAGATGTAAGCTTTCCAGCGATATACAATTTATTACAGGTTGTCATACACAAAAAAATTGAAAAAATATCTGAAATTAAAGCTTTTTTTTTTATCTGCAGCTCATTGATTAAAAAATTTTTATTCTTTTTTCTAAGCAACTTAGAGATATGATTAGTGCATCTAATTAAAGCTGAAGATGTAAGCTTTCCAACGATATACAATTTATTATAGGTTGTCATACAAAAAAAAAATTGAAAAAAATATCTGAAATTAAAGCTTTTTGTTTTGTTCTGCAGCTCATTGATTAAAATTTTGTATTCTTTTTTCTAAGCAACTGAGAGATATGATTAAAGCATCTAATTAAAGCTGAAGATGTAAGCTTTCCAGCGATATACAATTTATTATAGGTTGTCATACAAAAAAAAATTGAAAAAAATATCTGAAATTAAAGCTTTTTTTTTATCTGCAGCTCATTGATGAAAAATTTTTTATTCTTTTTTCTAAGCAACTTAGAGATATAATTAGGGCATCTAATTAAAGCTGAAGATGTAAGCTTTCCAACGATATACAATTTATTATAGGTTGTCATACAAAAAAAAATTGAAAAAATATCTGAAATTAAAGCTTTTTTTTTTGTTCTGCAGCTCATTGATTAAAATTTGTTTATTCTTTTTTCTAAGCAACTTAGAGATATGATTAGGGCATCTAATTAAAGCTGAAGATGTAAGCTTTCCAACGATATACAATATATTTTAGGTTGTCGTACAAAAAAAAAATAAAAAAATATCTGAAATTAAAGCTTTGTTTTTTTGTTTTGCAGCTCATTGATTAAAATTTTTTTATTCTTTTTTCTAAGCAACTTAGAGATATGATTAAAGCATCAAATTAAAGCTGAAGAATTTATTATACGTTGTCATACAAAAAAAAAAATGAAAAAAATATTTGAAATTAAAGCTTTTTATTTGTTCTGCAGCTCATTGATTAAAAAATTTGTATTCTTTTTTCTAAGCAACTGAGAAATATGATGAGGGCATCTAATTAAAGCTGAAGATGTAAGCTTTCCAACGATATACAATTTATTATAGGTTGTCATATAAAAAAAAATTAAAAAAATATCTGAAATTAAATCTTTTTTTTTTGTTCTGCAGCTCATTGATTAAAAAATTGTTATTCTTTTTTCTAACCAACTTAGAGATATGATTAGTGCATCTAATTAAAGCTGAAGATGTAAGCTTTCCAGCGATATACAATTTATTATAGCTAGGTTGTCATACAAAAAAAAAATTGAAAAAAATATCTGAAATTAAAGCTTTTTTTTGTTCAGCAGCTCATTGATTAAAAAATTTTTATTCTTTTTTCTAAGCAACTTAGAGATATGATTAAAGCATCTAATTAAAGCTGAAGATGTAAGCTTTCCAGCGATATACAATTTATTATAGGTTGTCATAAAAAAAAAATTGAAAAAAATATCTGAAATTAAAGCTTTTTTTTTTGTTCTGCAGCTGATTGATTAAAAATTTTTTATTCTTTTTTCTAAGCAACTTAGACATATGATAAGTTCATCTAATTAAAGCTGAAGATGTAAGCTTTACAACGATATACAATTTATTATAGGTTGTCATACAAAAAAAAATTGAAAAAAATATCTAAAATTAAAGCTTTTTTTTTGTTCTGCAGCTCATTGATTAAACATTTTTTATTCTTTTTTCTAAGCAATTTAGAGATATGATTAAAGCATCTAATTAAAGCTGAAGATGTAAGCTTTCCAGCGATATACAATTTATTATAGGTTGTCATACAATGAAATTAAAGCTTTTTTTTTTGTTCTGCAGCTGATTGATTAAAAATTTTTTATTCTTTTTTCTAAGCAACTTAGAGATATGATTAAAGCATCTAATTAAAGCTAAAGATGTAAGCTTTCCAACGATAAACAATTTATTATAGGTTGTCATACAAAAAAAAATTAAAAAAATATCTGAAATTAAAGCTTTTTTTTTTGTTCTGCAGCTGATTGATTAAAAAATTTTTATTCTTTTTTCTAAGCAACTTAGAGATATGATTAGGGTATCTAATTAAAGCTGAAGATTTAAGCTTTCCAACGATATACAATTTATTATAGGTTGTCATACAAAAAAAAATTGAAAAAAATATCTGAAATTAAAGCTTTTTTTTGTTCAGCAGCTCATTGATTAAAAAATTTTTATTCTTTTTTCTAAGCAACTTAGAGATATGATTAAAGCATCTAATTAAAGCTGAAGATGTAAGCTTTCCAGCGATATACAATTTATTATAGGTTGTCATACAAAAAAAATTGAAAAAAAATATCTGAAATTAAAGCTTTTTTTTTTGTTCTGCAGCTCATTGATTACAAATTTTTTATTCTTTTTTCTAAGCAACTTAGACATATGATAAGTTCATCTAATTAAAGCTGAAGATGTAAGCTTTACAACGATATACAATTTATTATAGGTTGTCATACAAAAAAAAATTGAAACAAATATCTGAAATTAAAGCTTTTTTTTTGTTCTGCAGCTGATTGATTAAAAAATTTTTATTCTTTTTTCTAAGCAATTTAGAGATATGATAAGGGCATTTAATTAAAGCTGAAGATGTAAGCTTTCCAACGATATACAATTTATTATAGGTTGTCATACAAAAAAAATTAAAAAAATATCTGAAATAAAAGCTTTTTTTTTGTTCTGCAGCTCATTGATTAAAAATTTTTTGGGTGGACCTAGAGATATGGGACTTGAACCCAAATGTAGTTTAGACACCCCTCTACCGTTGGGTATAAAAAGATTTTTTCACTTTTTTCAAAATTCCGAGATATACCCGTTTGAAGTTGAGATGGCGAAAAAGCTCCTGGGGGCCGAACCCTTTGACCTAGAGACATGGGAGTGGTGCCATATGAAAGCTTATATTCTCACCTACCCGATGGTGGTATAATCGGGTTTTTGGATTTTTTTTCAAAATCCCGAGAAAATCGCGTTTTTATGTTGCCGAACAAATTTTTTTTCGAAATTTCATCTGACCTTGGATCGCTCCTGGAAGCCAAACCGCTTGAGATAGAATTTTTTCAGTGATGCCAAATGGTATGTTGGGTCAAGGGCCTACGCTTAGCACATTTTCAGAATTTTAAAAAATCTCCTTCCCTGTTAAACCTGCAGTTTTTCCCTCAAAAAAAAAAATTTCGGGCCTATTTTTCTGATGCATTAAAATCTCCCGGTTTGAGAACCTAGAGACACCCCTCTACCGTTGGGTATAAAAAATTTTTTTTTTACTTTTTTCAAAATTCCGAGATGTACCCGTTTGAAGTTGAAATGGCGAAAAAGCTCCTGGGGGCCGAACCTTTTGACCTAGAGACATGGGAGTAATGCCATATGAAAGCTTATATTCTCACCTACCCGATGGTGGTATAATCGGGTTTTTGGTATTTTTTCAAAATCCCGAGAAAATCGCGTTTTTATGTTGCCGAATAAGTTTTTTTTCGAAATTTCATCTGACCTTGGATCGCTCCTGGAAGCCAAACCGCTTGAGATAGAATTTTTTCAGTGATGCCAAATAGTATGTTGGGTCAAGGGCCTACGCTTAGCACATTTTCAGAATTTTAAAAAATCTCCTTCCCTGTTAAACCTGCAGTTTTTCCCTCAAAAAAAAAATTTCGGGCCTATTTTTTCTGATGCATTAAATTCTCCCGGTTTGAGAACGGGTGGACCTAGAGACATGGGACTTGAACCCAAATGTAGTTTAGACACCCCTTTACCGTTGGGTATAAAAAATTTTTTTTCACTTTTTTCAAAATTCCGAGATATACCCGTTTGAAGTTGAGATGGCGAAAAAGCTCCTGGGGGCCGAACCTTTTGACCTAGAGACATGGGAGTGGTGCCATATGAAAGCTTATATTCTCACCTACCCGATGGTGGTATAATCGGTTTTTTGGATTTTTTTCAAAATCCCGAGAAAATCGCGTTTTTATGTTGCCGAAAAAAATTTTTTTCGAAATTTCATCTGACCTTGGATCGCTCCTGGAAGCCAAACCGCTTGAGATAGAATTTTTTCAGTGATGCCAAATAGTATGTTGGGTCAAGGGCCTACGCTTAGCACATTTTCAGAATTTTAAAAAATCTCCTTCCCTGTTAAACCTGCAGTTTTTCCCTCAAAAAAAAAATTTCGGGCCTATTTTTTCTGATGCATTAAATTCTCCCGGTTTGAGAACGGGTGGACCTAGAGACATGGGACTTGAACCCAAATGTAGTTTAGACACCCCTTTACCGTTGGGTATAAAAAATTTTTTTTCACTTTTTTCAAAATTCCGAGATATACCCGTTTGAAGTTGAGATGGCGAAAAAGCTCCTGGGGGCCGAACCTTTTGACCTAGAGACATGGGAGTGGTGCCATATGAAAGCTTATATTCTCACCTACCCGATGGTGGTATAATCGGTTTTTTGGATTTTTTTCAAAATCCCGAGAAAATCGCGTTTTTATGTTGCCGAAAAAAATTTTTTTCGAAATTTCATCTGACCTTGGATCGCTCCTGGAAGCCAAACCGCTTGAGATAGAATTTTTTCAGTGATGCCAAATAGTATGTTGGGTCAAGGGCCTACGCTTAGCACATTTTCAGAATTTTAAAAAATCTCCTTCCCTGTTAAACCTGCAGTTTTTCCCTCGAAAAAAAATTTGGGGCTATTTTTTCTGATGCATTAAATTCTCCCGGTTTGAGAACTTGTTTACCTAGAGACATGGGACTTGAACCCAAATGTAGTTTAGACACCCCTCTACCGTTGGGTATAAAAAAATTTTTTTTCACTTTTTTCAAAATTCCGAGATATACCCGAAGTTGAGAAGTTGAAGTTGAGATGGCGAAAAAGCTCCTGGGGGCCAAACTTTTGACCTAGAGACATGGGAGTGGTGCCATATGAAAGCTTATATTCTCACCTACCCGATGGTGGTATAATCGTTTTTTTTTTGATTTTTTTCAAAATCCCGAGAAAAACGCGTTTTTATGTTGCCGAAAAAATTTTTTTTCGAAATTTCATCTGACCTTGGATCGCTCCTGGAAGCCAAACCGCTTGAGATAGAATTTTTTCAGTGATGCCAAATAGTATGTTGGGTCAAGGGCCTACGCTTAGCACATTTTCAGAATTTTAAAAAATCTCCTTCCCTGTTAAACCTGCAGTTTTTCCCTCAAAAAAAAAATTTCGGGCCTATTTTTTCTGATGCATTAAATTCTCCCGGTTTGAGAACGGGTGGACCTAGAGACATGTAGTTTAGACACCCCTCTACCGTTGGGAATAAAAAAAATTTTTTTCACTTTTTTCAAAATTCTGAGATATACCCGTTTGAAGTTGAGATGGCGAAAAAGCTCCTGGGGGCCGAACCTTTTGACCTAGAGACATGGGAGTGGTGCCATATGAAAGCTTATATTCTCACCTACCCGATGGTGGTATAATCGGGTTTTTGGATTTTTTTCAAAATGCCGAGAAAATCGCGTTTTTATGTTGCCGAAAAAAATTTTTTTCGAAATTTCATCTGACCTTGGATCGCTCCTGGAATACAAACCGCTTGAGATAGAATTTTTTCAGTGATGCCAAATAGTATGTTGGGTCAAGGGTCTACGCTTAGCACATTTTCAGAATTTAAAAAAATCTCCTTCCCTGTTAAACCTGCAGTTTTTCCCTAAAAAAAAAAAAATTTCGGGCCTATTTTTTCTGATGCATTAAATTCTCCCGGTTTGAGAACGGGTGGACCTAGAGACATGGGACTTGAACCCAAATGTAGTTTAGACACCCCTCTACCGTTGGGTATAAAAAAAATTGTTTTTCACTTTTTTCAAAATTCCGAGATATACCCGTTTGAAGTTGAGATGGCGAAAAAGCTCCTGGGGGCCGAACCTTTTGACCTAAAGACATGGGAGTGGTGCCATATGAAAGCTTATATTCTCACCTACCCGTTGGTGGTATAATCGGGTTTTTCGATTAATCGAAATTTCATCTGACCTTGGATCGCTCCTGGAAGCCAAACCGCTTGAGATAGAATTTTTTCAGTGAAGCCAAACAGTATGTTGGGTCAAGGGCCTGCGCTTAGCACATTTTCAGAATTTTAAAAAATCTCCTTCCCTGTTAAACCTGCAGTTTTTCCCTCAAAAAAAAAATGTCGGGCCTATTTTTTCTGATGCATTAAATTCTCCCGGTTTGAGAACGGGTGGACCTAGAGACATGGGACTTGAACCCAAATGTAGTTTAGACACCCCTCTACCGTTGGGTATAAAAAAAATTGTTTTTCACTTTTTTCAAAATTCCGAGATATACCCGTTTGAAGTTGAGATGGCGAAAAAGCTCATAGGGGCCGAACCTTTTGACCTAGAGACATGGGAGTGGTGCCATATGAAAGCTTATATTCTCACCTACCCGATGGTGGTATAATCGGGTTTTTGGATTTTTTTCAAAATCCCGAGAAAATCGCTTTTTTATGTTGCCGAAAAAATTTTTTTTCGAAATTTCATCTGACCTTGGATCGCTCCTGGGTCCTGGAAGCCAAACCGCTTGAGATAGAATTTTTTCAGTGATGCCAAATAGTATGTTGGGTCAAGGGCCTACGCTTAGCACATTTTCAGAATTTTAAAAAATCTCCTTCCCTGTTAAACCTGCAGTTTTTCCCTCAAAAAAAAAAATGTCGGGCCTATTTTTTCTGATGCATTAAATTCTCCCGGTTTGAGAACGGGTGGACCTAGAGACATGGGACTTGAACCCAAATGTAGTTTAGACACCCCTCTAACGTTGGGTATAGAAAAATTTTTTTTCACTTTTTTTCAAAATTCCGAGATATACCCGTTTGAAGTTGAGATGGCGAAAAAGCTCCTGAGGGCCGAACCTTTTGACCTAGAGACATGGGAGTGGTGCCATATGAACGCTTATATTCTCACCTACCCGATGGTGGTATAATCGGGTTTTTGGATTTTTTTCAAAATCCCGAGAAAATCGCGTTTTTATGTTGCCGAAAAAATTTGTTTTCGAAATTTCATCTGACCTTGGATCGCTCCTGGAAGCCAAACCGCTTGAGATAGAATTTTTTCAGTGATGCCAAATAGTATGTTGGGTCAAGGGCCTACGCTTAGCACATTTTCAGAATTTTAAAAAATCTCCTTCCCTGTTAAACCTGCAGTTTTTCCCTCAAAAAAAAAAATTTCGGGCCTATTTTTTCTGATGCATTAAATTCTCCCGGTTTGAGAACGGGTGGACCTTGAGACATGGGACTTGAACCCAAATGTAGTTTAGACACCCCTCTACCGTTGGGTATAAAAAAATTTGTTTCACTTTTTTCAAAATTCCGAGATATACCTGTTTGAAGTTGAGATGGCGAAAAAGCTCCTGGGGGCCGAACATTTTGACCTAGAGACATGGGAGTGGTGCCATATGAAAGCTTATATTCTCACCTACCCGATGGTGGTATAATCGGGTTTTTGGATTTTTTTCAAAATCCCGAGAAAATCGCGTTTTTATGTTGCCGAAAAAATTTTTTTTCGAAATTTCATCTGACCTTGGATCGCTCCTGGAAGCCAAACCGCTTGAGATAGAATTTTTTCAGTGATGCCAAATAGTATGTTGGGTCAAGGGCCTACGCTTAGCACATTTTCAGAATTTTAAAAAATCTCCTTCCCTGTTAAACCTGCAGTTTTTCCCTCAAAAAAAAAAATTTCGGTCCTATTTTTTCTGATGCATTAAATTCTCCCGGTTTGAGAACGGGTGGACCTAGAGACATGAAGTTTAGACACCCCTCTAACGTTGGGTATAAAAAAATTTTTTTTCACTTTTTTCAAAATTCCGATATATACCCGTTTGAAGTTGAGATGGCTAAAAAGCTCCTGGGGGCCGAACCTTTTGACCTAGAGACATGGGAGTGGTGCCATATGAAAGCTTATATTCTCACCTACCCGATGGTGGTATAATCGGGTTTTTGGATTTTTTTCAAAATCCCAAGAAAATCGCGTTTTTATGTTGCCGAAAAAATTTGTTTTAGAAATTTCATCTGACCTTGGATCGCTCCTGGAAGCCAAACCGCTTGAGATAGAATTTTTTCAGTGATGCCAAATAGTATGTTGGGTCAAGGGCCTACGCTTAGCACATTTTCAGAATTTTAAAAAATCTCCTTCCCTGTTAAACCTGCAGTTTTACCCTCAAAAAAAAAAAATTTCGGGCCTATTTTTTCTGATGCATTAAATTCTCCCGGTTTGAGAACGGGTGGACCTTGAGACATGGGACTTGAACCCAAATGTAGTTTAGACACCCCTCTACCCTTGGGTATAAAAAAAAATTTTTTCACTTTTATCAAAATTCCGAGATATACCCGTTTGAAGTTGAGATGGCGAAAAAGCTCCTGGGGGCCGAACCTTTTGACCTAGAGACATGGGAGTGGTGCCATATGAACGCTTATATTCTCACCTACCCGATGGTGGTATAATCGGGTTTTTGGATTTTTTTCAAAATCCCGAGAAAATCGCGTTTTTATGTTGCCGAAAATTTTTTTTTTCGAAATTTCATCTGACCTTGAATCGCTCCTGGAAGCCAAACCGCTTGAGATAGAATTTTTTCAGTGATGCCAAATAGTATGTTGGGTCAAGGGCCTACGCTTAGCACATTTTCAGAATTTAAAAAAATCTCCTTCCCTGTTAAACCTGCAGTTTTTCCCTCAAAAAAAAAAAATTTCGGGCCTATTTTTTCTGATGCATTAAATTCTCCCGGTTTGAGAACGGGTGGACCTAGAGACATGGGACTTGAACCCAAATGTAGTTTAGACCCTCTACCCTTGGGTATAAAAAAAATTTTTTTCACTTTTATCAAAATTCCGAGATATACCCGTTTGAAGTTGAGATGGCGAAAAAGCTCCTGGGGGCCGAACCTTTTGACCTAGAGACATGGGAGTGGTGCCATATGAACGCTTATATTCTCACCTACCCGATGGTGGTATAATCGGGTTTTTGGATTTTTTTCAAAATCCCGAGAAAATCGCGTTTTTATGTTGCCGAAAAAATTTGTTTTAGAAATTTCATCTGACCTTGAATCGCTCCTGGAAGCCAAACCGCTTGAGATAGAATTTTTTCAGTGATGCCATATAGTATGTTGGGTCAAGGGCCTACGCTTAGCACATTTTCAGAATTTTAAAAAATCTCCTTCCCTGTTAAACCTGCAGTTTTTCCCTCAAAAAAAAAAAATTCGGGCCTATTTTTTCTGATGCATTAAATTCTCCCGGTTTGAGAACGGGTGGACCTAGAGACATGGGACTTGAACCCAAATGTAGTTTAGACACCCCTCTACCGTTGGGTACTTTTTTCAAAATTCCGAGATATACCCGTTTGAAGTTGAGATGGCGAAAAAGCTCCTGGGGGCCGAACCTTTTGACCTAGTAACATGGGAGTGGTGCCATATGAAAGCTTATATTCTCACCTACCCGATGGTGGTATAATCGGGTTTTTGGATTTTTTTCAAAATCCCGAGAAAATCGCGTTTTTATGTTGCCGAAAAAATTTGTTTTCGAAATTTCATCTGACCTTGGATCGCTCCTGGAAGCCAAACTGCTTGAGATAGAATTTTTTCAGGTATGTTGGGTCAAGGGCCTACGCTTAGCACATTTTCAGAATTTTAAAAAATCTCCTTCCCTGTTAAACCTGCAGTTTTTCCCTCAAAAAAAAAATTTCGGGCCTATTTTTTCTGATGCATTAAATTCTCCCGGCTTGAGAACGGGTGGACCTTGAGACATGGGACTTGAACCCAAATGTAGTTTAGACACACACCCCTCTACCCTTGGGTATAAAAAAAATTTTTTTCACTTTTATCAAAATTCCGAGATATACCCGTTTGAAGTTGAGATGGCGAAAAAGCTCCTGGGGGCCGAACCTTTTGACCTAGAGACATGGGAAATTTCATCTGACCTTGAATCGCTCCTGGAAGCCAAACCGCTTGAGATAGAATTTTTTCAGTGATGCCATATAGTATGTTGGGTCAAGGGCCTACGCTTAGCACATTTTCAGAATTTTAAAAAATCTCCTTCCCTGTTAAACCTGCAGTTTTTCCCTCAAAAAAAAAATTCGGGCCTATTTTTTCTGATGCATTAAATTCTCCCGGTTTGAGAACGGGTGGACCTAGAGACATGGGACTTGAACCCAAATGTAGTTTAGACACCCCTCTACCGTTGGGTATAAAAAAAATTGTTTTTCACTTTTTTCAAAATTCCGAGATATACCCGTTTGAAGTTGAGATGGCGAAAAAGCTCCTGGAGGCCGAACCTTTTGACCTAGAGACATGGGAGTGGTGCCATATGAAAGCTTATATTCTCACCTACCCGATGGTGGTATAATCGGGTTTTTGGATTTTTTTCAAAATCCCGAGAAAATCGCGTTTTTATGTTGCCGAAAAAATTTATTTTCTTAGTTTCATCTGACATTGGATCGCTCCTGGAAGCCAAACCGCTTGAGATAGAATTTTTTCAGTGATGCCAAATAGTATGTTGGGTCAAGGGCCTAGGCTTAGCACATTTTCAGAATTTTAAAAAATCTCCTTCCCTGTTAAACCTGCAGTTTTTCCCTCAAAAAAAAAAAAATGTCGGGCCTATTTTTTCTGATACATTAAATTCTCCCGGTTTGAGAACGGGTGGACCTAGAGACATGGGACTTGAACACAAATGTAGTTTAGACACCCCTCTACCGTTGGGGATAAAAAAAATTTTTTTTCACTTTCTTCAAAATTCCGAGATATACCCGTTTGAAGTTGAGATGGCGAAAAAGCTTTTGACCTAGAGACATGGGAGTGGTGCCATAGGAAAGCTTATATTCTCACCTACCCGATGGTGGTATAATCGGGTTTTTGGATTTTTTTCAAAATCCCGAGAAAATCGCGTTTTTATGTTGCCGAAAAAAATTGTTTTCGAAATTTCATCTGACCTTGGATCGCTCCTGGAAGCCAAACCGCTTGAGATAGAATTTTTTCAGTGATGCCAAATAGTATGTTGGGTCAAGGGCCTACGCTTAGCACATTTTCAGAATTTTAAAAAATCTCCTTCCCTGTTAAACCTGCAGTTTTTCCTTCAAAAAAAAAATTTCGGGCCTATTTTTTCTGATGCATTAAATTCTCCCGGTTTGAGAACGGGTGGACCTAGAGACATTTAGTTTAGACACCCCTCTACCGTTGGGTATTAAAAAAATTTTATTTCACTTTTTTCAAAATTCCGAGATATACCCGTTTGAAGTTGAGATGGCTAAAAAGCTCCTGGGGGCCGAACCTTTTGACCTAGAGACATGGGAGTGGTGCCATATGAAAGCTTATATTCTCACCTACCCGATGGTGGTATAATCGGGTTTTTGGATTTTTTTCAAAATCCAGAGAAAATCGCGTTTTTATGTTGCCGAAAAAAATTTTTTTCGAAATTTCATCTGACCTTGGATCGCTCCTGGAAGCCAAATCTCCTTCCCCGTTAAACCTGCAGTTTTTCCCTCAAAAAAAAAAAAAAATGTCGGGCCTATTTTTTCTGATGCATTAAATTCTCCCGGTTTGAGAACGGGTGGACCTAGAGACATGGGACTTGAACCCAAATGTAGTTTAGACACCCCTCTACCGTTGGGTATAAAAAAATTTTTTTTCACTTTTTTTTCAAAATTCCGAGATATACCCGTTTGAAGTTGAGATGGCGAAAAAGCTCCTGGGGGCCGAACCTTTTGACCTAGAGACATGGGAGTGGTGCCATATGAAAGCTTATATTCTCACCTACCCGATGGTGGTATAATCGGGTTTATGGTTTTTTTTCAAAATCCCGAGAAAATCGCGTTTTTATGTTGCCGAAAAAATTTGTTTTCGAAATTTCATCTGACCTTGGATCGCTCCTGGAAGCCAAACCGCTTGAGATAGAATTTTTTCAGTGATGCCAAATAGTATGTTGGGTCAAGGGCCTACGCTTAGCACATTTTCAGAATTTTAAAAAATCTCCTTCCCTGTTAAACCTGCAGTTTTTCCCTCAAAAAAAAAATTTCGGGCCTATGTTTTCTGATGCATTAAATTCTCCCGGTTTGAGAACGGGTGGACCTAGAGACATGGGACTTGAACCCAAATGTAGTTTAGACACCTCTTTACCGTTGGGTATAAAAAAAATTTTTTTTTCACTTTTTTCAAAATTCCGAGATATACCCGTTTGAAGTTGAGATGGCGAAAAAGCTCCTGGGGGCCGAACCTTTTGATCTAGAGACATGGGAGTGGTGCCATATGAAAGCTTATATTCTCACCTACCCGATGGTGGTATAATCGGGTTTTTGGATTTTTTTCAAAATCCCGAGAAAATCGCGTTTTTATGTTGCCGAACAAATTTTTTTTCGAAATTTCATCTGACCTTGGATCGCTCCTGGAAGCCAAACCGCTTGAGTTAGAATTTTTTCAGTGATGCCAAACTGTATGTTGGGTCAAGGGCCTACGCTTAGCACATTTTCAGAATTTTAAAAAATCTCCTTCCCTGTTAAACCTGCAGTTTTTCCCTCAAAAAAAAATGTCGGTCCTATTTTTTCTGATGCATTAAATTCTCCCGGTTTGAGAACGGGTGGACCTAGAGACATGGGACTTGAACCCAAATGAAGTTTAGACACCCCTCTACCGTTGGGTATAAAAATTTTTTTTTCACTTTTTTTTCAAAATTCCGAGATATACCCGTTTGAAGTTGAGATGGCGAAAACAGCTCCTGGGGGTCGAACCTTTTGACCTAGAGACATGGGAGTGGTGCCATATGAACGCTTATATTCTCACCTACCCGATGGTTGTATAATCGGGTTTTTGGATTTTTTTCAAAATCCCGAGAAAATCGTGTTTTTATGTTGCCGAAAAAATTTTTTTTCAAAATTTCATCTCACCTTGGATCGCTCCTGGAAGCCAAACCGCTTGAGATAGAATTTTTTCAGTGATGCCAAATAGTATGTTGGGTCAAGGGCCTACGCTTAGCACATTTTCAGAATTTTAAAAAATCTCCTTCCCTGTTAAACCTGCAGTTTTTCCCTCAAAAAAAAAAAAAAATGTCGGGCCTATTTTTTCTGATGCATTAAATTCTCCCGGTTTGAGAACGGGTGGACCTAGAGACATGGGACTTGAACCCAAATGTAGTTTAGACACCCCTCTACGGTTGGGTATAAAAAAAATTTTTTCACTTTTTTCAAAATTCTGAGATATACCCGTTTGAAGTTGTGATGGCGAAAAAGCTCCTGGGGGCCGAACCTTTTGACCTAGAGACATGGGAGTGGTGCCATATGAAAGCTTATATTCTCACCTACCCGATGGTGGTATAATCGGGTTTTTGGATTTTTTTCAAAATCCCGAGAAAATCGCGTTTTTATGTTGCCGAAAAAATTTGTTTTCGAAATTTCATCTGACCTTGGATCGCTCCTGGAAGCCAAACCGCTTGAGATAGAATTTTTTCAGTGATGCCAAATAGTATGTTGGGTCAAGGGCCTACGCTTAGCACATTTTCAGAATTTTAAAAAATCTCCTTCCCTGTTAAACCTGCAGTTTTTCCCTCAAAAAAAAAATTTCGGGCCTATTTTTTCTTATGCATTAAATTCTCCCGGTTTGAGAACGGGTGGACCTAGAGACATGGGACTTGAACCCAAATGTAGTTTAGACCCTTCTACCGTTGGGTATAAAAAAAAGATTTGTTTTCACTTTTTTCAAAATTCCGAGATATACCCGTTTTAAGTTGAGATGGCGAAAAAGCTCCTGGGGGCCGAACCTTTTGACCTAGTAACATGGGAGTGGTGCCATATGAAAGCTTATATTCTCACCTACCCGATGGTGGTATAATCGGGTTTTTGGTTTTTTTTTCAAAATCCCGAGAAAATCGCGTTTTTATGTTGCCGAAAAAATTTTTTTTCGAAATTTCATCTGACCTTGGATCGCTCCTGGAAGCCAAACCGCTTGAGATAGAATTTTTTCAGTGATGCCAAATAGTATGTTGGGTCAAGGGCCTACGCTTAGCACATTTTCAGAATTTTAAAAAATCTCCTTCCCTGTTAAACCTGCAGTTTTTCCCTCAAAAAAAAAAAAAATGTCGGGCCTATTTTTTCTGATGCATTAAATTCTCCCGGTTTGAGAACGGGTGGACCTAGAGACATGGGACTTGAACCCAAATGTAGTTTAGACACCCCTCTACCGTTGGGTATAAAAAAATTTTTTTCACTTTTTATCAAAATTCCGAGATATACCCGTTTGAAGTTGAGATGGCGAAAAAGGTCCTGGGGGCCGAACCTTTTGACCTAGAGACATGGGAGTGGTGCCATATGAAAGCTTATATTCTCACCTACCCGATGGTGGTATAATCGGGTTTTTGGATTTTTTTTCAAAATCCCGAGAAAATCGCGTTTTTATGTTGCCGAAAAAATTTGTTTTCGAAATTTCATCTGACCTTGGATCGCTCCTGGAAGCCAAACCGCTTGAGATAGAATTTTTTCAGTGATGCCAAATAGTATGTTGGGTCAAGGGCCTACGCTTAGCACATTTTCAGAATTTTAAAAAATCTCCTTCCCTGTTAAACCTGCAGTTTTTCCCTCAAAAAAAAAATTTCGGGCCTATTTTTTCTGATGCATTAAATTCTCCCGGTTTGAGAACGGGTGGACCTAGAGACATTTAGTTTAGACACCCCTCTACCGTTGGGTATTAAAAAAATTTTATTTCACTTTTTTCAAAATTCCGAGATATACCCGTTTGAAGTTGAGATGGCTAAAAAGCTCCTGGGGGCCGAACCTTTTGACCTAGAGACATGGAAGTGGTGCCATATGAAAGCTTATATTCTCACCTACCCGATGGTTGTATAATCGGGTTTTTGGATTTTTTTCAAAATCCAGAGAAAATCGCGTTTTTATGTTGCCGAAAAAAATTTTTTTCGAAATTTCATCTGACCTTGGATCGCTCCTGGAAGCCAAATCTCCTTCCCTGTTAACCCTGCAGTTTTTCCCTCAAAAAAAAAAAAAATGTCGGGCCTATTTTTTCTGATGCATTAAATTCTCCCGGTTTGAGAACGGGTGGACCTAGAGACATGGGACTTGAACCCAAATGTAGTTTAGACACCCCTCTACCGTTGGGTATAAAAAAATTTTTTTTCACTTTTTTCAAAATTCCGAGATATACCCGTTTGAAGTTGAGATGGCGAAAAAGCTCCTGGGGGCCGAACCTTTTGACCTAGAGACATGGGAGTGGTGCCATATGAAAGCTTATATTCTCACCTACCCGATGGTGGTATAATCGGGTTTTTGGATTTTTTTCAAATCCCGAGAAAATCGCGTTTTTATGTTGCCGAAAAAATTTGTTTTCGAAATTTCATCTGACCTTGGATCGCTCCTTGAAGCCAAACCGCTTGAGATAGAATTTTTTCAGTGATGCCAAATAGTATGTTGGGTCAAGGGCCTACGCTTAGCACATTTTCAGAATTTTAAAAAATCTCCTTCCCTGTTAAACCTGCAGTTTTTCCCTCAATAAAAAAAGTTTCGGGCCTATTTTTTCTGATGCATTAAATTCTCCCGGTTTGAGAACGGGTGGACCTAGAGACATGGGACTTGAACCCAAATGTAGTTTAGACACCCCTCTATCGTTGGGTATAAAAATTTTTTTTTCACTTTCTTCAAAATTCCGAGATATACCCGTTTGAAGTTGAGATATCGAAAACAGCTCCTGGGGGTCGAACCTTTTGACCTAAAGACATGGGAGTGGTGCCATATGAAAGCTTATATTCTCACCTACCCGATGGTGGTATAATCGGGTTTTTGGATTTTTTCAAAATCCCGAGAAAATCGCGTTTTTATGTTGCCGAAAAAATTTGTTTTCGAAATTTCATCTGACCTTGGATCGCTCCTGGAAGCCAAACCGCTTGAGATAGAATTTTTTCAGTGATGCCAAATAGTATGTTGGGTCAAGGGCCTACGCTTAGCACATTTTCAGAATTTTAAAAAATCTCCTTCCCTGTTAAACCTGCAGTTTTTCCCTCAAAAAAAAAATGTCGGGCCTATTTTTTCTGATGCATTAAATTCTCCCGGTTTGAGAACGGGTGGACCTAGAGACATGGGACTTGAACCCAAATGTAGTTTAGACACCCCTCTACCGTTGGGTATAAAAAATTTTTTTTCACTTTTTTCAAAATTCCGAGATATACCCGTTTGAAGTTGAGATGGCGAAAAAGCTCATGGGGGCCGAACCTTTTGACCTAGAGACATGGGAGTGGTGCCATATGAAAGCTTATATTCTCACCTACCCGATGGTGGTATAATCGGGTTTTTGGATTTTTTTCAAATCCCGAGAAAATCGCGTTTTTATGTTGCCGAAAAAATTTGTTTTCGAAATTTCATCTGACCTTGGATCGCTCCTTGAAGCCAAACCGCTTGAGATAGAATTTTTTCAGTGATGCCAAATAGTATGTTGGGTCAAGGGCCTACGCTTAGCACATTTTCAGAATTTTAAAAAATCTCCTTCCCTGTTAAACCTGCAGTTTTTCCCTCAATAAAAAAAGTTTCGGGCCTATTTTTTCTGATGCATTAAATTCTCCCGGTTTGAGAACGGGTGGACCTAGAGACATGGGACTTGAACCCAAATGTAGTTTAGACACCCCTCTATCGTTGGGTATAAAAATTTTTTTTTCACTTTCTTCAAAATTCCGAGATATACCCGTTTGAAGTTGAGATATCGAAAACAGCTCCTGGGGGTCGAACCTTTTGACCTAAAGACATGGGAGTGGTGCCATATGAAAGCTTATATTCTCACCTACCCGATGGTGGTATAATCGGGTTTTTGGATTTTTTCAAAATCCCGAGAAAATCGCGTTTTTATGTTGCCGAAAAAATTTGTTTTCGAAATTTCATCTGACCTTGGATCGCTCCTGGAAGCCAAACCGCTTGAGATAGAATTTTTTCAGTGATGCCAAATAGTATGTTGGGTCAAGGGCCTACGCTTAGCACATTTTCAGAATTTTAAAAAATCTCCTTCCCTGTTAAACCTGCAGTTTTTCCCTCAAAAAAAAAATGTCGGGCCTATTTTTTCTGATGCATTAAATTCTCCCGGTTTGAGAACGGGTGGACCTAGAGACATGGGACTTGAACCCAAATGTAGTTTAGACACCCCTCTACCGTTGGGTATAAAAAATTTTTTTTCACTTTTTTCAAAATTCCGAGATATACCCGTTTGAAGTTGAGATGGCGAAAAAGCTCATGGGGGCCGAACCTTTTGACCTAGAGACATGGGAGTGGTGCCATATGAAAGCTTATATTCTCACCTACCCGATGGTGGTATAATCGGGTTTTTGGATTTTTTTCAAAATCCCGAGAAAATCGCGTTTTTATGTTGCCGAAAAAATTTTTTTTCGAAATTTCATCTGACCTTGGATCGCTCCTGGAAGCCAAACCGCTTGAGGTAGAATTTTTTCAGTGATGCCAAACTGTATGTTGGGTCAAGGGCCTACGCTTAGCACATTTTCAGAATTTTAAAAAATCTCCTTCCCTGTTAAACCTGCAGTTTTTCCCTCAAAAAAAAAAGTTTCGGGCCTATTTTTTCTGATGCATTAAATTCTCCCGGTTTGAGAACGGGTGGACCTAGAGACATGGGACTTGAACCCAAATGTAGTTTAGACACCCCTCTACCGTTGGGTATAAAAAAAAATTTTTTCACTTTTTTTCAAAATTCCGAGATATACCCGTTTGAAGTTGAGATGGCGAAAACAGCTCCTGGGGGTCGAACCTTTTGACCTAGAGACATGGGAGTGGTGCCATATGAAAGCTTATATTCTCACCTACCCGATGGTGGTATAATCGGGTTTTTGGATTTTTTTCAAAATCCCGAGAAAATCGCGTTTTTATGTTGCCGAAAAAATTTTTTTTCGAAATTTCATCTGACCTTGGATCGCTCCTGGAAGCCAAACCGCTTGAGATAGAATTTTTTCAGTGATGCCAAATAGTATGTTGGGTCAAGGGCCTACGCTTAGCACATTTTCAGAATTTTAAAAAATCTCCTTCCCTGTTAAACCTGCAGTTTTTCCCTCAAAAAAAAAATTTCGGGCCTATTTTTTCTGATGCATTAAATTCTCCCGGTTTGAGAACGGGTGGACCTAGAGACATTTAGTTTAGACACCCCTCTACCGTTGGGTATTAAAAAAATTTTATTTCACTTTTTTCAAAATTCCGAGATATACCCGTTTGAAGTTGAGATGGCTAAAAAGCTCCTGGGGGCCGAACCTTTTGACCTAGAGACATGGAAGTGGTGCCATATGAAAGCTTATATTCTCACCTACCCGATGGTTGTATAATCGGGTTTTTGGATTTTTTTCAAAATCCAGAGAAAATCGCGTTTTTATGTTGCCGAAAAAAATTTTTTTCGAAATTTCATCTGACCTTGGATCGCTCCTGGAAGCCAAATCTCCTTCCCTGTTAAACCTGCAGTTTTTCCCTCAAAAAAAAAAAAAAAATGTCGGGCCTATTTTTTCTGATGCATTAAATTCTCCCGGTTTGAGAACGGGTGGACCTAGAGACATGGGACTTGAACCCAAATGTAGTTAAGACACCCCTCTACCGTTGGGTATAAAAAAAAATTTGTTTTCACTTTTTTCAAAATTCCGAGATATACCCGTTTTAAGTTGAGATGGCGAAAAAGCTCCTGGGGGCCGAACCTTTTGACCTAGTAACATGGGAGTGGTGCCATATGAAAGCTTATATTCTCACCTACCCGATGGTGGTATAATCGGGTTTTTGGATTTTTTTCAAAATCCCGAGAAAATCGCGTTTTTATGTTGCCGAAAAAATTTTGTTTCGAAATTTCATCTGACCTTGGATCGCTCCTGGAAGCCAAACCGCTTGAGATAGAATATTTTCAGTGATGCCAAATAGTATGTTGGGTCAAGGGCCTACGCTAAGCACATTTTCAGAATTTTAAAAAATCTCCTTCCCTGTTAAACCTGCAGTTTTTCCCTCAAAAAAAAAATGTCGGGCCTATTTTTTCTGATGCATTAAATTCTCCCGGTTTGAGAACGGGTGGACCTAGAGACATGGGACTTGAACCCAAATGTATTTTAGACACCCCTCTACCGTTGGGTATAAAAATTTTTTTTTCACTTTTTTTTTTCAAAATTCCGAGATATACCCGTTTGAAGTTGAGATGGCGAAAAAACTCCTGAGGGCCGAACCTTTTGACCTAGAGACATGGGAGTGGTGCCATATGAACGCTTATATTCTCACCTACCCGATGGTTGTATAATCGGGTTTTTGGATTTTTTTCAAAATCCCGAGAAAATCGCGTTTTTATGTTGCCGAAAAAAATTTTTTTCAAAATTTCATCTCACCTTGGATCGCTCCTGGAAGCCAAACCGCTTGAGATAGAATTTTTTCAGTGATGCCAAATAGTATGTTGGGTCAAGGGCCTACGCTTAGCACATTTTCAGAATTTTAAAAAATCTCCTTCCCTGTTAAACCTGCAGTTTTTCCCTCAAATAAAAATATTTCGGGCCTATTTTTTCTGATGCATTAAATTCTCCCGGTTTGAGAACGGGTGGACCTAGAGACATGGGACTTGAACCCAAATGTAGTTTAGACACCCCTCTACCGTTGGGTATAAAAAATTTTTTTCACTTTTTTCAAAATTCCGAGATATACCCGTTTGAAGTTGAGATGGCGAAAAAGCTCCTGGGGGCCGAACCTTTTGACCTAGAGACATGGGAGTGGTGCCATATGAAAGCTTATATTCTCACCTACCCGATGGTGGTATAATCGGGTTTTTGGATTTTTTTCAAAATCCCGAGAAAATCGCGTTTTTATGTTGCCGAAAAATTTTTTTTTCGAAATTTCATCTGACCTTGGATCGCTCCTGGAAGCCAAACCGCTTGAGATAGAATTTTTTCAGTGATGCCAAATAGTATGTTGGGTCAAGGGCCTACGCTTAGCACATTTTCAGAATTTTAAAAAATCTCCTTCCCTGTTAAACCTGCAGTTTTTCCCTCAAAAAAAAAATTTCGGGCCTATTTTTTCTTATGCATTAAATTCTCCCGGTTTGAGAACGGGTGGACCTAGAGACATGGGACTTGAACCCAAATGTAGTTTAGACACCCCTCTACCGTTGGGTATAAAAATTTTTTTTTCACTTTTTTTTTCAAAATTCCGAGATATACCCGTTTGAAGTTGAGATGGCGAAAAAACTCCTGAGGGCCGAACCTTTTGACCTAGAGACATGGGAGTGGTGCCATATGAACGCTTATATTCTCACCTACCCGATGGTTGTATAATCGGGTTTTTGGATTTTTTTCAAAATCCCGAGAAAATCGCGTTTTTATGTTGCCGAAAAAAATTTTTTTCAAAATTTCATCTCACCTTGGATCGCTCCTGGAAGCCAAACCGCTTGAGATAGAATTTTTTCAGTGATGCCAAATAGTATGTTGGGTCAAGGGCCTACGCTTAGCACATTTTCAGAATTTTAAAAAATCTCCTTCCCTGTTAAACCTGCAGTTTTTCCCTCAAAAAAAAAATGTCGGGCCTATTTTTTCTGATGCATTAAATTCTCCCGGTTTGAGAACGGGTGGACCTAGAGACATGGGACTTGAACCCAAATGTAGTTTAGACACCCCTCTACCGTTGGGAATAAAAAAAATTTTTTTCACTTTTTTCAAAATTCTGAGATATACCCGTTTGAAGTTGAGATGGCGAAAAAGCTCCTGGGGGCCGAACCTTTTGACCTAGAGACATGGGAGTGGTGCCATATGAAAGCTTATATTCTCACCTACCCGATGGTGGTATAATCGGGTTTTTGGATTTTTTTCAAAATCCCGAGAAAATCGCGTTTTTATGTTGCCGAAAAAATTTGTTTTCGAAATTTCATCTGACCTTGGATCGCTCCTGGAAGCCAAACCGCTTGAGATAGAATTTTTTCAGTGATGCCAAATTGTATGTTGGGTCAAGGGCCTACGCTTAGCACATTTTCAGAATTTTAAAAAATCTCCTTCCCTGTTAAACCTGCAGTTTTTCCCTCAAAAAAAAAATTTCGGGCCTATTTTTTCTTATGCATTAAATTCTCCCGGTTTGAGAACGGGTGGACCTAGAGACATGGGACTTGAACCCAAATGTAGTTTAGACACCCCTCTACCGTTGGGTATAAAAAAAAATTTGTTTTCACTTTTTTCAAAATTCCGAGATATACCCGTTTTAAGTTGAGATGGCGAAAAAGCTCCTGGGGGCCGAACCTTTTGACCTAGTAACATGGGAGTGGTGCCATATGAAAGCTTATATTCTCACCTACCCGATGGTGGTATAATCGGGTTTTTGGATTTTTTTCAAAATCCCGAGAAAATCGCGTTTTTATGTTGCCGAAAAAATTTTTTTTCGAAATTTCATCTGACCTTGGATCGCTCCTGGAAGCCAAACCGCTTGAGATAGAATATTTTCAGTGATGCCAAATAGTATGTTGGGTCAAGGGCCTACGCTAAGCACATTTTCAGAATTTTAAAAAATCTCCTTCCCTGTTAAACCTGCAGTTTTTCCCTCAAAAAAAAAATGTCGGGCCTATTTTTTCTGATGCATTAAATTCTCCCGGTTTGAGAACGGGTGGACCTAGAGACATGGGACTTGAACCCAAATGTAGTTTAGACACCCCTCTACCGTTGGGTATAAAAATTTTTTTTTTCACTTTTTTCAAAATTCCGAGATATACCCGTTTGAAGTTGAGATGGCGAAAAAGCTCCTGGGGGCCGAACCTTTTGACCTAGAGACATGGGAGTGGTGCCATATGAAAGCTTATATTCTCACCTACCCGATGGTGGTATAATCGGGTTTTTGGATTTTTTTCAAAATCCCGAGAAAATCGCGTTTTTATGTTGCCGAAAAAATTTTTTTTCGAAATTTCATCTGACCTTGGATCGCTCCTGGAAGCCAAACCGCTTGAGATAGAATTTTTTCAGTGATGCCAAATAGTATGTTGGGTCAAGGGCCTACGCTTAGCACATTTTCAGAATTTTAAAAAAATCTCCTTCCCTGTTAAACCTGCAGTTTTTCCCTCAAAAAAAAAATGTCGGGCCTATTTTTTCTGATGCATTAAATTCTCCCGGTTTGAGAACGGGTGGACCTAGAGACATGGGACTTGAACCCAAATGTAGTTTAGACACCCCTCTACCGTTGGGTATAAAAAATTTTTTTTCACTTTCTTCAAAATTCCGAGATATACCCGTTTGAAGTTGAGATATCGAAAACAGCTCCTGGGGGTCGAACCTTTTGACCTAAAGACATGGGAGTGGTGCCATATGAAAGCTTATATTCTCACCTACCCGATGGTGGTATAATCGGGTTTTTGGATTTTTTTCAAAATCCCGAGAAAATCGCGTTTTTATGTTGCCGAAAAAATTTGTTTTCGAAATTTCATCTGACCTTGGATCGCTCCTGGAAGCCAAACCGCTTGAGATAGAATTTTTTCAGTGATGCCAAATAGTATGTTGGGTCAAGGGCCTACGCTTAGCACATTTTCAGAATTTTAAAAAATCTCCTTCCCTGTTAAACCTGCAGTTTTTCCCTCAAAAAAAAAAAAAATGTCGGGCCTATTTTTTCTGATGCATTAAATTCTCCCGGTTTGAGAACGGGTGGACCTAGAGACATGGGACTTGAACCCAAATGTAGTTTAGACACCCCTCTAACGTTGGGTATAGAAAAATTTTTTTTCACTTTTTTTCAAAATTCCGAGATATACCCGTTTGAAGTTGAGATGGCGAAAAAGCTCCTGAGGGCCGAACCTTTTGACCTAGAGACATGGGAGTGGTGCCATATGAACGCTTATATTCTCACCTACCCGATGGTGGTATAATCGGGTTTTTGGATTTTTTTCAAAATCCCGAGAAAATCGCGTTTTTATGTTGCCGAAAAAATTTGTTTTCGAAATTTCATCTGACCTTGGATCGCTCCTGGAAGCCAAACCGCTTGAGATAGAATTTTTTCAGTGATGCCAAATAGTATGTTGGGTCAAGGGCCTACGCTTAGCACATTTTCAGAATTTTAAAAAATCTCCTTCCCTGTTAAACCTGCAGTTTTTCCCTCAAAAAAAAAATGTCGGGCCTATTTTTTCTGATGCATTAAATTCTCCCGGTTTGAGAACGGGTGGACCTAGAGACATGGGACTTGAACCCAAATGTAGTTTAGACACCCCTCTAACGTTGGGTATAGAAAATTTTTTTTTTCACTTTTTTTCAAAATTCCGAGATATACTTGTTTGAAGTTGAGATGGCGAAAAAGCTCCTGAGGGCCGAACCTTTTGACCTAGAGACATGGGAGTGGTGCCATATGAACGCTTATATTCTCACCTACCCGATGGTGGTATAATCGGGTTTTTGGATTTTTTTCAAAATCCCGAGAAAATCGCGTTTTTATGTTGCCGAAAAAATTTTTTTTCGAAATTTCATCTGACCTTGGATCGCTCCTGGAAGCCAAACCGCTTGAGATAGAATTTTTTCAGTGATGCCAAATAGTATGTTGGGTCAAGGGCCTACGCTTAGCACATTTTCAGAATTTTAAAAAATCTCCTTCCCTGTTAAACCTGCAGTTTTTCCCTCAAAAAAAAAATGTCGGGCCTATTTTTTCTGATGCATTAAATTCTCCCGGTTTGAGAACGGGTGGACCTAGAGACATGGGACTTGAACCCAAATGTAGTTTAGACACCCCTCTAACGTTGGGTATAAAAAATTTTTTTTTCACTTTTTTCAAAATTCCGAGATATACCCGTTTGAAGTTGAGATGGCGAAAAAGCTCCTGGGGGCCGAACCTTTTGACCTAGAGACATGGGAGTGGTGCCATATGAAAGCTTATATTCTCACCTACCCGATGGTGGTATAATCGGGTTTTTGGATTTTTTTCAAAATCCCGAGAAAATCGCGTTTTTATGTTGCCGAAAAATTTTTTTTCGAAATTTCATCTGACCTTGGATCGCTCCTTGAAGCCAAACCGCTTGAGATAGAATTTTTTCAGTGATGCCAAATAGTATGTTGGGTCAAGGGCCTACGCTTAGCACATTTTCAGAATTTTAAAAAATCTCCTTCCCTGTTAAACCTGCAGTTTTTCCCTCAATAAAAAAAGTTTCGGGCCTATTTTTTTCTGATGCATTAAATTCTCCCGGTTTGAGAACGGGTGGACCTAGAGACATGGGACTTGAACCCAAATGTAGTTTAGACACCCCTCTACCGTTGGGTATAAAAAAAAATTTTTTCACTTTTTTTCAAAATTCCGAGATATACCCGTTTGAAGTTGAGATGGCGAAAATAGCTCCTGGGGGTCGAACCTTTTGACCTAGAGACATGGGAGTGGTGCCATATGAAAGCTTATATTCTCACCTACCCGATGGTGGTATAATCGGGTTTTTGGATTTTTTTTCAAAATCCCGAGAAAATCGCGTTTTTATGTTGCCGAAAAAATTTTTTTTCGAAATTTCATCTGACCTTGGATCGCTCCTGGAAGCCAAGCCGCTTGAGATAGAATTTTTTTCAGTGATGCCAAATAGTATGTTAGGTCAAGGGCCTACGCTTAGCACATTTTCAGAATTTTAAAAAATCTCCTTCCCTGTTGAACCTGCAGTTTTTCCCTCAAAACAAAAATGTCGGGGATATTTTTTCTGATGCATTAAATTTTCCCGGTTTGAGAACGGGTGGACCTAGAGACATGGGACTTGAACCCAAATTTAGTTTAGACACCCCTCTACCGTTGGGTATAAAAAATTTTTTTTTCACTTTCTTCAAAATTCCGAGATATACCCGTTTGAAGTTGAGATGGCGAAAACAGCTCCTGGGGGTCGAACCTTTTGACCTAAAGACTTGGGAGTGGTGCCATATGAAAGCTTATATTCTCACCTACCCGATGGTGGTATAATCGGGTTTTTGGATTTTTTTCAAAATCCCGAGAAAATCGCGTTTTTATGTTGCCGAACAAATTTTTTTTCGAAATTTCATCTGACCTTGGATCGCTCCTGGAAGCCAAACCGCTTGAGATAGAATTTTTTCAGTGATGCCAAATAGTATGTTGGGTCAAGGGCCTACGCTTAGCACATTTTCAGAATTTTAAAAAATCTCCTTCCCTGTTAAACCTGCAGTTTTTCCCTCAAAAAAAAAATTTCGGGCCTATTTTTTCTGATGCATTAAATTCTCCCGGTTTGAGAACGGGTGGACCTAGAGACATGGGACTTGAACCCAAATGTAGTTTAGACACCCCTCTACCGTTGGGTATAAAAAATTTTTTTTTTCACTTTTTTCAAAATTCCGAGATATACCCGTTTTAAGTTGAGATGGCGAAAAAGCTCCTGGGGGCCGAACCTTTTGACCTAGAGACATGGGAGTGGTGCCATATGAAAGCTTATATTCTCACCTACCCGATGGTGGTATAATCGGGTTTTTGGATTTTTTTCAAAATCCCGAGAAAATCGCGTTTTTATGTTGCCGAAAAAATTTTGTTTCGAAATTTCATCTAACCTTGGATCGCTCCTGGAAGATAAACTGCTTGACATAGAATTTTTTCAGTGATGCCAAATAGTATGTTGGGTCAAGGGCCTACGCTTAGCACATTTTCAGAATTTTAAAAAATCTCCTTCCCTGTTAAACCTGCAGTTTATCCCTCAAATAAAAATATTTCGGGCCTATTTTTTCTGATGCATTAAATTCTCCCGGTTTGAGAACGGGTTAACCTAGAGACATGGGACTTGAACCCAAATGTAGTTTAGACACCCCTCTACCGTTGGGTATAAAAATTTTTTTTTTCACTTTTTTCAAAATTCCGAGATATACCCGTTTGAAGTTGAGATGGCGAAAAAGCTCCTGGGGGCCGAACCTTTTGACCTAGAGACACGGGAGTGGTGCCATATGAAAGCTTATATTCTCACCTACCCGATGGTGGTATAATCGGGTTTTTGGATTTTTTTCAAAATCCCGAGAAAATCGCGTTTTTATGTTGCCGAAAAATTTTTTTTTCGAAATTTCATCTGACCTTGGATCGCTCCTGGAAGCCAAACCGCTTGAGATAGAATTTTTTCAGTGATGCCAAATAGTATGTTGGGTCAAGGGCCTACGCTTAGCACATTTTCAGAATTTTAAAAAATCTCCTTCCCTGTTAAACCTGCAGTTTTTCCCTCAAAAAAAAAAAATGTCGGGCCTATTTTTTCTGATGCATTAAATTCTCCCGGTTTGAGAACGGGTGGACCTAGAGACATGGGACTTGAACCCAAATGTAGTTTAGACACCCCTCTACCGTTGGGAATAAAAAAAATTTTTTTCACTTTTATCAAAATTCTGAGATATACCCGTTTGAAGTTGAGATGGCGAAAAAGCTCCTGGGGGCCGAACCTTTTGACCTAGAGACATGGGAGTGGTGCCATATGAAAGCTTATATTCTCACCTACCCGATGGTGGTATAATCGGGTTTTTGGATTTTTTTCAAAATCCCGAGAAAATCGCGTTTTTATGTTGCCGAAAAAATTTGTTTTCGAAATTTCATCTGACCTTGGATCGCTCCTGGAAGCCAAACCGCTTAAGATAGAATTTTTTCAGTGATGCCAAATTGTATGTTGGGTCAAGGGCCTACGCTTAGCACATTTTCAGAATTTTAAAAAATCTCCTTCCCTGTTAAACCTGCAGTTTTTCCCTCAAAAAAAAAATTTCGGGCCTATTTTTTCTTATGCATTAAATTCTCCCGGTTTGAGAACGGGTGGACCTAGAGACATGGGACTTGAACCCAAATGTAGTTTAGACACCCCTCTACCGTTGGGTATAAAAAAAAATTTGTTTTCACTTTTTTCAAAATTCCGAGATATACCCGTTTTAAGTTGAGATGGCGAAAAAGCTCCTGGGGGCCGAACCTTTTGACCTAGTAACATGGGAGTGGTGCCATATGAACGCTTATATTCTCACCTACCCGATGGTGGTATAATCGGGTTTTTGGATTTTTTTCAAAATCCCGAGAAAATCGCGTTTTTATGTTGCCGAAAAATTTTTTTTTCGAAATTTCATCTGACCTTGGATCGCTCCTGGAAGCCAAACCGCTTGAGATAGAATTTTTTCAGTGATGCCAAATAGTATGTTGGGTCAAGGGCCTACGCTTAGCACATTTTCAGAATTTTAAAAAAATCTCCTTCCCTGTTAAACCTGCAGTTTTTCCCTCAAAAAAAAAAATGTCGGGCCTATTTTTTCTGATGCATTAAATTCTCCCGGTTTGAGAACGGGTGGACCTAGAGACATGGGACTTGAACCCAAATGTAGTTTAGACACCCCTCTACCGTTGGGTATAAAAAATTTTTTTTCACTTTCTTCAAAATTCCGAGATATACCCGTTTGAAGTTGAGATATCGAAAACAGCTCCTGGGGGTCGAACCTTTTGACCTAAAGACATGGGAGTGGTGCCATATGAAAGCTTATATTCTCACCTACCCGATGGTGGTATAATCGGGTTTTTGGATTTTTTTCAAAATCCCGAGAAAATCGCGTTTTTATGTTGCCGAAAAAATTTGTTTTCGAAATTTCATCTGACCTTGGATCGCTCCTGGAAGCCAAACCGCTTGAGATAGAATTTTTTCAGTGATGCCAAACTGTATGTTGGGTCAAGGGCCTACGCTTAGCACATTTTCAGAATTTTAAAAAATCTCCTTCCCTGTTAAACCTGCAGTTTTTCCCTCAAAAAAAAAAGTTTCGGGCCTATTTTTTCTGATGCATTAAATTCTCCCGGTTTGAGAACGGGTGGACCTAGAGACATGGGACTTGAACCCAAATGTAGTTTAGACACCCCTCTACCGTTGGGTATAAAAAAATTTTTTTTTCACTTTTTTCAAAATTCCGAGATATACCCGTTTGAAGTTGAGATGGCGAAAAAGCTCCTGGGGGCCGAACCTTTTGACCTAGAGACATGGGAGTGGTGCCATATGAAAGCTTATATTCTCACCTACCCGATGGTGGTATAATCGGGTTTTTGGATTTTTTTCAAAATCCCGAGAAAATCGCGTTTTTATGTTGCCGAAAAAATTTTTTTTCGAAATTTCATCTGACCTTGGATCGCTCCTTGAAGCCAAACCGCTTGAGATAGAATTTTTTCAGTGATGCCAAATAGTATGTTGGGTCAAGGGCCTACGCTTAGCACATTTTCAGAATTTTAAAAAATCTCCTTCCCTGTAAAACCTGCAGTTTTTCCCTCAAAAAAAAAATGTCGGGCCTATTTTTTCTGATGCATTAAATTCTCCCGGTTTGAGAACGGGTGGACCTAGAGACATGGGACTTGAACCCAAATGTAGTTTAGACACCCCTCTAACGTTGGGTATAGAAAATTTTTTTTTCACTTTTTTTCAAAATTCCGAGATATACCCGTTTGAAGTTGAGATGGCGAAAAAGCTCCTGAGGGCCGAACCTTTTGACCTAGAGACATGGGAGTGGTGCCATATGAAAGCTTATATTTTCACCTACCCGATGGTGGTATAATCGGGTTTTTGGATTTTTTTCAAAATCCCGAGAAAATCGCGTTTTTATGTTGCCGAAAAAAATTTTTTTCGAAATTTCATCTGACCCTGGATCGCTCCTGGAAGCCAAACCGCTTGAGATAGAATTTTTTCAGTGATGCCAAATAGTATGTTGGGTCAAGGGCCTACGCTTAGCACATTGTCAGAATTTTAAAAAATCTCCTTCCCTGTTAAACCTGCAGTTTTTCCCTCAAATAAAAATATTTCGGGCCTATTTTTTCTGATGCATTAAATTCTCCCGGTTTGAGAACGGGTGGACCTAGAGACATGGGACTTGAACCCAAATGTAGTTTAGACACCCCTCTACCGTTGGGTATAAAAAAATTTTTTTTTCACTTTTTTCAAAATTCCGAGATATACCCGTTTGAAGTTGAGATGGCGAAAAAGCTCCTGGGGGCCGAACCTTTTGACCTAGAGACATGGGAGTGGTGCCATATGAAAGCTTATATTCTCACCTACCCGATGGTGGTATAATCGGGTTTTTGGATTTTTTTCAAAATCCCGAGAAAATCGCGTTTTTATGTTGCCGAAAAAATTTTTTTTCGAAATTTCATCTGACCTTGGATCGCTCCTTGAAGCCAAACCGCTTGAGATAGAATTTTTTCAGTGATGCCAAATAGTATGTTGGGTCAAGGGCCTACGCTTAGCACATTTTCAGAATTTTAAAAAATCTCCTTCCCTGTTAAACCTGCAGTTTTTCCCTCAAAAAAAAAAGTTTCGGGCCTATTTTTTCTGATGCATTAAATTCTCCCGGTTTGAGAACGGGTGGACCTAGAGACATGGGACTTGAACCCAAATGTAGTTTAGACACCCCTCTACCGTTGGGTATAAAAAAAATTTTTTTCACTTTTTTTCAAAATTCCGAGATATACCCGTTTGAAGTTGAGATGGCGAAAACAGCTCCTGGGGGTCGAACCTTTTGACCTAGAGACATGGGAGTGGTGCCATATGAAAGCTTATATTCTCACCTACCCGATGGTGGTATAATCGGGTTTTTGGATTTTTTTTCAAAATCCCGAGAAAATCGCGTTTTTATGTTGCCGAAAAAATTTTTTTTCGAAATTTCATCTGACCTTGGATCGCTCCTGGAAGCCAAGCCGCTTGAGATAGAATTTTTTTCAGTGATGCCAAATAGTATGTTAGGTCAAGGGCCTACGCTTAGCACATTTTCAGAATTTTAAAAAATCTCCTTCCCTGTTAAACCTGCAGTTTTTCCCTCAAAACAAAAATGTCGGGGATATTTTTTCTGATGCATTAAATTTTCCCGGTTTGAGAACGGGTGGACCTAGAGACATGGGACTTGAACCCAAATTTAGTTTAGACACCCCTCTACCGTTGGGTATAAAAAAATTTTTTTTCACTTTCTTCAAAATTCCGAGATATACCCGTTTGAAGTTGAGATGGCGAAAACAGCTCCTGGGGGTCGAACCTTTTGACCTAAAGACTTGGGAGTGGTGCCATATGAAAGCTTATATTCTCACCTACCCGATGGTGGTATAATCGGGTTTTTGGATTTTTTTCAAAATCCCGAGAAAATCGCGTTTTTATGTTGCCGAACAAATTTTTTTTCGAAATTTCATCTGACCTTGGATCGCTCCTGGAAGCCAAACCGCTTGAGATAGAATTTTTTCAGTGATGCCAAATAGTATGTTGGGTCAAGGGCCTACGCTTAGCACATTTTCAGAATTTTAAAAAATCTCCTTCCCTGTTAAACCTGCAGTTTTTCCCTCAAAAAAAAAATTTCGGGCCTATTTTTTCTGATGCATTAAATTCTCCCGGTTTGAGAACGGGTGGACCTAGAGACATGGGACTTGAACCCAAATGTAGTTTAGACACCCCTCTACCGTTGGGTATAAAAAAATTTTTTTTCACTTTTTTCAAAATTCCGAGATATACCCGTTTTAAGTTGAGATGGCGAAAAAGCTCCTGGGGGCCGAACCTTTTGACCTAGAGACATGGGAGTGGTGCCATATGAAAGCTTATACTCTCACCTACCCGATGGTGGTATAATCGGGTTTTTGGATTTTTTTCAAAATCCCGAGAAAATCGCGTTTTTATGTTGCCGAAAAAATTTTGTTTCGAAATTTCATCTAACCTTGGATCGCTCCTGGAAGATAAACTGCTTGACATAGAATTTTTTCAGTGATGCCAAATAGTATGTTGGGTCAAGGGCCTACGCTTAGCACATTTTCAGAATTTTAAAAAATCTCCTTCCCTGTTAAACCTGCAGTTTTTCCCTCAAATAAAAATATTTCGGGCCTATTTTTTCTGATGCATTAAATTCTCCCGGTTTGAGAACGGGTGGACCTAGAGACATGGGACTTGAACCCAAATGTAGTTTAGACACCCCTCTACCGTTGGGTATAAAATTTTTTTTTTTAATTTTTTCAAAATTCCGAGATATACCCGTTTGAAGTTGAGATGGCGAAAAAGCTCCTGGGGGCCGAACCTTTTGACCTAGAGACATGGGAGTGGTGCCATATGAAAGCTTATATTCTCACCTACCCGATGGTGGTATAATCGGGTTTTTTGATTTTTTTCAAAATCCCGAGAAAATCGCGTTTTTATGTTGCCGACAAATTTTTTTTTCGAAATTTCATCTGACCTTGGATCGCTCCTGGAAGCCAAACCGCTTGAGATAGAATTTTTTCAGTGATGCCAAATTGTATGTTGGGTCAAGGGCCTACGCTTAGCTCATTTTCAGAATTTAAAAAAATCTCCTTCCCTGTTAAACCTGCAGTTTTTCCCTCAAAAAAAAAAAGTTTCGGGCATATTTTTTCTGATGCATTAAATTCTCCCGGTTTGAGAACGGGTGGACCTAGAGACATGGGACTTGAACCCAAATGTAGTTTAGACACCCCTCTACCGTTGGGTATAAAAAAATTTTTTTCACTTTTTTCAAAATTCCGAGATATACCCGTTTGAAGTTGAGATTACGAAAACAGCTCCTGGGGGTCGAACCTCTTGACCTAGAGACATGGGAGTGGTGCCATATGAAAGCTTATATTCTCACCTACCCGATGGTGGTATAATCGGGTTTTTGGATTTTTTTCAAAATCCCGAGAAAATCGCGTTTTTATGTTGCCGAAAAAATTTGTTTTCGAAATTTCATCTGACCTTGGATCGCTCCTGGAAGCCAAACCGCTTGAGATAGAATTTTTTCAGTGATGCCAAATAGTATGTTGGGTCAAGGGCCTACGCTTAGCACATTTTCAGAATTTTAAAAAATCTCCTTCCCTGTTAAACCTGCAGTTTTTCCCTCAAAAAAAAAAAAATGTCGGGCCTATTTTTTCTGATTCATTAAATTCTCCCGGTTTGAGAACGGGTGGACCTAGAGACATGGGACTTGAACCCAAATGTAGTTTAGACACCCCTCTACCGTTGGGTATAAAAAAATTTTTTTTCACTTTCTTCAAAATTCCGAGATATACCCGTTTGAAGTTGAGATGGCGAAAAAGCTCCTGGGGGCCGAACCTTTTGACCTAGAGACATGGGGTGGTGCCATATGAAAGCTTATATTCTCACCTACCCGATGGTGGTATAATCGGGTTTTTGGATTTTTTTCAAAATCCCGAGAAAATCGCGTTTTTATGTTGCCGAAAAAATTTTTTTTCGAAATTTCATCTGACCTTGGATCGCTCCTGGAAGCCAAACCGCTTGAGATAGAATTTTTTCAGTGATGCCAAATAGTATGTTGGGTCAAGGGCCTACGCTTAGCACATTTTCAGAATTTAAAAAAATCTCCTTCCCTGTTAAACCTGCAGTTTTTCCCTCAAAAAAAAAAGTTTCGGGCCTATTTTTTCTGATGCATTAAATTCTCCCGGTTTGAGAACGGGTGGACCTAGAGACATGGGACTTGAACCCAAATGTAGTTTAGACACCCCTCTACCGTTGGGTATAAAAAAATTTTTTTCACTTTTTTTCAAAATTCCGAGATATACCCGTTTGAAGTTGAGATGGCGAAAACAGCTCCTGGGGGTCGAACCTTTTGACCTAGAGACATGGGAGTGGTGCCATATGAAAGCTTATATTCTCACCTACCCGATGGTGGTATAATCGGGTTTTTGGATTTTTTTCAAAATCCCGAGAAAATCGCGTTTTTATGTTGCCGAACAAATTTTTTTTCGAAATTTCATCTGACCTTGGATCGCTCCTGGAAGCCAAGCCGCTTGAGATAGAATTTTTTTCAGTGATGCCAAATAGTATGTTGGGTCAAGGGCCTACGCTTAGCACATTTTCAGAATTTTAAAAAATCTCCTTCCCTGTTAAACCTGCAGTTTTTCCCTCAAAAAAAAAAAAATGTCGGGCCTATTTTTTCTGATGCATTAAATTCTCCCGGTTTGAGAACGGGTGGACCTAGAGACATGGGACTTGAACCCAAATGTAGTTTAGACACCCCTCTACCGTTGGGTATAAAAAAATTTTTTTTCACTTTCTTCAAAATTCCGAGATATACCCGTTTGAAGTTGAGATGGCGAAAACAGCTCCTGGGGGTCGAACCTTTTGACCTAAAGACATGGGAGTGGTGCCATATGAAAGCTTATATTCTCACCTACCCGATGGTGGTATAATCGGGTTTTTGGATTTTTTTCAAAATCCCGAGAAAATCGCGTTTTTATGTTGCCGAAAAAATTTGTTTTCGAAATTTCATCTGACCTTGGATCGCTCCTGGAAGCCAAACCGCTTGAGATAGAATTTTTTCAGTGATGCCAAACTGTATGTTGGGTCAAGGGCCTACGCTTAGCACATTTTCAGAATTTTAAAAAATCTCCTTCCCTGTTAAACCTGCAGTTTTTCCCTCAAAAAAAAAAAATGTCGGGCCTATTTTTTCTGATGCATTAAATTCTCCCGGTTTGAGAACGGGTGGACCTAGAGACATGGGACTTGAACCCAAATGTAGTTTAGACACCCCTCTACCGTTGGGTATAAAAAATTTTTTTTTCACTTTCTTCAAAATTCCGAGATATACCCGTTTGAAGTTGAGATGGCGAAAACAGCTCCTGGGGGTCGAACCTTTTGACCTAAAGACATGGGAGTGGTGCCATATGAAAGCTTATATTCTCACCTACCCGATGGTGGTATAATCGGGTTTTTGGATTTTTTTCAAAATCCCGAGAAAATCGCGTTTTTATGTTGCCGAAAAAATTTTGTTTCGAAATTTCATCTAACCTTGGATCGCTCCTGGAAGCCAAACTGCTTGAGATAGAATTTTTTCAGTGATGCCAAATAGTATGTTGGGTCAAGGGCCTACGCTTAGCACATTTTCAGAATTTTAAAAAATCTCCTTCCCTGTTAAACCTGCAGTTTTTCCCTCAAATAAAAATATTTCGGGCCTATTTTTTCTGATGCATTAAATTCTCCCGGTTTGAGAACGGGTGGACCTAGAGACATGGGACTTGAACCCAAATGTAGTTTAGACACCCCTCTACCGTTGGGTATAAAAAATTTTTTTTCACTTTTTTCAAAATTCCGAGATATACCTGTTTGAAGTTGAGATGGCGAAAAAGCTCCTGGCGGCCGAACCCTTTGACCTAGAGACAAAAAAAAATTTCGGGCCTATTTTTTCTGATGCATCAAATTCTCCAGGTTTGAGAACGGGTGGACCTAGAGACATGGGACTTGAACCCAAATGTAGTTTAGACACCCCTCTACCGTTGGGTATAAAAAATTTTTTTTCACTTTTTTCAAAATTCCGAGATATACCTGTTTGAAGTTGAGATGGCGAAAAAGCTCCTGGGGGCCGAACCTTTTGACCTAGAGACATGGGGTGGTGCCATATGAAAGCTTATATTCTCACCTACCCGATGGTGGTATAAAACCTTTTGACCTAGAGACATGGGAGTGGTGCCATATGAAAGCTTATATTCTCACCTACCCGATGGTGGTATAATCGGGTTTTTTGATTTTTTTCAAAATCCCGAGAAAATCGCGTTTTTATGTTGCCGAACAAATTTTTTTTCGAAATTTCATCTGACCTTGGATCGCTCCTGGAAGCCAAACCGCTTGAGATAGAATTTTTTCAGTGATGCCAAACTGTATGTTGGGTCAAGGGCCTACGCTTAGCACATTTTCAAAATTTTAAAAAATCTCCTTCCCTGTTAAACCTGCAGTTTTTCCCTCAAAAAAAAATTTCGGACCTATTTTTTCTGATGCATTAAATTCTCCCGGTTTGAGAACGGGTGGACCTAGAGACATGGGACTTGAACCCAAATGAAGTTTAGACACCCTCTACCGTTGGGTATAAAAAATTTTTTTTCACTTTTTTCAAAATTCCGAGATATACCCGTTTGAAGTTGAGATGGCGAAAAAGCTCCTGGGGGCCGAACATTTTGACCTAGAGACATGGGAGTGGTGCCATATGAAAGCTTATATTCTCACCTACCCGATGGTGGTATAATCGGGTTTTTGGATTTTTTTCAAAATCCCGAGAAAATCGCTTTTTTATGTTGCCGAAAAAATTTTTTTTCGAAATTTCATCTGACCTTGGATCGCTCCTGGGTCCTGGAAGCCAAACCGCTTGAGATAGAATTTTTTCAGTGATGCCAAATAGTATGTTGGGTCAAGGGCCTACGCTTAGCACATTTTCAGAATTTTAAAAAATCTCCTTCCATGTTAAACCTGCAGTTTTTCCCTCAAAAAAAAAAAAATTCGGGCCTATTTTTTCTGATGCATTAAATTCTCCCGGTTTGAGAACGGGTGGACCTAGAGACATGGGACTTGAACCCAAATGTAGTTTAGACACCCCTCTACCGTTTGGTATAAAAAACTTTTTTTTACTTTTTTCAAAATTCCGAGATATACCCGTTTGAAGTTGAGATGGCGAAAAAGCTCCTGGGGGCCGAAACCTTTGACCTAGAGACATGGGAGTGGTGCCATATGAAAGCTTATATTCTCACCTACCCGATGGTGGTATAATCGGGGTTTTGGATTTTTTTCAAAATCCCGAGAAAATCGCGTTTTTATGTTGCCGAAAAATTTTTTTTCGAAATTTCATCTGACCTTAGATCGCTCCTGGAAGCCAAACCACTTGAGATAAAAACTTTTCAGTGATGCCAAATAGTGTGTTGGGTCAAGGGCCTACGCTTAGCACATTTTCAGAATTTTAAAAAATCTCCTTCCCTGTTAAACCTGCAGTTTTTCCCTCAAAAAAAAAAACTTCGGGCCTATTTTTTCTGATGCATTAAATTCTCCCGGTTTGAGAACGGGTGGACCTAGAGACATGGGACTTGAACCCAAATGTAGTTTAGACACCCCTCTACCGTTGGGTATAAAAAAAATTTTTTTCACTTTTTTTCAAAATTCCGAGATATACCCTTTTGAAGTTGAGATGGCGAAAAAGCTCCTGGGGGCCGTACCCTTTGACCTAGAGACATGGGAGTGGTGCCATATGAAAGCTTATATTCTCACCTACCCGATGGTGGTATAATCGGGTTTTTTGATTTTTTTCAAAATCCCGAGAAAATCGCGTTTTTATGTTGCCGAAAAAATTTTTTTTCGAAATTTCATCTGACCTTGGATCGCTCCTGGAAGCCAAACCGCTTGAGATAGAATTTCTTCAGTGATGCCAAATTGTATGTTGGGTCAAGGGCCTACGCTTAGCACATTTTCAGAATTTTAAAAAATCTCCTTCCCTGTTAAATCGCAGTTTTTACCTCAAAAAAAAAAAATGTCGGGCCTATTTTTTCTGATGCATTAAATTCTCCCGGTTTGAGAACGGGTGGACCTAGAGACATGGGACTTGAACCCAAATGTAGTTTAGACACCCCTCTACCGTTGGGTATAAAAAAATTTTTTTCACTTTTTTCAAAATTCCGAGATATACCCGTTTGAAGTTGAGATGGCGAAAAAGCTCCTGGGGGCCGAACCTTTTGACCTAGAGACATGGTAGTGGTGCCATATGAAAGCTTATATTCTCACCTACCCGATGGTGGTATAATCGGGTTTTTGGATTTTTTTCAAAATCCCGAGAAAATCGCGTTTTTATGTTGCCGAACAAATTTTTTTTCGAAATATCATCTGACCTTGGATCGCTCCTGGAAGCCAAACCGCTTGAGTTAGAATTTTTTCAGTGATGCCAAACTGTATGTTGGGTCAAGGGCCTACGCTTAGCACATTTTCAGAATTTTAAAAAATCTCCTTCCCTGTTAAACCTGCAGTTTTTCCCTCAAAACAAAAATTTCGGGCCTATTTTTTCTGATGCATTAAATTCTCCCGGTTTGAGAACGGGTGGACCTAGAGACATGGGACTTGAACCCAAATGTAGTTTAGACACCCCTCTACCGTAGGGTATAAAAAAATTTTTTTTCACTTTTTTTCAAAATTCCGAGATATACCCGTTTGAAGTTGAGATGGCGAAAAAGCTCCTGGGGGCCGAACCTTTTGACCTAGAGACATGGGAGTGGTGCCATATGAACGCTTATATTCTCACCTACCCGATGGTGGTATAATCGGGTTTTTTGGATTTTTTTCAAAATCCCGAGAAAATCGCGTTTTATGTTGCCGAAAAAAAATTTTTCGAAATTTCATCTGACCTTGAATCGCTCCTGGAAGCCAAACCGCTTGAGATAGAATTTTTTCAGTGATGCCAAATAGTATGTTGGGTCAAGGGCCTACGCTTAGCACATTTTCAGAATTTTAAAAAATCTCCTTCCCTGTTAAACCTGCAGTTTTTCCCTCAAAAAAAAAAAATTTCGGGCCTATTTTTTCTGATGCATTAAATTCTCCCGGTTTGAGAACGGGTGGACCTAGAGACATGGGACTTGAACCCAAATGTAGTTTAGACACCCCTCTACCGTTGGGTATAAAAAAATTTTTTTTTCACTTTTTTTCAAAATTCCGAGATATACCCGTTTGAAGTTGAGATGGCGAAAAAGCTCCTGGGGGCCGAACCTTTTGATCTAGAGACATGGGAGTGGTGCCATATGAAAGCTTATATTCTCACCTACCCGATGGTGGTATAATCGGGTTTTTGGATTTTTTTCAAAATCCCGAGAAAATCGCGTTTTTATGTTGCCGAAAAATTTTTTTTTCGAAATTTCATCTGACCTTGGATCGCTCCTGGAAGCCAAACCGCTTGAGATAGAATTTTTTTAGTGATGCCAAACTGTATTTTGGGTCAAGGGCCTACGCTTAGCACATTTTCAGAATTTTAAAAAATCTCCTTCCCTGTTAAACCTGCAGTTTTTCCCTCAAAAAAAAAATTTCGGGCCTATTTTTTCTGATGCATTAAATTCTCCCGGTTTGAGAACGGGTGGACCTAGAGACATGGGACTTGAACCCAAATGTAGTTTAGACACCTCTCTACCGTTGGGTATAAAAAAATTTTTTTTCACTTTTTTCAAAACTCCGAGATATACCCGTTTGAAGTTGAGATGGCGAAAACAGCTCCTGGGGGTCGAACCTTTTGACCTAGAGACATGGGAGTGGTGCCATATGAAAGCTTATATTCTCACCTACCCGATGGTGGTATAATCGGGTTTTTGGATTTTTTTCAAAATCCCGAGAAAATCGCGTTTTTATGTTGCCGAACAAATTTTTTTTCGAAATTTCATCTGACCTTGGATCGCTCCTGGAAGCCAAACCGCTTGAGTTAGAATTTTTTCAGTGATGCCAAACTGTATGTTGGGTCAAGGGCCTACGCTTAGCACATTTTCAGAATTTTAAAAAATCTCCTTCCCTGTTAAACCTGCAGTTTTTCCCTCAAAAAAAAAATGTCGGGCCTATTTTTTCTGATGCTTTAAATTCTCCCGGTTTGAGAACGGGTGGACCTAGAGACATGGGACTTGAACCCAAATGTAGTTTAGACACCTCTCTACCGTTGGGTATAAAAAAATTTTTTTTCACTTTTTTCAAAACTCCGAGATATACCCGTTTGAAGTTGAGATGGCGAAAACAGCTCCTGGGGGTCGAACCTTTTGACCTAGAGACATGGGAGTGGTGCCATATGAAAGCTTATATTCTCACCTACCCGATGGTGGTATAATCGGGTTTTTGGATTTTTTTCAAAATCCCGAGAAAATCGCGTTTTTATGTTGCCGAACAAATTTTTTTTCGAAATTTCATCTGACCTTGGATCGCTCCTGGAAGCCAAACCGCTTGAGTTAGAATTTTTTCAGTGATGCCAAACTGTATGTTGGGTCAAGGGCCTACGCTTAGCACATTTTCAGAATTTTAAAAAATCTCCTTCCCTGTTAAACCTGCAGTTTTTCCCTCAAAAAAAAAAATTTCGGGCCTATTTTTTCTGATGCATTAAATTCTCCCGGTTTGAGAACGGGTGGACCTAGAGACATGGGACTTGAACCCAAATGTAGTTTAGACACCCCTCTACCGTTGGGTATAAAAATTTTTTTTTCACTTTTTTCAAAATTCCGAGATATACCCGTTTGAAGTTGAGATGGCGAAAAAGCTCCTGGGGGCCGAACCTTTTGACCTAGAGACATGGTTGTGGTGCCATATGAAAGCTTATATTCTCACCTACCCGATGGTGGTATAATCGGGTTTTTGGATTTTTTTCAAAATCCCGAGAAAATCGCGTTTTTATGTTGCCGAAAAATTTTTTTTTCGAAATTTCATCTGACCTTGGATCGCTCCTGGAAGCCAAACCGCTTGAGATAGAATTTTTTCAGTGATGCCAAACTGTATGTTGGGTCAAGGGCCTACGCTTAGCACATTTTCAGAATTTTAAAAAATCTCCTTCCCTGTTAAACCTGCAGTTTTTCCCTCAAAAAAAAAATTTCGGGCCTATGTTTTCTGATGCATTAAATTCTCCCGGTTTGAGAACGGGTGGACCTAGAGACATGGGACTTGAACCCAAATGTAGTTTAGACACCTCTCTACCGTTGGGTATAAAAAATTTTTTTTCACTTTTTTCAAAATTCCGAGATGTACCCGTTGAAGTTGAGATGGCGAAAAAGCTCCTGGGGGCCGAACCTTTTGATCTAGAGACATGGGAGTGGTGCCATATGAAAGCTTATATTCTCACCTACCCGATGGTGGTATAATCGGGTTTTTGGATTTTTTTCAAAATCCCGAGAAAATCGCGTTTTTATGTTGCCGAACAAATTTTTTTTCGAAATTTCATCTGACCTTGGATCGCTCCTGGAAGCCAAACCGCTTGAGTTAGAATTTTTTCAGTGATGCCAAACTGTATGTTGGGTCAAGGGCCTACGCTTAGCACATTTTCAGAATTTTAAAAAATCTCCTTCCCTGTTAAACCTGCAGTTTTTCCCTCAAAAAAAAAATGTCGGGCCTATTTTTTCTGATGCTTTAAATTCTCCCGGTTTGAGAACGGTTGGACCTAGAGACATGGGACTTGAACCCAAATGTAGTTTGGACACCCCTCTACCGTTGTGTATAAAAAATTTTTTTTTCACTTTTTTTCAAAATTCCGAGATATACCCGTTTGAAGTTGAGATGGCGAAAAAGCTCCTGGGGGCCGAACCTTTTGACCTAGAGACATGGTTGTGGTGCCATATGAAAGCTTATATTCTCACCTACCCGATGGTGGTATAATCGGGTTTTTGGATTTTTTTCAAAATCCCGAGAAAATCGCGTTTTTATGTTGCCGAAAAATTTTTTTTTCGAAATTTCATCTGACCTTGGATCGCTCCTGGAAGCCAAACCGCTTGAGATAGAATTTTTTCAGTGATGCCAATATGTTGGGTCAAGGGCCTACGCTTAGCACATTTTCAGAATTTTAAAAAATCTCCTTCCCTGTTAAACCTGCAGTTTTTCCCTCAAAAAAAAAATTTCGGGCCTATGTTTTCTGATGCATTAAATTCTCCCGGTTTGAGAACGGGTGGACCTAGAGACATGGGACTTGAACCCAAATGTAGTTTAGACACCCCTCTACCGTTGGGTATAAAAAATTTTTTTTTTCACTTTCTTCAAAATTCCGAGATATACCCGTTTGAAGTTGAGATGGCGAAAAAGCTCCTGGGGGCCGAACCTTTTGACCTAGAGACATGGGGGTGGTGCCATATGAAAGCTTATATTCTCACCTACCCGATGGTGGTATAATCTGGTTTTTGGATTTTTTTCAAAATCCCGAGAAAATCGCGTTTTTATGTTGCCGAAAAATTTTTTTTTCGAAATTTCATCTGACCTTGGATCGCTCCTGGAAGCCAAACCGCTTGAGATAGAATTTTTTTAGTGATGCCAAACTGTATGTTGGGTCAAGGGCCTACGCTTAGCACATTTTCAGAATTTTAAAAAATCTCCTTCCCTGTTAAACCTGCAGTTTTTCCCTCAAAAAAAAAATTTCGGGCCTATTTTTTCTGATGCATTAAATTCTCCCGGTTTGAGAACGGGTGGACCTAGAGACATGGGACTTGAACCCAAATGTAGTTTAGACACCTCTCTACCGTTGGGTATAAAAAAATTTTTTTTCACTTTTTTCAAAACTCCGAGATATACCCGTTTGAAGTTGAGATGGCGAAAACAGCTCCTGGGGGTCGAACCTTTTGACCTAGAGACATGGGAGTGGTGCCATATGAAAGCTTATATTCTCACCTACCCGATGGTGGTATAATCGGGTTTTTGGATTTTTTTCAAAATCCCGAGAAAATCGCGTTTTTATGTTGCCGAAAAAATTTTTTTTCGAAATTTCATCTGACCTTGGATCGCTCCTGGAAGCCAAACCGCTTGAGATAGAATTTTTTTCAGTGATGCCAAATAGTATGTTGGGTCAAGGGCCTACGCTTAGCACATTTTCAGAATTTTAAAAAATCTCCTTCCCTGTTAAACCTGCAGTTTTTCCCTCAAAAAAAAAATGTCGGGCCTATTTTTTCTGATGCTTTAAATTCTCCCGGTTTGAGAACGGGTGGACCTAGAGACATGGGACTTGAACCCAAATGTAGTTTAGACACCTCTCTACCGTTGGGTATAAAAAAATTTTTTTTCACTTTTTTCAAAACTCCGAGATATACCCGTTTGAAGTTGAGATGGCGAAAACAGCTCCTGGGGGTCGAACCTTTTGACCTAGAGACATGGGAGTGGTGCCATATGAAAGCTTATATTCTCACCTACCCGATGGTGGTATAATCGGGTTTTTGGATTTTTTTCAAAATCCCGAGAAAATCGCGTTTTTATGTTGCCGAACAAATTTTTTTTCGAAATTTCATCTGACCTTGGATCGCTCCTGGAAGCCAAACCGCTTGAGTTAGAATTTTTTCAGTGATGCCAAACTGTATGTTGGGTCAAGGGCCTACGCTTAGCACATTTTCAGAATTTTAAAAAATCTCCTTCCCTGTTAAACCTGCAGTTTTTCCCTCAAAAAAAAAAATTTCGGGCCTATTTTTTCTGATGCATTAAATTCTCCCGGTTTGAGAACGGGTGGACCTAGAGACATGGGACTTGAACCCAAATGTAGTTTAGACACCCCTCTACCGTTGGGTATAAAAAATTTTTTTTTCACTTTTTTCAAAATTCCGAGATATACCCGTTTGAAGTTGAGATGGCGAAAAAGCTCCTGGGGGCCGAACCTTTTGACCTAGAGACATGGTTGTGGTGCCATATGAAAGCTTATATTCTCACCTATGCGATGGTGGTATAATCGGGTTTTTGGATTTTTTTCAAAATCCCGAGAAAATCGCGTTTTTATGTTGCCGAAAAATTTTTTTTTCGAAATTTCATCTGACCTTGGATCGCTCCTGGAAGCCAAACCGCTTGAGATAGAATTTTTTCAGTGATGCCAAACTGTATGTTGGGTCAAGGGCCTACGCTTAGCACATTTTCAGAATTTTAAAAAATCTCCTTCCCTGTTAAACCTGCAGTTTTTCCCTCAAAAAAAAAATTTCGGGCCTATGTTTTCTGATGCATTAAATTCTCCCGGTTTGAGAACGGGTGGACCTAGAGACATGGGACTTGAACCCAAATGTAGTTTAGACACCTCTCTACCGTTGGGTATAAAAAATTTTTTTTTCACTTTTTTCAAAATTCCGAGATGTACCCGTTGAAGTTGAGATGGCGAAAAAGCTCCTGGGGGCCGAACCTTTTGATCTAGAGACATGGGAGTGGTGCCATATGAAAGCTTATATTCTCACCTACCCGATGGTGGTATAATCGGGTTTTTGGATTTTTTTCAAAATCCCGAGAAAATCGCGTTTTTATGTTGCCGAACAAATTTTTTTTCGAAATTTCATCTGACCTTGGATCGCTCCTGGAAGCCAAACCGCTTGAGTTAGAATTTTTTCAGTGATGCCAAACTGTATGTTGGGTCAAGGGCCTACGCTTAGCACATTTTCAGAATTTTAAAAAATCTCCTTCCCTGTTAAACCTGCAGTTTTTCCCTCAAAAAAAAAATGTCGGGCCTATTTTTTCTGATGCTTTAAATTCTCCCGGTTTGAGAACGGTTGGACCTAGAGACATGGGACTTGAACCCAAATGTAGTTTGGACACCCCTCTACCGTTGTGTATAAAAAATTTTTTTTTCACTTTTTTTCAAAATTCCGAGATATACCCGTTTGAAGTTGAGATGGCGAAAAAGCTCCTGGGGGCCGAACCTTTTGACCTAGAGACATGGTTGTGGTGCCATATGAAAGCTTATATTCTCACCTACCCGATGGTGGTATAATCGGGTTTTTGGATTTTTTTCAAAATCCCGAGAAAATCGCGTTTTTATGTTGCCGAAAAATTTTTTTTTCGAAATTTCATCTGACCTTGGATCGCTCCTGGAAGCCAAACCGCTTGAGATAGAATTTTTTCAGTGATGCCAATATGTTGGGTCAAGGGCCTACGCTTAGCACATTTTCAGAATTTTAAAAAATCTCCTTCCCTGTTAAACCTGCAGTTTTTCCCTCAAAAAAAAAATTTCGGGCCTATGTTTTCTGATGCATTAAATTCTCCCGGTTTGAGAACGGGTGGACCTAGAGACATGGGACTTGAACCCAAATGTAGTTTAGACACCCCTCTACCGTTGGGTATAAAAAATTTTTTTTTTCACTTTCTTCAAAATTCCGAGATATACCCGTTTGAAGTTGAGATGGCGAAAAAGCTCCTGGGGGCCGAACCTTTTGACCTAGAGACATGGGGGTGGTGCCATATGAAAGCTTATATTCTCACCTACCCGATGGTGGTATAATCTGGTTTTTGGATTTTTTTCAAAATCCCGAGAAAATCGCGTTTTTATGTTGCCGAAAAATTTTTTTTTCGAAATTTCATCTGACCTTGGATCGCTCCTGGAAGCCAAACCGCTTGAGATAGAATTTTTTTAGTGATGCCAAACTGTATTTTGGGTCAAGGGCCTACGCTTAGCACATTTTCAGAATTTTAAAAAATCTCCTTCCCTGTTAAACCTGCAGTTTTTCCCTCAAAAAAAAAATTTCGGGCCTATTTTTTCTGATGCATTAAATTCTCCCGGTTTGAGAACGGGTGGACCTAGAGACATGGGACTTGAACCCAAATGTAGTTTAGACACCTCTCTACCGTTGGGTATAAAAAAATTTTTTTTCACTTTTTTCAAAACTCCGAGATATACCCGTTTGAAGTTGAGATGGCGAAAACAGCTCCTGGGGGTCGAACCTTTTGACCTAGAGACATGGGAGTGGTGCCATATGAAAGCTTATATTCTCACCTACCCGATGGTGGTATAATCGGGTTTTTGGATTTTTTTCAAAATCCCGAGAAAATCGCGTTTTTATGTTGCCGAAAAAATTTTTTTTCGAAATTTCATCTGACCTTGGATCGCTCCTGGAAGCCAAACCGCTTGAGATAGAATTTTTTTCAGTGATGCCAAATAGTATGTTGGGTCAAGGGCCTACGCTTAGCACATTTTCAGAATTTTAAAAAATCTCCTTCCCTGTTAAACCTGCAGTTTTTCCCTCAAAAAAAAAATGTCGGGCCTATTTTTTCTGATGCTTTAAATTCTCCCGGTTTGAGAACGGGTGGACCTAGAGACATGGGACTTGAACCCAAATGTAGTTTAGACACCTCTCTACCGTTGGGTATAAAAAAATTTTTTTTCACTTTTTTCAAAACTCCGAGATATACCCGTTTGAAGTTGAGATGGCGAAAACAGCTCCTGGGGGTCGAACCTTTTGACCTAGAGACATGGGAGTGGTGCCATATGAAAGCTTATATTCTCACCTACCCGATGGTGGTATAATCGGGTTTTTGGATTTTTTTCAAAATCCCGAGAAAATCGCGTTTTTATGTTGCCGAACAAATTTTTTTTCGAAATTTCATCTGACCTTGGATCGCTCCTGGAAGCCAAACCGCTTGAGTTAGAATTTTTTCAGTGATGCCAAACTGTATGTTGGGTCAAGGGCCTACGCTTAGCACATTTTCAGAATTTTAAAAAATCTCCTTCCCTGTTAAACCTGCAGTTTTTCCCTCAAAAAAAAAAATTTCGGGCCTATTTTTTCTGATGCATTAAATTCTCCCGGTTTGAGAACGGGTGGACCTAGAGACATGGGACTTGAACCCAAATGTAGTTTAGACACCTCTCTACCGTTGGGTATAAAAAATTTTTTTTTCACTTTTTTCAAAATTCCGAGATATACCCGTTTGAAGTTGAGATGGCGAAAAAGCTCCTGGGGGCCGAACCTTTTGACCTAGAGACATGGTTGTGGTGCCATATGAAAGCTTATATTCTCACCTACCCGATGGTGGTATAATCGGGTTTTTGGATTTTTTTCAAAATCCCGAGAAAATCGCGTTTTTATGTTGCCGAAAAATTTTTTTTTCGAAATTTCATCTGACCTTGGATCGCTCCTGGAAGCCAAACCGCTTGAGATAGAATTTTTTCAGTGATGCCAAACTGTATGTTGGGTCAAGGGCCTACGCTTAGCACATTTTCAGAATTTTAAAAAATCTCCTTCCCTGTTAAACCTGCAGTTTTTCCCTCAAAAAAAAAATTTCGGGCCTATGTTTTCTGATGCATTAAATTCTCCCGGTTTGAGAACGGGTGGACCTAGAGACATGGGACTTGAACCCAAATGTAGTTTAGACACCTCTCTACCGTTGGGTATAAAAAATTTTTTTTTCACTTTTTTCAAAATTCCGAGATGTACCCGTTGAAGTTGAGATGGCGAAAAAGCTCCTGGGGGCCGAACCTTTTGATCTAGAGACATGGGAGTGGTGCCATATGAAAGCTTATATTCTCACCTACCCGATGGTGGTATAATCGGGTTTTTGGATTTTTTTCAAAATCCCGAGAAAATCGCGTTTTTATGTTGCCGAACAAATTTTTTTTCGAAATTTCATCTGACCTTGGATCGCTCCTGGAAGCCAAACCGCTTGAGTTAGAATTTTTTCAGTGATGCCAAACTGTATGTTGGGTCAAGGGCCTACGCTTAGCACATTTTCAGAATTTTAAAAAATCTCCTTCCCTGTTAAACCTGCAGTTTTTCCCTCAAAAAAAAAATGTCGGGCCTATTTTTTCTGATGCTTTAAATTCTCCCGGTTTGAGAACGGTTGGACCTAGAGACATGGGACTTGAACCCAAATGTAGTTTGGACACCCCTCTACCGTTGTGTATAAAAAATTTTTTTTTCACTTTTTTTCAAAATTCCGAGATATACCCGTTTGAAGTTGAGATGGCGAAAAAGCTCCTGGGGGCCGAACCTTTTGACCTAGAGACATGGTTGTGGTGCCATATGAAAGCTTATATTCTCACCTACCCGATGGTGGTATAATCGGGTTTTTGGATTTTTTTCAAAATCCCGAGAAAATCGCGTTTTTATGTTGCCGAAAAATTTTTTTTTCGAAATTTCATCTGACCTTGGATCGCTCCTGGAAGCCAAACCGCTTGAGATAGAATTTTTTCAGTGATGCCAATATGTTGGGTCAAGGGCCTACGCTTAGCACATTTTCAGAATTTTAAAAAATCTCCTTCCCTGTTAAACCTGCAGTTTTTCCCTCAAAAAAAAAATTTCGGGCCTATGTTTTCTGATGCATTAAATTCTCCCGGTTTGAGAACGGGTGGACCTAGAGACATGGGACTTGAACCCAAATGTAGTTTAGACACCCCTCTACCGTTGGGTATAAAAAATTTTTTTTTTCACTTTCTTCAAAATTCCGAGATATACCCGTTTGAAGTTGAGATGGCGAAAAAGCTCCTGGGGGCCGAACCTTTTGACCTAGAGACATGGGGGTGGTGCCATATGAAAGCTTATATTCTCACCTACCCGATGGTGGTATAATCTGGTTTTTGGATTTTTTTCAAAATCCCGAGAAAATCGCGTTTTTATGTTGCCGAAAAATTTTTTTTTCGAAATTTCATCTGACCTTGGATCGCTCCTGGAAGCCAAACCGCTTGAGATAGAATTTTTTTAGTGATGCCAAACTGTATTTTGGGTCAAGGGCCTACGCTTAGCACATTTTCAGAATTTTAAAAAATCTCCTTCCCTGTTAAACCTGCAGTTTTTCCCTCAAAAAAAAAATTTCGGGCCTATTTTTTCTGATGCATTAAATTCTCCCGGTTTGAGAACGGGTGGACCTAGAGACATGGGACTTGAACCCAAATGTAGTTTAGACACCTCTCTACCGTTGGGTATAAAAAAATTTTTTTTCACTTTTTTCAAAACTCCGAGATATACCCGTTTGAAGTTGAGATGGCGAAAACAGCTCCTGGGGGTCGAACCTTTTGACCTAGAGACATGGGAGTGGTGCCATATGAAAGCTTATATTCTCACCTACCCGATGGTGGTATAATCGGGTTTTTGGATTTTTTTCAAAATCCCGAGAAAATCGCGTTTTTATGTTGCCGAAAAAATTTTTTTTCGAAATTTCATCTGACCTTGGATCGCTCCTGGAAGCCAAACCGCTTGAGATAGAATTTTTTTCAGTGATGCCAAATAGTATGTTGGGTCAAGGGCCTACGCTTAGCACATTTTCAGAATTTTAAAAAATCTCCTTCCCTGTTAAACCTGCAGTTTTTCCCTCAAAAAAAAAATGTCGGGCCTATTTTTTCTGATGCTTTAAATTCTCCCGGTTTGAGAACGGGTGGACCTAGAGACATGGGACTTGAACCCAAATGTAGTTTAGACACCTCTCTACCGTTGGGTATACAAAAATTTTTTTTCACTTTTTTCAAAACTCCGAGATATACCCGTTTGAAGTTGAGATGGCGAAAACAGCTCCTGGGGGTCGAACCTTTTGACCTAGAGACATGGGAGTGGTGCCATATGAAAGCTTATATTCTCACCTACCCGATGGTGGTATAATCGGGTTTTTGGATTTTTTTCAAAATCCCGAGAAAATCGCGTTTTTATGTTGCCGAACAAATTTTTTTTCGAAATTTCATCTGACCTTGGATCGCTCCTGGAAGCCAAACCGCTTGAGTTAGAATTTTTTCAGTGATGCCAAACTGTATGTTGGGTCAAGGGCCTACGCTTAGCACATTTTCAGAATTTTAAAAAATCTCCTTCCCTGTTAAACCTGCAGTTTTTCCCTCAAAAAAAAAAATTTCGGGCCTATTTTTTCTGATGCATTAAATTCTCCCGGTTTGAGAACGGGTGGACCTAGAGACATGGGACTTGAACCCAAATGTAGTTTAGACACCCCTCTACCGTTGGGTATAAAAAATTTTTTTTTCACTTTTTTCAAAATTCCGAGATATACCCGTTTGAAGTTGAGATGGCGAAAAAGCTCCTGGGGGCCGAACCTTTTGACCTAGAGACATGGTTGTGGTGCCATATGAAAGCTTATATTCTCACCTACCCGATGGTGGTATAATCGGGTTTTTGGATTTTTTTCAAAATCCCGAGAAAATCGCGTTTTTATGTTGCCGAAAAATTTTTTTTTCGAAATTTCATCTGACCTTGGATCGCTCCTGGAAGCCAAACCGCTTGAGATAGAATTTTTTCAGTGATGCCAAACTGTATGTTGGGTCAAGGGCCTACGCTTAGCACATTTTCAGAATTTTAAAAAATCTCCTTCCCTGTTAAACCTGCAGTTTTTCCCTCAAAAAAAAAATTTCGGGCCTATTTTTTCTGATGCATTAAATTCTCCCGGTTTGAGAACGGGTGGACCTAGAGACATGGGACTTGAACCCAAATGTAGTTTAGACACCTCTCTACCGTTGGGTATAAAAAATTTTTTTTTCACTTTTTTCAAAATTCCGAGATGTACCCGTTGAAGTTGAGATGGCGAAAAAGCTCCTGGGGGCCGAACCTTTTGATCTAGAGACATGGGAGTGGTGCCATATGAAAGCTTATATTCTCACCTACCCGATGGTGGTATAATCGGGTTTTTGGATTTTTTTCAAAATCCCGAGAAAATCGCGTTTTTATGTTGCCGAACAAATTTTTTTTCGAAATTTCATCTGACCTTGGATCGCTCCTGGAAGCCAAACCGCTTGAGTTAGAATTTTTTCAGTGATGCCAAACTGTATGTTGGGTCAAGGGCCTACGCTTAGCACATTTTCAGAATTTTAAAAAATCTCCTTCCCTGTTAAACCTGCAGTTTTTCCCTCAAAAAAAAAATGTCGGGCCTATTTTTTCTGATGCTTTAAATTCTCCCGGTTTGAGAACGGTTGGACCTAGAGACATGGGACTTGAACCCAAATGTAGTTTGGACACCCCTCTACCGTTGTGTATAAAAAATTTTTTTTTCACTTTTTTTCAAAATTCCGAGATATACCCGTTTGAAGTTGAGATGGCGAAAAAGCTCCTGGGGGCCGAACCTTTTGACCTAGAGACATGGTTGTGGTGCCATATGAAAGCTTATATTCTCACCTACCCGATGGTGGTATAATCGGGTTTTTGGATTTTTTTCAAAATCCCGAGAAAATCGCGTTTTTATGTTGCCGAAAAATTTTTTTTTCGAAATTTCATCTGACCTTGGATCGCTCCTGGAAGCCAAACCGCTTGAGATAGAATTTTTTCAGTGATGCCAAATAGTATGTTGGGTCAAGGGCCTACGCTTAGCACATTTTCAGAATTTTAAAAAATCTCCTTCCCTGTTAAACCTGCAGTTTTTCCCTCAAAAAAAAAATGTCGGGCCTATTTTTTCTGATGCTTTAAATTCTCCCGGTTTGAGAACGGTTGGACCTAGAGACATGGGACTTGAACCCAAATGTAGTTTAGACACCCCTCTACCGTTGGGTATAAAAAATTTTTTTTTCACTTTTTTTCAAAATTCCGAGATATACCCGTTTGAAGTTGAGATGGCGAAAAAGCTCCTGGGGGCCGAACCTTTTGACCTAGAGACATGGTTGTGGTGCCATATGAAAGCTTATATTCTCACCTACCCGATGGTGGTATAATCGGGTTTTTGGATTTTTTTCAAAATCCCGAGAAAATCGCGTTTTTATGTTGCCGAAAAATTTTTTTTTCGAAATTTCATCTGACCTTGGATCGCTCCTGGAAGTCAAACCGCTTGAGATAGAATTTTTTCAGTGATGCCAAACTGTATGTTGGGTCAAGGGCCTACGCTTAGCACATTTTCAGAATTTTAAAAAATCTCCTTCCCTGTTAAACCTGCAGTTTTTCCCTCAAAAAAAAAATGTCGGGCCTATTTTTTCTGATGCATTAAATTCTCCCGGTTTGAGAACGGGTGGACCTAGAGACATGGGACTTGAACCCAAATGAAGTTTAGACACCCTCTACCGTTGGGTATAAAAAATTTTTTTTTCACTTTTTTCAAAATTCCGAGATATACCCGTTTGAAGTTGAGATGGCGAAAAAGCTCCTGGGGGCCCAACCTTTTGATCTAGAGACATGGGAGTGGTGCCATATGAAAGCTTATATTCTCACCTACCCGATGGTGGTATAATCGGGTTTTTGGATTTTTTTCAAAATCCCGAGAAAATCGCGTTTTTATGTTGCCGAAAAATTTTTTTTTCGAAATTTCATCTGACCTTGGATCGCTCCTGGAAGTCAAACCGCTTGAGATAGAATTTTTTCAGTGATGCCAAACTGTATGTTGGGTCAAGGGCCTACGCTTAGCACATTTTCAGAATTTTAAAAAATCTCCTTCCCTGTTAAACCTGCAGTTTTTCCCTCAAAAAAAAAATTTCGGGCCTATGTTTTCTGATGCATTAAATTCTCCCGGTTTGAGAACGGGTGGACCTAGAGACATGGGACTTGAACCCAAATGTAGTTTAGACACCTCTCTACCGTTGGGTATAAAAAATTTTTTTTTCACTTTTTTCAAAATTCCGAGATATACCCGTTTGAAGTTGAGATGGCGAAAAAGCTCCTGGGGGCCGAACCTTTTGATCTAGAGACATGGGAGTGGTGCCATATGAAAGCTTATATTCTCACCTACCCGATGGTGGTATAATCGGGTTTTTGGATTTTTTTCAAAATCCCGAGAAAATCGCGTTTTTATGTTGCCGAACAAATTTTTTTTCGAAATTTCATCTGACCTTGGATCGCTCCTGGAAGCCAAACCGCTTGAGTTAGAATTTTTTCAGTGATGCCAAACTGTATGTTGGGTCAAGGGCCTACGCTTAGCACATTTTCAGAATTTTAAAAAATCTCCTTCCCTGTTAAACCTGCAGTTTTTCCCTAAAAAAAAAATTTCGGGCCTATTTTTTCTGATGCATTAAATTCTCCCGGTTTGAGAACGGGTGGACCTAGAGACATGGGACTTGAACCCAAATGTAGTTTAGACACCTCTCTACCGTTGGGTATAAAAAATTTTTTTTTTCACTTTTTTCAAAATTCCGAGATATACCCGTTTGAAGTTGAGATGGCGAAAAAGCTCCTGGGGGCCGAACCTTTTGATCTAGAGACATGGGAGTGGTGCCATATGAAAGCTTATATTCTCACCTACCCGATGGTGGTATAATCGGGTTTTTGGATTTTTTTCAAAATCCCGAGAAAATCGCGTTTTTATGTTGCCGAACAAATTTTTTTTCGAAATTTCATCTGACCTTAGATCGCTCCTGGAAGCCAAACCGCTTGAGATAGAATTTTTTCAGTGATGCCAAATAGTATGTTGGGTCAAGGGCCTACGCTTAGCACATTTTCAGAATTTTAAAAAATCTCCTTCTCTGTTAAACCTGCAGTTTTTCCCTCAAAAAAAAAATTTCGGGCCTATTTTTTCTGATGCATTAAATTCTCCCGGTTTGAGAACGGGTGGACCTAGAGACATGGGACTTGAACCCAAATGTAGTTTAGACACCTCTCTACCGTTGGGTATAAAAAAATTTTTTTTCACTTTTTTCAAAATTCCGAGATATACCCGTTTGAAGTTGAGATGGCGAAAAAGCTCCTGGGGGCCGAACCTTTTGACCTAGAGACATGGGAGTGGTGCCATATGAAAGCTTATATTCTCACCTACCCGATGGTGGTATAATCGGGTTTTTGGATTTTTTTCAAAATCCCGAGAAAATCGCGTTTTTATGTTGCCGAACAAATTTTTTTTCGAAATTTCATCTGACCTTGGATCGCTCCTGGAAGCCAAACCGCTTGAGATAGAATTTTTTCAGTGATGCCAAATAGTATGTTGGGTCAAGGGCCTACGCTTAGCACATTTTCAGAATTTTAAAAAATCTCCTTCCCTGTTAAACCTGCAGTTTTTCCCTCAAAAAAAAAAATTTTGGGCCTATTTTTTCTGATGCATTAGATTCTCCCGGTTTGAGAACGGGTGGACCTAGAGACATGGGACTTGAACCCAAATGTAGTTTAGACACCCCTCAACCGTTAAGTATAAAAAAATTTTTTTTCACTTTTTTCAAAATTCCGAGATATACCCTTTTGAAGTTGAGATGGCGAAAAAGCTCCTGGGGGCCGTACCCTTTGACCTAGAGACATGGGAGTGGTGCCATATGAAAGCTTATATTCTCATCTACCCGATGGTGGTATAATCGGGTTTTTGGATTTTGGATTATGCTGCCGAACAAATTTTTTTTCGAAATTTCATCTGACCTTGGATCGCTCCTGGAAGCCAAACCGCTTGAGATAGAATTTTTTCAGTGATGCCAAACTGTATGTTGGGTCAAGGGCCTACGCTTAGCACATTTTCAGAATTTTAAAAAATCTCCTTCCCTGTTAAACCTGCAGTTTTTCCCTCAAAAAAAAAATTTCGGGCCTATGTTTTCTGATGCATTAAATTCTCCCGGTTTGAGAACGGGTGGACCTAGAGACATGGGACTTGAACCCAAATGTAGTTTAGACACCCCTCAACCGTTAAGTATAAAAAAAAATTTTTTCACTTTTTTCAAAATTCCGAGATATACCCTTTTGAAGTTGAGATGGCGAAAAAGCTCCTGGGGGCCGTACCTTTTGACCTAGAGACATGGGAGTGGTGCCATATGAAAGCTTATATTCTCACCTACCCGATGGTGGTATAATCGGGTTTTTGGATTTTTTTTCAAAATCCCGAGAAAATCGCGTTTTTATGTTGTCGAACAAATTTTTTTTCGAAATTTCATCTGACCTTGGATCGCTCCTGGAAGCGAAGCCGCTTGAGATAGAATTTTTTCAGTGATGCCAAATAGTATGTTGGGTCAAGGGCCTACGCTTAGCACATTTTCAGAATTTTAAAAAATCCCCTTCCCTGTTAAACCTGCAATTTTTCCCTCAAAAAAAAAATTTCGGGCCTATTTTTTCTGATGCATTAAATTCTCCCGGTTTGAGAACGGGTGGACCTAGAGACATGGGACTTGAACCCAAATGTAGTTTAGACACCTCTCTACCGTTGGGTATAAAAAAATTTTTTTTCACTTTTTTCAAAATTCCGAGATATACCCGTTTGAAGTTGAGATGGCGAAAAAGCTCCTGGGGCCGAACCTTTTGACCTAGAGACATGGTTATGGTGCCATATGAAAGCTTATATTCTCACCTACCCGATATTGGTATAATCGGGTTTTTGGATTTTTTTCAAAATCCCGAGAAAATCGCGTTTTTATGTTGCCGAAAAAATTTGTTTTCGAAATTTCATCTGACCTTGGATCGCTCCTGGAAGCCAAACCGCTTGAGATAGAATTTTTTTAGTGATGCCAAATAGTATGTTGGGTCAAGGGCCTACGCTTAGCACATTTTCAGAATTTTAAAAAATCTCCTTCCCTGTTAAACCTGCAGTTTTTCCCTCAAAAAAAAAATTCGGGCCTATTTGTTCTGATGCATTAAATTCTCCCGGTTTGAGAACGGGTGGACCTAGAGACATGGGACTTGAACCCAAATGTAGTTTAGACACCCCTCTACCGTTGGGTATAAAATTTTTTTTTTCACTTTTTTCAAAATTCCGAGATATACCCATTTGAAGTTGAGATGGCGAAAAAGCTCCTGGGGGCCGAACCTTTTGACCTAGAGACATGGGAGTGGTGCCATATGAAAGCTTATATTCTCACCTACCCGATGGTGGTATAATCGGGTTTTTGGATTTTTTTCAAAATCCCGAGAAAATCGCGTTTTTATGTTGCCGAAACAATTTTTTTTCGAAATTTCATCTGACCTTGGATCACTCCTGGAAGCCAAACCGCTTGAGATAGAATTTTTTCAGTGATGCCAAATAGTATGTTGGGTCAAGGGCCTACGCTTAGCACATTTTCAGAATTTTAAAAAATCTCCTTCCCTGTTAAACCTGCAGTTTTTCCCTCAAAAAAAAAATTCGGGCCTATTTGTTCTGATGCATTAAATTCTCCCGGTTTGAGAACGGGTGGACCTAGAGACATGGGACTTGAACCCAAATGTAGTTTAGACACCCCTCTACCGTTGGGTATAAAAAATTTTTTTTTCACTTTTTTCAAAATTCCGAGATATACCCGTTTGAAGTTGAGATGGCGAAAAATCTCCTGGGGGCCGAACCTTTTGACCTAGAGACATGGGAGTGGTGCCATATGAAAGCTTATATTCTCACCTACCCGATGGTGGTATAATCGGGTTTTTGGATTTTTTTCAAAATCCCGAGAAAATCGCGTTTTTATGTTGCCGAAAAATTTTTTTTTCGAAATTTCATCTGACCTTGGATCACTCCTGGAAGCCAAACCGCTTGAGATAGAATTTTTTCAGTGATGCCAAATAGTATGTTGGGTCAAGGGCCTACGCTTAGCACATTTTCAGAATTTTAAAAAATCTCCTTCCCTGTTAAACCTGCAGTTTTTCCCTCAAAAAAAAAATGTCGGGCCTATTTTTTCTGATGCTTTAAATTCTCCCGGTTTGAGAACGGGTGGACCTAGAGACATGGGACTTGAACCCAAATGTAGTTTAGACACCCCTCTACCGTTGGGTATAAAAAAATTTTTTTTCACTTTTTTTCAAAATTCCGAGATATACCCGTTTGAAGTTGAGATGGCGAAAAAGCTCCTGGGGGCCGAACCTTTTGACCTAGAGACATGGTTGTGGTGCCATATGAAAGCTTATATTCTCACCTACCCGATGGTGGTATAATCGGGTTTTTGGATTTTTTTCAAAATCCCGAGAAAATCGCGTTTTTATGTTGCCGAAAAATTTTTTTTTCGAAATTTCATCTGACCTTGGATCGCTCCTGGAAGCCAAACCGCTTGAGTTAGAATTTTTTCAGTGATGCCAAATAGTAAGTTGGGTCAAGGGCCTACGCTTAGCACATTTTCAGAATTTTAAAAAATCTCCTTCCCTGCAGTTTTTCCCTCAAAAAAAAAATTTCGGGCCTATTTTTTCTGATGCATTAAATTCTCCCGGTTTGAGAACGGGTGGACCTAGAGACATGGGACTTGAACCCAAATGTAGTTTAGACACCTCTCTACCGTTGGGTATAAAAAATTTGTTTTTTCACTTTTTTCAAAATTCCGAGATATACCCGTTTGAAGTTGAGATGGCGAAAAAGCACCTGGGGGCCGAACCTTTTGATCTAGAGACATGAGAGTGGTGCCATATGAAAGCTTATATTCTCACCTACCCGATGGTGGTATAATCGGGTTTTTGGATTTTTTTCAAAATCCCGAGAAAATCGCGTTTTTATGTTGCCGAACAAATTTTTTTTCGAAATTTCATCTGACCTTGGATCGCTCCTGGAAGCCAAACCGCTTGAGATAGAATTTTTTCAGTGATGCCAAATAGTATGTTGGGTCAAGGGCCTACGCTTAGCACATTTTCAGAATTTTAAAAAATCTCCTTCCCTGTTAAACCTGCAGTTTTTCCCTCAAAAAAAAAATTTCGGGCCTATTTTTTCTGATGCATTAAATTCTCCCGGTTTGAGAACGGGTGGACCTAGAGACATGGGACTTGAACCCAAATGTAGTTTAGACACCTCTCTACCGTTGGGTATAAAAATTTTTTTTTTCACTTTTTTCAAAATTCCGAGATATACCCGTTTGAAGTTGAGATGGCGAAAAAGCTCCTGGGGGCCGAACCTTTTGACCTAGAGACATGGGAGTGGTGCCATATGAAAGCTTATATTCTCACCTACCCGATGGTGGTATAATCGGGTTTTTGGATTTTTTTCAAAATCCCGAGAAAATCGCGTTTTTATGTTGCCGAACAAATTTTTTTTCGAAATTTCATCTGACCTTGGATCGCTCCTGGAAGCCAAACCGCTTGAGATAGAATTTTTTCAGTGATGCCAAATAGTATGTTGGGTCAAGGGCCTACGCTTAGCACATTTTCAGAATTTTAAAAAATCTCCTTCCCTGTTAAACCTGCAGTTTTTCCCTCAAAAAAAAAAATTTTGGGCCTATTTTTTCTGATGCATTAGATTCTCCCGGTTTGAGAACGGGTGGACCTAGAGACATGGGACTTGAACCCAAATGTAGTTTAGACACCCCTCAACCGTTAAGTATAAAAAAATTTTTTTTCACTTTTTTCAAAATTCCGAGATATACCCTTTTGAAGTTGAGATGGCGAAAAAGCTCCTGGGGGCCGTACCCTTTGACCTAGAGACATGGGAGTGGTGCCATATGAAAGCTTATATTCTCATCTACCCGATGGTGGTATAATCGGGTTTTTGGATTTTGGATTATGCTGCCGAACAAATTTTTTTTCGAAATTTCATCTGACCTTGGATCGCTCCTGGAAGCCAAACCGCTTGAGATAGAATTTTTTCAGTGATGCCAAACTGTATGTTGGGTCAAGGGCCTACGCTTAGCACATTTTCAGAATTTTAAAAAATCTCCTTCCCTGTTAAACCTGCAGTTTTTCCCTCAAAAAAAAAATTTCGGGCCTATGTTTTCTGATGCATTAAATTCTCCCGGTTTGAGAACGGGTGGACCTAGAGACATGGGACTTGAACCCAAATGTAGTTTAGACACCCCTCAACCGTTAAGTATAAAAAAAAATTTTTTCACTTTTTTCAAAATTCCGAGATATACCCTTTTGAAGTTGAGATGGCGAAAAAGCTCCTGGGGGCCGTACCTTTTGACCTAGAGACATGGGAGTGGTGCCATATGAAAGCTTATATTCTCACCTACCCGATGGTGGTATAATCGGGTTTTTGGATTTTTTTTCAAAATCCCGAGAAAATCGCGTTTTTATGTTGTCGAACAAATTTTTTTTCGAAATTTCATCTGACCTTGGATCGCTCCTGGAAGCGAAGCCGCTTGAGATAGAATTTTTTCAGTGATGCCAAATAGTATGTTGGGTCAAGGGCCTACGCTTAGCACATTTTCAGAATTTTAAAAAATCCCCTTCCCTGTTAAACCTGCAATTTTTCCCTCAAAAAAAAAATTTCGGGCCTATTTTTTCTGATGCATTAAATTCTCCCGGTTTGAGAACGGGTGGACCTAGAGACATGGGACTTGAACCCAAATGTAGTTTAGACACCTCTCTACCGTTGGGTATAAAAAAATTTTTTTTCACTTTTTTCAAAATTCCGAGATATACCCGTTTGAAGTTGAGATGGCGAAAAAGCTCCTGGGGCCGAACCTTTTGACCTAGAGACATGGTTATGGTGCCATATGAAAGCTTATATTCTCACCTACCCGATATTGGTATAATCGGGTTTTTGGATTTTTTTCAAAATCCCGAGAAAATCGCGTTTTTATGTTGCCGAAAAAATTTGTTTTCGAAATTTCATCTGACCTTGGATCGCTCCTGGAAGCCAAACCGCTTGAGATAGAATTTTTTTAGTGATGCCAAATAGTATGTTGGGTCAAGGGCCTACGCTTAGCACATTTTCAGAATTTTAAAAAATCTCCTTCCCTGTTAAACCTGCAGTTTTTCCCTCAAAAAAAAAATTCGGGCCTATTTGTTCTGATGCATTAAATTCTCCCGGTTTGAGAACGGGTGGACCTAGAGACATGGGACTTGAACCCAAATGTAGTTTAGACACCCCTCTACCGTTGGGTATAAAATTTTTTTTTTCACTTTTTTCAAAATTCCGAGATATACCCATTTGAAGTTGAGATGGCGAAAAAGCTCCTGGGGGCCGAACCTTTTGACCTAGAGACATGGGAGTGGTGCCATATGAAAGCTTATATTCTCACCTACCCGATGGTGGTATAATCGGGTTTTTGGATTTTTTTCAAAATCCCGAGAAAATCGCGTTTTTATGTTGCCGAAAAATTTTTTTTTTGAAATTTCATCTGACCTTGGATCACTCCTGGAAGCCAAACCGCTTGAGATAGAATTTTTTCAGTGATGCCAAATAGTATGTTGGGTCAAGGGCCTACGCTTAGCACATTTTCAGAATTTTAAAAAATCTCCTTCCCTGTTAAACCTGCAGTTTTTCCCTCAAAAAAAAAATGTCGGGCCTATTTTTTCTGATGCTTTAAATTCTCCCGGTTTGAGAACGGGTGGACCTAGAGACATGGGACTTGAACCCAAATGTAGTTTAGACACCCCTCTACCGTTGGGTATAAAAAAATTTTTTTTCACTTTTTTTCAAAATTCCGAGATATACCCGTTTGAAGTTGAGATGGCGAAAAAGCTCCTGGGGGCCGAACCTTTTGACCTAGAGACATGGTTGTGGTGCCATATGAAAGCTTATATTCTCACCTACCCGATGGTGGTATAATCGGGTTTTTGGATTTTTTTCAAAATCCCGAGAAAATCGCGTTTTTATGTTGCCGAAAAATTTTTTTTTCGAAATTTCATCTGACCTTGGATCGCTCCTGGAAGCCAAACCGCTTGAGTTAGAATTTTTTCAGTGATGCCAAATAGTAAGTTGGGTCAAGGGCCTACGCTTAGCACATTTTCAGAATTTTAAAAAATCTCCTTCCCTGCAGTTTTTCCCTCAAAAAAAAAATTTCGGGCCTATTTTTTCTGATGCATTAAATTCTCCCGGTTTGAGAACGGGTGGACCTAGAGACATGGGACTTGAACCCAAATGTAGTTTAGACACCTCTCTACCGTTGGGTATAAAAAATTTGTTTTTTCACTTTTTTCAAAATTCCGAGATATACCCGTTTGAAGTTGAGATGGCGAAAAAGCACCTGGGGGCCGAACCTTTTGATCTAGAGACATGAGAGTGGTGCCATATGAAAGCTTATATTCTCACCTACCCGATGGTGGTATAATCGGGTTTTTGGATTTTTTTCAAAATCCCGAGAAAATCGCGTTTTTATGTTGCCGAACAAATTTTTTTTCGAAATTTCATCTGACCTTGGATCGCTCCTGGAAGCCAAACCGCTTGAGATAGAATTTTTTCAGTGATGCCAAATAGTATGTTGGGTCAAGGGCCTACGCTTAGCACATTTTCAGAATTTTAAAAAATCTCCTTCCCTGTTAAACCTGCAGTTTTTCCCTCAAAAAAAAAATTTCGGGCCTATTTTTTCTGATGCATTAAATTCTCCCGGTTTGAGAACGGGTGGACCTAGAGACATGGGACTTGAACCCAAATGTAGTTTAGACACCTCTCTACCGTTGGGTATAAAAATTTTTTTTTTCACTTTTTTCAAAATTCCGAGATATACCCGTTTGAAGTTGAGATGGCGAAAAAGCTCCTGGGGGCCGAACCTTTTGACCTAGAGACATGGGAGTGGTGCCATATGAAAGCTTATATTCTCACCTACCCGATGGTGGTATAATCGGGTTTTTGGATTTTTTTCAAAATCCCGAGAAAATCGCGTTTTTATGTTGCCGAACAAATTTTTTTTCGAAATTTCATCTGACCTTGGATCGCTCCTGGAAGCCAAACCGCTTGAGTTAGAATTTTTTCAGTGATGCCAAATAGTAAGTTGGGTCAAGGGCCTACGCTTAGCACATTTTCAGAATTTTAAAAAATCTCCTTCCCTGTTAAACCTGCAGTTTTTCCCTCAAAAAAAAAAAAATGTCGGGCCTATTTTTTCTGATGCATTAAATTCTCCCGGTTTGAGAACGGGTGGACCTAGAGACATGGGACTTGAACCCAAATGTAGTTTAGACACCTCTCTACCGTTGGGTATAAAAAATTTTTTTTTTTCACTTTTTTCAAAATTCCGAGATATAGCCGTTTGAAGTTGAGATGGCGAAAAAGCTCCTGGGGGCCGAACCTTTTGATCTAGAGACATGGGAGTGGTGCCATATGAAAGCTTATATTCTCACCTACCCGATGGTGGTATAATCGGGTTTTTGGATTTTTTTCAAAATCCCGTTAAAATCGCGTTTTTATGTTGCCAAACAAATTTTTTTTCGAAATTTCATCTGACCTTGGATCGCTCCTGGAAGCCAAACCGCTTGAGATAGAATTTTTTCAGTGATGCCAAATAGTATGTTGGGTCAAGGGCCTACGCTTAGCACATTTTCAGAATTTTAAAAAATCTCCTTCCCTGTTAAACCTGTAGTTTTTCCCTCAAAAAAAAAAAATGTCGGGCCTATTTTTTCCGATGCATTAAATTCTCCCGGTTTGAGAACGGGTGGACCTAGAGACATGGGACTTGAACCCAAATGTAGTATAGACACCCCTCTACCGTTGGGTATAAAAAATTTTTTTTTCACTTTTTTCAAAATTCCGAGATATACCCGTTTGAAGTTGCCGAAAAATTTTTTTTTCGAAATTTCATCTGACCTTAGATCGCTCCTGGAAGCCAAACCGCTTGAGATAAAATTTGTTCAGTGATGCCAAATAGTATGTTGGGTCAAGGGCCTACGCTTAGCACATTTTCAGAATTTTAAGAAATCTCCTTCCCTGTTAAACCTGCAGTTTTTCCCTCAAAAAAAAAATATCGGGCCTATTTTTTCTGATGCTTTAAATTCTCCCGGTTTGAGAACGGGTGGACCTAGAGACATGGGACTTGAACCCAAATGTAGTTTAGACACCCCTCTACCGTTGGGTATAAAAAATTTTTTTTTTTCACTTTTTTCAAAATTCCGAGATATACCCGTTTGAAGTTGAGATGGCGAAAAAGCTCCTGGGGGCCGAACCTTTTGACCTAGAGACATGGGGGTGGTGCCATATGAAAGTTTATATTCTCACCTACCCGATGGTGGTATAATCTGGTTTTTGGATTTTTTTCAAAATCCCGAGAAAATCGCGTTTTATGTTGCCGAAAAATTTTTTTTTCGAAATTTCATCTGACCTTGGATCGCTCCTGGAAGCCAAACCGCTTGAGATAGAATTTTTTTCAGTGATGCCAAATAGTATGTTGGGTCAAGAGCCTACGCTTAGCACATTTTCAGAATTTTAAAAAATCTCCTTCCCTGTTAAACCTGCAGTTTTTCCCTCAAAAAAAAAATTTCGGGCCTATTTTTTCTGATGCATTAAATTCTCCCGGTTTGAGAACGGGTGGACCTAGAGACATGGGACTTGAAGCCAAATGTAGTTTAGACACCTCTCTACCGTTGGGTATAAAAAATTTTTTTTTCACTTTTTTCAAAACTCCGAGATATACCCGTTTGAAGTTGAGATGGCGAAAAATCTCCTGGGGGCCGAACCTTTTGACCTAGAGACATGGTTGTGGTGCCATATGAAAGCTTATATTCTCACCTACCCGATGGTGGTATAATCGGGTTTTTGGATTTTTTTCAAAATCCCGAGAAAATCGCGTTTTTATGTTGCCGAAAAATTTTTTTTTTGAAATTTCATCTGACCTTGGATCGCTCCTGGAAGCCAAACCGCTTGAGATAGAATTTTTTCAGTGATGCCAAATAGTATGTTGGGTCAAGGGCCTACGCTTAGCACATTTTCAGAATTTTAAAAAATCTCCTTCCCTGTTAAACCTGCAGTTTTTCCCTCAAAAAAAAAATGTCGGGCCTATTTTTTCTGATCCTTTAAATTCTCCCGGTTTGAGAACGGGTGGACCTAGAGACATGGGACTTGAACCCAAATGTAGTTTAGACACCCCTCTACCGTTGGGTATAAAAAAAATTTTTTTCACTTTTTTTCAAAATTCCGAGATATACCCGTTTGAAGTTGAGATGGCGAAAAAGCTCCTGGGGGCCGAACCTTTTGACCTAGAGACATGGTTGTGGTGCCATATGAAAGCTTATATTCTCACCTACCCGATGGTGGTATAATCGGGTTTTTGGATTTTTTTCAAAATCCCGAGAAAATCGCGTTTTTATGTTGCCGAACAAATTTTTTTTCGAAATTTCATCTGACCTTGGATCGCTCCTGGAAGCCAAACCGCTTGAGATAGAATTTTTTCAGTGATGCCAAACTGTATGTTGGGTCAAGGGCCTACGCTTAGCACATTTTCAGAATTTTAAAAAATCTCCTTCCCTGTTAAACCTGCAGTTTTTCCCTCAAAAAAAAAATTTCGGGCCTATGTTTTCTGATGCATTAAACTCTCCCGGTTTGAGAACGGGTGGACCTAGAGACATGGGACTTGAACCCAAATGTAGTTTAGACACCTCTCTACCATTGGGTATAAAAAATTTTTTTTCACTTTTTTCAAAATTCCGAGATATACCCGTTTGAAGTTGAGATGGCGAAAAAGCTCCTGGGGGCCGAACCTTTTGATCTAGAGACATGGGAGTGGTGCCATATGAAAGCTTATATTCTCACCTACCCGATGGTGGTATAATCGGGTTTTTGGATTTTTTTCAAAATCCCGAGAAAATCGCGTTTTTATGTGCCGAACAAATTTTTTTTCGAAATTTCATCTGACCTTGGATCGCTCCTGGAAGCCAAACCGCTTGAGTTAGAATTTTTTCAGTGATGCCAAACTGTATGTTGGGTCAAGGGCCTACGCTTAGCACATTTTCAGAATTTTAAAAAATCTCCTTCCCTGTTAAACCTGCAGTTTTTCCCTCAAAAAAAAATTTCGGGCCTATTTTTTCTGATGCATTAAATTCTCCCGGTTTGAGAACGGGTGGACCTAGAGATATGGGACTTGAACCCAAATGTAGTTTAGACACCTCTCTACCGTTGGGTATAAAAAATTTTTTTTTCACTTTTTTCAAAATTCCGAGATATACCCGTTTGAAGTTGAGATGGCGAAAAAGCTCCTGGGGGCCGAACCTTTTGACCTAGAGACATGGGAGTGGTGCCATATGAAAGCTTATATTCTCACCTACCCGATGGTGGTATAATCGGGTTTTTGGATTTTTTTCAAAATCCCGAGAAAATCGCGTTTTTATGTTGCCGAACAAATTTTTTTTCGAAATTTCATCTGACCTTGGATCGCTCCTGGAAGCCAAACCGCTTGAGATAGAATTTTTTCAGTGATGCCAAATAGTATGTTGGGTCAAGGGCCTACGCTTAGCACATTTTCAGAATTTTAAAAAATCTCCTTCCTTGTTAAACCTGCAGTTTTTCCCTCAAAAAAAAAAATTTTGGGCCTATTTTTTCTGATGCATTAGATTCTCCCGGTTTGAGAACGGGTGGACCTAGAGACATGGGACTTGAACCCAAATATAGTTTAGACACCCCTCAACCGTTAAGTATAAAAAAATTTTTTTTCACTTTTTTCAAAATTCCGAGATATACCCTTTTGAAGTTGAGATGGCGAAAAAGCTCCTGGGGGCCGTACCCTTTGACCTAGAGACATGGGAGTGGTGCCATATGAAAGCTTATATTCTCATCTACCCGATGGTGGTATAATCGGGTTTTTGGATTTTGGATTATGCTGCCGAACAAATTTTTTTTCGAAATTTCATCTGACCTTGGATCGCTCCTGGAAGCGAAGCCGCTTGAGATAGAATTTTTTCAGTGATGCCAAATAGTATGTTGGGTCAAGGGCCTACGCTTAGCACATTTTCAGAATTTTAAAAAATCCCCTTCCCTGTTAAACCTGCAATTTTTCCCTCAAAAAAAAAATTTCGATTTATAGAAAATCGCGTTTTTATGTTGCCGAAAATTTTTTTTTCGAAATTTCATCTGACCTTGGATCGCTCCTGGAAGCGAAGCCGCTTGAGATAGAATTTTTTCAGTGATGCCAAATAGTATGTTGGGTCAAGGGCCTACGCTTAGCACATTTTCAGAATTTTAAAAAATCCCCTTCCCTGTTAAACCTGCAATTTTTCCCTCAAAAAAAAAATTTCGGGCCTATTTTTTCTGATGCATTAAATTCTCCCGGTTTGAGAACGGGTGGACCTAGAGACATGTTACTTGAACCCAAATGTAGTTTAGACACCTCTCTACCGTTGGGTATAAAAAAATTTTTTTTCACTTTTTTCAAAATTCCGAGATATACCCGTTTGAAGTTGAGATGGCGAAAAAGCTCCTGGGGCCGAACCTTTTGACCTAGAGACATGGTTATGGTGCCATATGAAAGCTTATATTCTCACCTACCCGATATTGGTATAATCGGGTTTTTGGATTTTTTTCAAAATCCCGAGAAAATCGCGTTTTTATGTTGCCGAAAAAATTTGTTTTCGAAATTTCATCTGACCTTGGATCGCTCCTGGAAGCCAAACCGCTTGAGATAGAATTTTTTCAGTGATGCCAAATAGTATGTTGGGTCAAGGGCCTACGCTTAGCACATTTTCAGAATTTTAAAAAATCTCCTTCCCTGTTAAACCTGCAGTTTTTCCCTCAAAAAAAAAAATTCGGGCCTATTTGTTCTGATGCATTAAATTCTCCCGGTTTGAGAACGGGTGGACCTAGAGACATGGGACTTGAACCCAAATGTAGTTTAGACACCCCTCTACCGTTGGGTATAAAAATTTTTTTTTCACTTTTTTCAAAATTCCGAGATATACCCATTTGAAGTTGAGATGGCGAAAAATCTCCTGGGGGCCGAACCTTTTGACCTAGAGACATGGGAGTGGTGCCATATGAAAGCTTATATTCTCACCTACCCGATGGTGGTATAATCGGGTTTTTGGATTTTTTTCAAAATCCCGAGAAAATCGCGTTTTTATGTTGCCGAAACAATTTTTTTTCGAAATTTCATCTGACCTTGGATCACTCCTGGAAGCCAAACCGCTTGAGATAGAATTTTTTCAGTGATGCCAAATAGTAAGTTGGGTCAAGGGCCTACGCTTAGCACATTTTCAGAATTTTAAAAAATCTCCTCCCCTGTTAAACCTGCAGTTTTTCCCTCAAAAAAAAAATTCAGGCCTATTTGTTCTGATGCATTAAATTCTCCCGGTTTGAGAACGGGTGGACCTAGAGACATGGGACTTGAACCCAAATGTAGTTTAGACACCCCTCTACCGTTGGGTATACAAATTTTTTTTTTTCACTTTTTTCAATACCCATTTGAAGTTGAGATGGCGAAAAATCTCCTGGGGGCCGAACCTTTTGATCTAGAGACATGGGAGTGGTGCCATATGAAAGCTTATATTCTCACCTACCCGATGGTGGTATAATCGGGTTTTTGGATTTTTTTCAAAATCCCGAGAAAATCGCGTTTTTATGTTGCCGAAAAATTTTTTTTTCGAAATTTCATCTGACCTTGGATCGCTCCTGGAAGCCAAACCGCTTGAGATAGAATTTTTTCAGTGATGCCAAATAGTATGTTGGGTCAAGGGCCTACGCTTAGCACATTTTCAGAATTTTAAAAAATCTCCTTCCCTGTTAAACCTGCAGTTTTTCCCTCAAAAAAAAAATGTCGGGCCTATTTTTTCTGATGCTTTAAATTCTCCCGGTTTGAGAACGGGTGGACCTAGAGACATGGGACTTGAACCCAAATGTAGTTTAGACACCCCTCTACCGTTGGGTATAAAAAATTTTTTTTTCACTTTTTTCAAAATTCCGAGATATACCCGTTTGAAGTTGAGATGGCGAAAAAGCTCCTGGGGGCCGAACCTTTTGATCTAGAGACATGAGAGTGGTGCCATATGAAAGCTTATATTCTCACCTACCCGATATTGGTATAATCGGGTTTTTGGATTTTTTTCAAAATCCCGAGAAAATCGAGTTTTTATGTTGCCGAAAAATTTTTTTTTCGAAATTTCATCTGACCTTGGATCGCTCCTGGAAGCCAAACCGCTTGAGTTAGAATTTTTTCAGTGATGCCAAATAGTAAGTTGGGTCAAGGGCCTACGCTTAGCACATTTTCAGAATTTTAAAAAATCTCCTTCCCTGCAGTTTTTCCCTCAAAAAAAAAATTTCGGGCCTATTTTTTCTGATGCATTAAATTCTCCCGGTTTGAGAACGGGTGGACCTAGAGACATGGGACTTGAACCCAAATGTAGTTTAGACACCTCTCTACCGTTGGGTATAAAAAATTTTTTTTTTCACTTTTTTCAAAATTCCGAGATATACCCGTTTGAAGTTGAGATGGCGAAAAAGCTCCTGGGGGCCGAACCTTTTGATCTAGAGACATGAGAGTGGTGCCATATGAAAGCTTATATTCTCACCTACCCGATGGTGGTATAATCGGGTTTTTGGATTTTTTTCAAAATCCCGAGAAAATCGCGTTTTTATGTTGCCGAACAAATTTTTTTTCGAAATTTCATCTGACCTTGGATCGCTCCTGGAAGCCAAACCGCTTGAGTTAGAATTTTTTCAGTGATGCCAAATAGTAAGTTGGGTCAAGGGCCTACGCTTAGCACATTTTCAGAATTTTAAAAAATCTCCTTCCCTGTTAAACCTGCAGTTTTTCCCTCAAAAAAAAAAAATGTCGGGCCTATTTTTTCTGATGCATTAAATTCTCCCGGTTTGAGAACGGGTGGACCTAGAGACATGGGACTTGAACCCAAATGTAGTTTAGACACCTCTCTACCGTTGGGTATAAAAAATTTTTTTTTTCACTTTTTTCAAAATTCCGAGATATACCCGTTTGAAGTTGAGATGGCGAAAAAGCTCCTGGGGGCCGAACCTTTTGATCTAGAGACATGGGAGTGGTGCCATATGAAAGCTTATATTCTCACCTACCCGATGGTGGTATAATCGGGTTTTTGGATTTTTTTCAAAATCCCGTTAAAATCGCGTTTTTATGTTGCCAAACAAATTTTTTTTCGAAATTTCATCTGACCTTGGATCGCTCCTGGAAGCCAAACCGCTTGAGATAGAATTTTTTCAGTGATGCCAAATAGTATGTTGGGTCAAGGGCCTACGCTTAGCAAATTTTCAGAATTTTAAAAAATCTCCTTCCCTGTTAAACCTGCAGTTTTTCCCTCAAAAAAAAAAATGTCGGGTCTATTTTTTCCGATGCATTAAATTCTCCCGGTTTGAGAACGGGTGGACCTAGAGACATGGGACTTGAACCCAAATGTAGTTTAGACACCCCTCTACCGTTGGGTATAAAAAATTTTTTTTTCACTTTTTTCAAAATTCCGAGATATACCCGTTTGAAGTTGCCGAAAAATTTTTTTTTCGAAATTTCATCTGACCTTAGATCGCTCCTGGAAGCCAAACCGCTTGAGATACAATTTTTTCAGTGATGCCAAATAGTATGTTGGGTCAAGGGCCTACGCTTAGCACATTTTCAGAATTTTAAGAAATCTCCTTCCCTGTTAAACCTGCAGTTTTTCCCTCGAAAAAAAAATATCGGGCCTATTTTTTCTGATGCTTTAAATTCTCCCGGTTTGAGAACGGGTGGACCTAGAGACATGGGACTTGAACCCAAATGTAGTTTAGACACCCCTCTACCGTTGGGTATAAAAAATTTTTTTTTTCACTTTTTTCAAAATTCCGAGATATACCCGTTTGAAGTTAAGATGGCGAAAAAGCTCCTGGGGGCCGAACCTTTTGAACTAGAGACATGGGGGTGGTGCCATATGAAAGCTTATATTCTCACCTACCCGATGGTGGTATAATCGGGTTTTTGGATTTTTTTCAAAATCCCGAGAAAATCGCGTTTTTATGTTGCCGAAAAAATTTTTTTTCGAAATTTCATCTGACCTTGGATCGCTCCTGGAAGCCAAACCGCTTGAGATAGAATTTTTTCAGTGATGCCAAACTGTATGTTGGGTCAAGGGCCTACGCTTAGCACATTTTCAGAATTTTAAAAAATCTCCTTCCCTGTTAAACCTGCAGTTTTTCCCTCAAAAAAAAAATTTCGGGCCTATTTTTTCTGATGCATTAAATTCTCCCGGTTTGAGAACGGGTGGACCTAGAGACATGGGACTTGAACCCAAATGTAGTTTAGACACCCCTCTACCGTTGGGTATAAAAAAATTTTTTTTCACTTTTTTTCAAAATTCCGAGATATACCCGTTTGAAGTTGAGATGGCGAAAAAGCTCCTGGGGGCCGAACCTTTTGACCTAGAGACATGGGAGTGGTGCCATATGAAAGCTTATATTCTCACCTACCCGATGGTGGTATAATCGGGTTTTTGGATTTTTTTCAAAATCCCGAGAAAATCGCGTTTTTATGTTGCCGAAAATTTTTTTTTCGAAATTTCATCAGACCTTGGATCGCTCCTGGAAGCCAAACCGCTTGAGATAGAATTTTTTCAGTGATGCCAAATAGTATGTTGGGTCAAGGGCCTACGCTTAGCACATTTTCAGAATTTTAAAAAATCTCCTTCCCTGTTAAACCTGCAGTTTTTCCCTCAAAAAAAAATGTCGGGCCTATTTTTTCTGATGCTTTAAATTCTCCCGGTTTGAGAACGGTTGGACCTAGAGACATGGGACTTGAACCCAAATGTAGTTTGGACACCCCTCTACCGTTGGGTATAAAAATTTTTTTTTTCACTTTTTTTCAAAATTCCGAGATATACCCGTTTGAAGTTGAGATGGCGAAAAAGCTCCTGGGGGCCGAACCTTTTGACCTAGAGACATGGTTGTGGTGCCATATGAAAGCTTATATTCTCACCTACCCGATGGTGGTATAATCGGGTTTTTGGATTTTTTTCAAAATCCCGAGAAAATCGCGTTTTTATGTTGCCGAAAAATTTTTTTTTCGAAATTTCATCTGACCTTGGATCGCTCCTGGAAGCCAAACCGCTTGAGATAGAATTTTTTCAGTGATGCCAAATAGTATGTTGGGTCAAGGGCCTACGCTTAGCACATTTTCAGAATTTTAAAAAATCTCCTTCCCTGTTAAACCTGCAGTTTTTCCCTCAAAAAAAAAATGTCGGGCCTATTTTTTCTGATGCTTTAAATTCTCCCGGTTTAAGAACGGTTGGACCTAGAGACATGGGACTTGAACCCAAATGTAGTTTAGACACCCCTCTACCGTTGGGTATAAAAAAATTTTTTTTCACTTTTTTTCAAAATTCCGAGATATACCCGTTTGAAGTTGAGATGGCGAAAAAGCTCCTGGGGGCCGAACCTTTTGACCTAGAGACATGGTTGTGGTGCCATATGAAAGCTTATATTCTCACCTACCCGATGGTGGTATAATCGGGTTTTTGGATTTTTTTCAAAATCCCGAGAAAATCGCGTTTTTATGTTGCCGAAAAATTTTTTTTTCGAAATTTCATCTGACCTTGGATCGCTCCTGGAAGCCAAACCGCTTGAGATAGAATTTTTTCAGTGATGCCAAACTGTATGTTGGGTCAAGGGCCTACGCTTAGCACATTTTCAGAATTTTAAAAAATCTCCTTCCCTGTTAAACCTGCAGTTTTTCCCTCAAAAAAAAATTTCGGGCCTATGTTTTCTGATGCATTAAATTCTCCCGGTTTGAGAACGGGTGGACCTAGAGACATGGGACTTGAACCCAAATGTAGTTTAGACACCTCTCTACCGTTGGGTATAAAAAATTTTTTTTTTCACTTTTTTCAAAATTCCGAGATATACCCGTTTGAAGTTGAGATGGCGAAAAAGCTCCTGGGGGCCGAACCTTTTGATCTAGAGACATGGGAGTGGTGCCATATGAAAGCTTATATTCTCACCTACCCGATGGTGGTATAATCGGGTTTTTGGATTTTTTTCAAAATCCCGAGAAAATCGCGTTTTTATGTTGCCGAACAAATTTTTTTTCGAAATTTCATCTGACCTTGGATCGCTCCTGGAAGCCAAACCGCTTGAGATAGAATTTTTTCAGTGATGCCAAATAGTATGTTTTGTCAAGGGCCTACGCTTAGCACATTTTCAGAATTTTTAAAAATCTCCTTCCCTGTTAAACCTGCAGTTTTTCCCTCAAAAAAAAAATTTCGGGCCTATTTTTTCTGATGCATTAAATTCTCCCGGTTTGAGAACGGGTGGACCTAGAGACATGGGACTTGAACCCAAATGTAGTTTAGACACCTCTCTACCGTTGGGTATAAAAAAATTTTTTTTCACTTTTTTTCAAAATTCCGAGATATACCCGTTTGAAGTTGAGATGGCGAAAAAGCTCCTGGGGGCCGAACCTTTTGACCTAGAGACATGGGAGTGGTGCCATATGAAAGCTTATATTCTCACCTACCCGATGGTGGTATAATCGGGTTTTTGGATTTTTTTCAAAATCCCGAGAAAATCGCGTTTTTATGTTGCCGAACAAATTTTTTTTCGAAATTTCATCTGACCTTGGATCGCTCCTGGAAGCCAAACCGCTTGAGATAGAATTTTTTCAGTGATGCCAAATAGTATGTTGGGTCAAGGGCCTACGCTTAGCACATTTTCAGAATTTTAAAAAATCTCCTTCCCTGTTAAACCTGCAGTTTTTCTCTCAAAAAAAAAATTTCGGGCCTATTTTTTCTGATGCATTAAATTCTCCCGGTTTGAGAACGGGTGAACATAGAGACATGGGACTTGAACCCAAATGTAGTTTAGACACCCCTCTACCGTTGGGTATCAAACAAATTTTTTTCACTTTTATCAAAATTCCGAGATATACCCGTTTGAAGTTGAGATGGCGAAAAAGCTCCTGGGGGCCGAACCCTTTGACCTAGAGACATGGGAGTGGTGCCATATGAAAGCTTATATTCTCACCTACCCGATGGTGGTATAATCGGGGTTTTGGATTTTTTTCAAAATCCCGAGAAAATCGCGTTTTTATGTTGCCGAAAAAATTTTTTTTCGAAATTTCATCTGACCTTAGATCGCTCCTGGAAGCCAAAGTGATGCCAAATAGTATGTTGGGTGAAGGGCACATTTTCAGAATTTAAAAAAATCTCCTTCCCTGTTAAACCTGCAGTTTTTCCCTCAAAAAAAAAATTGTGGGCCTATTTTTTCTGATGCATTAGATTCTCCCGGTTTGAGAACGGGTGGACCTAGAGACATGGGACTTGAACCCAAATGTTATTTAGACACCCCTCAACCGTTAAGTATAAAAAATATTTTTTTAACTTTTTTCAAAATTCCGAGATATACCCTTTTGAAGTTGAGATGGCGAAAAAGCTCCTGGGGGCCGTACCCTTTGACCTAGAGACATGGGAGTGGTGCCATATGAAAGCTTATATTCTCATCTACCCGATGGTGGTATAATCGGGTTTTTGGATTTTTTTCAAAATCCCAAGAAAATCGCGTTTTTATGTTGCCGAAAAATTTTTTTTTCGAAATTTCATCTGACCTTGAATCGCTCCTGGAAGCCAAGCCGCTTGAGATAGAATTTTTTCAGTGATGCCATATAGTATGTTGGGTCAAGGGCCTACGCTTAGCACATTTTCAGAATTTTGAAAAATCTCCTTCCCTGTTAAACCTGCAGTTTTTCCCTCAAAAAAAAAATTTCGGGCCTATGTTTTCTGATGCATTAAATTCTCCCGGTTTGAGAACGGGTGGACCTAGAGACATGGGACTTGAACCCAAATGTAGTTTAGACACCTCTCTACCGTTGGGTATAAAAAATTTTTTTTTCACTTTTTTCAAAATTCCGAGATATACCCGTTTGAAGTTGAGATGGCGAAAAAGCTCCTGGGGGCCGAACCTTTTGATCTAGAGACATGGGAGTGGTGCCATATGAAAGCTTATATTCTCACCTACCCGATGGTGGTATAATCGGGTTTTTGGATTTTTTTCAAAATCCCGAGAAAATCGCGTTTTTATGTTGCCGAACAAATTTTTTTTCGAAATTTCATCTGACCTTGGATCGCTCCTGGAAGCCAAACCGCTTGAGTTAGAATTTTTTCAGTGATGCCAAACTGTATGTTGGGTCAAGGGCCTACGCTTAGCACATTTTCAGAATTTTAAAAAATCTCCTTCCCTGTTAAACCTGCAGTTTTTCCCTCAAAAAAAAAATTCGGGCCTATTTTTTCTGATGCATTAAATTCTCCCGGTTTGAGAACGGGTGGACCTAGAGACATGGGACTTGAACCCAAATGTAGTTTAGACACCTCTCTACCGTTGGGTATAAAAAATTTTTTTTTTCACTTTTTTCAAAATTCCGAGATATAGCCGTTTGAAGTTGAGATGGCGAAAAAGCTCCTGGGGGCCGAACCTTTTGATCTAGAGACATGGGAGTGGTGCCATATGAAAGCTTATATTCTCACCTACCCGATGGTGGTATAATCGGGTTTTTGGATTTTTTTCAAAATCCCGAGAAAATCGCGTTTTTATGTTGCCGAACAAATTTTTTTTCGAAATTTCATCTGACCTTGGATCGCTCCTGGAAGCCAAACCGCTTGAGATAGAATTTTTTCAGTGATGCCAAATAGTATGTTGGGTCAAGGGCCTACGCTTAGCACATTTTCAGAATTTTAAAAAATCTCCTTCCCTGTTAAACCTGCAGTTTTTCCCTCAAAAAAAAATTTCGGGCCTATTTTTTCTGATGCATTAAATTCTCCCGGTTTGAGAACGGGTTGACCTAGAGACATGGGACTTGAACCCAAATGTAGTTTAGACACCTCTCTACCGTTGGGTATAAAAAATTTTTTTTTTCACTTTTTTCAAAATTCCGAGATATAGCCGTTTGAAGTTGAGATGGCGAAAAAGCTCCTGGGGGCCGAACCTTTTGATCTAGAGACATGGGAGTGGTGCCATATGAAAGCTTATATTCTCACCTACCCGATGGTGGTATAATCGGGTTTTTGGATTTTTTTCAAAATCCCGAGAAAATCTCGTTTTTATGTTGCCGAACAAATTTTTTTTCGAAATTTCATCTGGCCTTGGATCGCTCCTGGAAGCCAAACCGCTTGAGATAGAATTTTTTCAGTCTCCTTCCCTGTTAAACCTGCAGTTTTTCCCTCAAAAAAAAAATTTCGGGCCTATGTTTTCTGATGCATTAAATTCTCCCGGTTTGAGAACGGGTGGACCTAGAGACATGGGACTTGAACCCAAATGTAGTTTAGACACCTCTCTACCGTTGGGTATAAAAAATTTTTTTTTTCACTTTTTTCAAAATTCCGAGATATACCCGTTTGAAGTTGAGATGGCGAAAAAGCTCCTGGGGGCCGAACCTTTTGATCTAGAGACATGGGAGTGGTGCCATATGAAAGCTTATATTCTCACCTACCCGATGGTGGTATAATCGGGTTTTTGGATTTTTTTCAAAATCCCGAGAAAATCGCGTTTTTATGTTGCCGAACAAATTTTTTTTCGAAATTTCATCTGACCTTGGATCGCTCCTGGAAGCCAAACCGCTTGAGATAGAATTTTTTCAGTGATGCCAAATAGTATGTTGGGTCAAGGGCCTACGCTTAGCACATTTTCAGAATTTTAAAAAATCTCCTTCCCTGTTAAACCTGCAGTTTTTCCCTCAAAAAAAAATTTCGGGCCTATTTTTTCTGATGCATTAAATTCTCCCGGTTTGAGAACGGGTTGACCTAGAGACATGGGACTTGAACCCAAATGTAGTTTAGACACCTCTCTACCGTTGGGTATAAAAAATTTTTTTTTTCACTTTTTTCAAAATTCCGAGATATACCCGTTTGAAGTTGAGATGGCGAAAAAGCTCCTGGGGGCCGAACCTTTTGACCTAGAGACATGGGAGTGGTGCCATATGAAAGCTTATATTCTCACCTACCCGATGGTGGTATAATCGGGTTTTTGGATTTTTTTCAAAATCCCGAGAAAATCGCGTTTTTATGTTGCCGAACAAATTTTTTTTCGAAATTTCATCTGACCTTGGATCGCTCCTGGAAGCCAAACCGCTTGAGTTAGAATTTTTTCAGTGATGCCAAACTGTATGTTGGGTCAAGGGCCTACGCTTAGCACATTTTCAGAATTTTAAAAAATCTCCTTCCCTGTTAAACCTGCAGTTTTTCCCTCAAAAAAAAATTTCGGGCCTATTTTTTCTGATGCATTAAATTCTCCCGGTTTGAGAACGGGTGAACATAGAGACATGGGACTTGAACCCAAATGTAGTTTAGACACCCCTCTACCGTTGGGTATCAAAAAAATTTTTTTCACTTTTATCAAAATTCCGAGATATACCCGTTTGAAGTTGAGATGGCGAAAAAGCTCCTGGGGGCCGAACCTTTTGACCTAGAGACATGGGAGTGGTGCCATATGAAAGCTTATATTCTCACCTACCCGATGGTGGTATAATCGGGTTTTTGGATTTTTTTCAAAATCCCGAGAAAATCGCGTTTTTATGTTGCCGAACAAATTTTTTTTCGAAATTTCATCTGGCCTTGGATCGCTCCTGGAAGCCAAACCGCTTGAGATAGAATTTTTTCAGTGATGCCAAATAGTATGTTGGGTCAAGGGCCTACGCTTAGCACATTTTCAGAATTTTAAAAAATCTCCTTCCCTGTTAAACCTGCAGTTTTTCCCTCAAAAAAAAAATTTCGGGCCTATGTTTTCTGATGCATTAAATTCTGCCGGTTTGAGAACGGGTGGACCTAGAGACATGGGACTTGAACCCAAATGTAGTTTAGACACCTCTCTACCGTTGGGTATAAAAAATTTTTTTTTCACTTTTTTCAAAATTCCGAGATATACCCGTTTGAAGTTGAGATGGCGAAAAAGCTCCTGGGGGCCGAACCTTTTGATCTAGAGACATGGGAGTGGTGCCATATGAAAGCTTATATTCTCACCTACCCGATGGTGGTATAATCGGGTTTTTGGATTTTTTTCAAAATCCCGAGAAAATCGCGTTTTTATGTTGCCGAACAAATTTTTTTTCGAAATTTCATCTGACCTTGGATCGCTCCTGGAAGCCAAACCGCTTGAGAAAGAATTTTTTCAGTGATGCCATATAGTATGTTGGGTCAAGGGCCTACGCTTAGCACATTTTCAGAATTTTAAAAAATCTCCTTCCCTGTTAAACCTGCAGTTTTTCCCTCAAAAAAAAAAAAAAAATTCGGGCCTATTTTTTCTGATGCATTAAATTCTCCCGGTTTGAGAACGGGTGGACCTAGAGACATGGGAATTGAACCCAAATGTAGTTTAGACACCCCTCTACCGTTGGGTATAAAAAAAATGTTTTTCACTTTTTTCAAAATTCCGAGATATACCCGTTTGAAGTTGAGATGGCGAAAAAGCTCCTGGGGGCCGAACCCTTTGACCTAGAGACATGGGAGTGGTGCCATATAAAAGCTTATATTCTCACCTACCCGATGGTGGTATAATCGGAGTTTTGGATTTTTTCAAAATCCCGAGAAAATCGCGTTTTTATGTTGCCGAAAAAAATTTTTTTCGAAATTTCATCTGACCTCGGAATTTTTTCAGAATTTAAAAAAATCTCCTTCCCTGATAAACCTGCAGTTTTTCAATAAAAAAAAAAAAATGTCGGACCTATTTTTTCTGATGCATTAAATTCTCCCGGTTTGAGAACGGGTGGACCCAGAATTTTAAAAAATCTCCTTCCCTGTTAAACCTTTTATGAGAAAAAACAACAGACTTGTTTTGGGAAAATGCAATTTCTGTTATCCAAAAAACTACTATAGCTAATGATTTTTGTCATTACAAATTCAGGAATACCCCTTTCCAGGGACTAGACCACCAAATTATTGTTGGAAGTAATCTTAAATTGATTTGGTATATTCTGTGCCCAAAATGTCACTTCTCGGGGTCTACACCATCAAAATATTATTAATAAGCAGCAGTGGGCATCATAGTAGACCAGCCCAAACCTAGCTATGGATTTATCGCTTCTGGATACGAAATAGTGTTACTAATTTTATTGAGTATTCCCTGAAAACTGCAAAACAGTACGTGTATCCATGTGAATGCAGTCTTTAACATTAAGTTACACAATTCCAACAAAAGATTGCAGTCATTGACTTAAACTTGAGACTTAGAGACTTCAAATTTTCCAATCACCAATCATTTTCCATAAAAAATAGACAAAGTTGCTTGCTTAATGACTCGGATCCATATTATACATGGATACAAAGACACGTACTGTTTTGCAGTTTTCAGGGAATACTCATTAAAATTAGTAACATCTATTTCATATCCAGATGAAATGGATATATAGAAGCGATAACCATTCCATTCCTTGGCAGTCTTTGCATTCCTTGGCAGTCTTTTGCATTCATTTGAATTCTTTTGCATTCTTTTGCATTCTTTTGCCTTCTTTTGCCTTTTTTTTGCATTCTTTTGCATTCTTTTGAATTCTTTTGCATTTTTTGGGTTGGTGATGAATGACCAAAACCCATAATCCCAAAGAGAAAATCCCCAAAGCCAAAATCCCCAAGCCAGACCTGGGTATAGACAAAATCACGGTTATTTCATAATTTATTTTTTGTGTTCCGTTTTAAAAGAGGAACCTTTATGATTTTAAAATTGTCGTGTTTAGACCTGATTTTACTTTGACTTACAGTGTTTTTTTATCATTCTATTACGTTTTTGTTTTTGCTATTTGGGGATTTGGAGAAAATGGGAGAAAAAATTATTTATAGAAGATTTTGTCCATTGGATGCAAAAAGAATGCAAATGAATGCAAAAGAATGCAAAAGAATTCAAAAGAATTCAAAAGAATTCAAAAGAATTCAAAAGAATTCAAAAGACTGCCAAGGAATGCAAATGAATGCAAAAGACTGCCAAGGAATGGAAATACTCATTAAAGTTACTAACATCTATTTCATATTCTTTTTGCAATCTTTCCATTCCTTGGCAGTCTTTTGCATTCATTTGCATTCTTTTGCATTCATTTGCATTCTTTTGCATTTTTTGCATTCTTTTGCATTCTTTTGCATTATTTTGCATTCTTTTGCATTCTTTTAAATTCTTTTGAAGGTTTTTTAGCTATGGTTTTTGAGTTAAAATTTGGAGATTTTTGGGGATTTGGAGAAAATGGGAGAAAAATTTATTTGTAGAAGATTTTGTCCATTGGATGCAAAAAGAATGCAAAAGAAGGCAAAAAATGCAAAAAAAGAGTTTTTTTTGTTGTTGTTCAGCACAGCTAATTTAATGTAATGAATTAGTTTTGTTTGTTTTTCCTGAAATGATTGCAATCTTTTTGGGACTGCACGCAGGCTTTGCATTCTTTTTGCAATCTTTCCATTCCTTGCCAGTCTTTGCATTCCTTGGCAGTCTTTGCATTCCTTGGCAGTCTTTTGCATTCATTTGCATTCTTTTGCATTTTTTGCATTCTTTTGCATTCTTTTTAATTCTTTTGAAGGTTTTTTAGCTATGGTTTTTGAGTAAGAATTTAGAGATTTTTGGGGATTTGGAGAAAATGGGAGAAAAATTTATTTATAGAAGATTTTGTCCAAAGATTGCAATTTGTTTGCATTTTTTTGCATACCTTTGCATTCTTTTGAATTCTTTTGCATTTTTTTGCATTTTTTGCATTCCCTTGCATTCTTTTGCCTTCTTTTGCATTATTTTGCATTCTTTTGCATTCTTTAAAATTCTTTTGAAGGTTTTTTAGCTATGGTTTTTTTTTATATTTATAGAAGGTCCATTGGATGCAAAAAGAATTCAAATGAATGCAAAAGAATGCAAAAGAAGGCAAAAGAATGCAAGGGAATGCAAAAAATGAAAAAAAATGCAAAAGAATTCAAAAGAAAGCAAAGGTATGCAAAAGAATTCAAAAGAATGCAATTGAATGCAAAAGACTGCCAAAGAATGGAAAGATTGCAAAAAGAATGTAAAGCCTGCATGCAGTCCCAAAAAGATTGCAATCATTTCATGGTAAATGATTGGTGATTGCAAAATTTGAAGTCTAAGTCTCAAGTGTAAGTCAATGAATTGATTGTAGTCATAAAGATTGCATTCAAAAAAGATTGCAATCTTTTGCAACTCTGCCTAATACTAACATTCCTTACCATTTATTTAATTACCTATTAATATTATTTTTTTTGCTTTTAATGAGAAAAAACAACAGATTTGTTTTGGTAAAATGCAATATCTAATATCCAAAAAACTAATGATTTTTTGTCATTTTGTGAAAGTTTTACAAATTCAGGAATACCCCTTTCCAGGGACTAGACCACCAAATTATTGTTGGAAGTAATGGAAGAATGGAAAGACTGCAAAAAGAATGCACAGACTGCATGCAGTCCCAAAAAGATTGCAATAATTTCATGAAAAATGATTGGTGATTGCAAAATTTGAAGTCTCAAGTGTAAGTCAATAAAATGCAATCTTTTGATTGAAATCATTAAAGATTGCAATTGAAAAAAGATTGCAATCTTTTACAACTCTGCCTAAAACTACCATTCCTTACCATTTATTTAATAAACTATTAATATTATTTTTTTACTTTTAACGAGAAAAAACAACAGATTTGTTTTGGTAAAATGCAATTTCTATTATCCAAAAATCTACTATAGCTAATGATTTTTTGTCATTTTGTGAAAGTTTTACAAATTCAGGATTACCCCTTTCCAGGGACTAGACCACCAAATTATTGTTGGAAGTAATCTTAAATTGATTTAGTATATTCTGTGCCCAAAATGCCACTTCTCGGGGTCTACACCATCAAAATATTATTAATTTAGGCAAGCAGTGGGCATCATATATAGTTGACCAGCCCAAACCTAGCTATGGATATATCGCTTCTATAAATCCATTTCATCTGGATACGAAATAGATGCTACTAATTTTATTGAGTATTACCTGAAAACTGCAAAACAGTACGTGTATCCATGTATAATATGCCAACAAGTGTCACCGAAGTCATTAAGCAAGCAACTTTGCCTATTGGACAGTTAGGAGAGGAAGCACAGAACGAAAATAAAGATTTTAAAAGAACAAAGAAGAAAAAAAGAGTAAGCAGAGCATACTCACATTGATCTTTTTAATTGAAGCGTTTGGATGAAGAAGGGGGTAAGTGACATTTTTTCGATTTTCTACGTCAGGCTACGATTAGTATTTTCTTATTTAGCGCTTTAATTTTTGGTATAAAAGGGTTACTTACAACTAAAAATAGTATAATATGGGTGAAAGAATGGGTTAACAGCACTTTACTCGTTTTTGGGTGAAATACAAAAACCAAGACTTTTTCGTCCGAGAAAAAAACCGCATAATATGAGTGGAAGAATGGGGTAACAGCACTTAACTCCTTGTTGGGTGTAATAAAAAAAACAAGACTTTTTCGTCTGAGAAAAAAAGATAAAGATACAAAATTTAAAGGAACAAATGTTGTTTATACCAAGGGAACACCACTGGTTTTATGAAAAAGCTTTATCGGAACCATGCGAACAGAAAACAACTATTCAAAATAAAAAGAAAAAAAAAATGAATTTTGTTACTTAACCCCTTTGTATTCTTAAAAATTCAAAATACTTATAAGCTTTTTGTGCTCTTTTTCTGAAAAATGTTGTTTTTTTAAATATTCCGAGCTACTGTTTTGAAATAAAAGTAACATTGTTAAAAAGCTATTATTTTTCTAGTTTTATTAGTTTATTCAATTTTATTAAGATTGGAATACGAAAAAAGTTCTGAACAAAAAACTTTAAGTCCTTATATCTCGAAATGTTGCAAATGTCACTTACCCCCTTGTTCATCCAAAAGAATGCAAAAGAATGCAAAAGAATGCAAAAGAATGCAAAAGAATTCAAAAGAATGCAAATGAATGCAAAAGACTGCCAAGGAATGCTTGCCTAAATTTATAATTATTTGGTTGTCTGGACATAAATAAAAAGATCAATGTGAGTATGCTCTGATTTATTTTTTCTACTTGTATGTTCTCTTATGAATTTAAAATTTTGCATTCTTTGGCAGTCTTTTGCATTCCTTGGCAGTCTTTTGCATTCTTTTGATTTATTTTGCATTCTTTTAGATTCTTTTGCATTCTTTTAAATTCTTTTGCATTCTTTTGAATTCTTTTGAAGGTTTTTTAGCTGAAATGACAAAAAATCATTAGCTATAGTAGTTTTTTGGATAATAGAAATTGCATTTTACCAAAACAAATCTGTTGTTTTTTCTCATTAAAAGTAAATAAAATAATATTAATAGTTTATTAAATTAATGGTAAGGAATGTTAGTATTAGTCAGAATTGTAAAAGATTGCAATCTTTTTTGAATGCAATATTTAATGACTTCAATCAAAAGATTGCATTCATTGACTTACACTTGAGACTTAGACTTCAAATTTTGCAATCACCAATCATTTACCATGAAATGATTGCAATATTTTTGGGACTGCATGCAGGCTTTGCCTTCTTTTTGCAATCTTTCCATTCCTTGGCAGTCTTTTGCATTCTTTTGAATTCTTTTGCAATAAGTTAAAAGAGCTTAAGTCAATTTTTATCATTTTTCAGTATAAGCAAATGAAGTTTGTGGACCAGATTTTTTTTTACTTTTTTTGTGATTACTTTTAAACTGTTGCCGCTAAACCAACAATTTTTTTTTTCTGGGTACAGGCTTGTTATACTCTTAATTTTCATATGTATATTTTTAATTGATAACGTTCGGGACGGCCGTTACATTTGAAAAAATAACTTACTTTGACTTAAGTATACAATTTTGCAGACATTTCAAGGAACAAAACAGCTTATGTTTACATAAGCTGTTTTGCAAAATTGGGTTTGGTTCAAAATGCATTTTTTTAAAATGACTTGAGTCGACATAAGAACACAAATGGTTCACTCGACCACAAGTTTAAAATAGCTTATGTTGACCTAAGCGATGAATATATTTGAATTCAAATTGTCATAGTAGCTTATGTCATGACTTAAGCTTATTTAAAAAAGTGTATTATTTTTAAGATTTTGACGATTTTATACATAAGCTATTTTGCAAATGCAGTTTTTGTCCAAAAAGACTTAAGCTATTATGATTTTTTTTTAATTTAACGGTTTATATTTTGCGTAGAGAAATGAGACCCAGACTAAAACAAAGCTGAACAAAAGGTGAACATGTTAAGCAAATAAAATCGTTTTTCACTTATGTCGACATAAGCTCTTTTAACTTATTACCACAGAATTGATTGGGTAAAAAAAAAATTGCAATCATTTCATGGAAAATGATTGGTGATTGCAAAATTTGAAGTCTAAGTCTCAAGTTTAAGTCAAATAAATGCAAAAGACTGCCAATTAATGGAAAGATTGCAAAAAGAATGCAAAGCCTGCATGCAGTCCCAAAAGACTCCAATCATTTGAATGTAGTCAATAATTGATTGGGTAAAAAAAAAAATTGCAATCATTTCATGGAAAATGATTGGTGATTGCAAAATTTGAAGTCTAAGTCTCAAGTTTAAGTCAAATAAATGCAAAAGACTGCCAATTAATGGAAAGATTGCAAAAAGAATGCAAAGCCTGCATGCAATCCCAAAAATATTGCAATCATTTCATGGTAAATGATTGCTGATTGCAAAATTTGAAAATTCAAAAAAGATTGCAATCTTTTACAACTCTGCTTAATACTAACATTCCTTACCATTTAATTTTTTATTTATTTAATAACCTATTAATATTATTTTTTTTTTTACTTTTAATGAGAAAAAACAACAGATTTGTTTTGGTAAAATGCCAAGGAATGGAAATGAATGCAAAAGACTACCAAGGAATGGAAAGATTGCAAAAAGAATGCAAAGACTGCATGCAGTCCCAAAAGACTCCAATCATTTGAATGTAGTCAATAATTGATTGGGTAAAAAAAAAAATTGCAATCATTTCATGGAAAATGATTGGTGATTGCAAAATTTGAAGTCTAAGTCTCAAGTTTAAGTCAAATAAATGCAAAAGACTGCCAATTAATGGAAAGATTGCTAAAAGAATGCAAAGCCTGCATGCAATCCCAAAAATATTGCAATCATTTCATGGTAAATGATTGCTGATTGCAAAATTTGAAAATTCAAAAAAGATTGCAATCTTTTACAACTCTGCTTAATACTAACATTCCTTACCATTTAATTTTTTATTTATTTAATAACCTATTAATATTATTTTTTTTTTTACTTTTAATGAGAAAAAACAACAGATTTGTTTTGGTAAAATGCCAAGGAATGGAAATGAATGCAAAAGACTACCAAGGAATGGAAAGATTGCAAAAAGAATGCAAAGACTGCATGCAGTCCCAAAAGACTCCAATCATTTGAATGTAGTCAATAATTGATTGGGTAAAAAAAAAAATTGCAATCATTTCATGGAAAATGATTGGTGATTGCAAAATTTGAAGTCTAAGTCTCAAGTTTAAGTCAAATAAATGCTAAAGACTGCCAAGGAATGGAAATGAATGCAAAAGACTGCCAAGGAATGGAAAGATTGCAAAATGAATGCAAAGCCTGCATGCAATCCCAAAAATATTGCAATCATTTCATGGTAAATGATTGCTGATTGCAAAATTTGAAAATTCAAAAAAGATTGCAATCTTTTACAACTCTGCTTAATACTAACATTCCTTACCATTTAATTTTTTATTTATTTAATAACCTATTAATATTATTTTTTTTTACTTTTAATGAGAAAAAACAACAGATTTGTTTTGGTAAAATGCAATTTCTATTATCCAAAAATCTACTATAGCTAATGATTTTTTGTCATTTTGTGAAAGTTTTACAAATTCAGGATTACCCCTTTCCAGGGACTAGACCACCAAATTATTGTTGGAAGTAATCTTAAATTGATTTAGTATATTTTGTGCCCAAAATGCCACTTCTCTGGGTCTACACCATCAAAATATTATTAATTTAGGCAAGCAGTGGGCATCATATATAGTTGACCAGCCCAAACCTAGCTATGGATATATCGCTTCTATAAATCCATTTCATCTGGAAACGAAATAGATGCTACTAATTTTATTGAGTATTACCTGAAAACTGCAAAACAGTACGTGTATCCATGTATAATATGCCAACAAGTGTCCACAAATGCTTATTCATGGACCGAAGTCATTAAGCAAGCAACTTTGCCTTTTGGACAGTTAGGAGAGGAAGCACAGAACGAAAATAAAGATTTTAAAAGAACAAAGAAGAAAAAAAGAGTAAGCAGAGCATACTCACATTGATCTTTTTAATTGAAGCGTTTGGATGAAGAAGGGGGTAAGTGACATTTTTTCGATTTTCTACGTCAGGCTACGATTAGTATTTTCTTATTTAGCGCTTTAATTTTTGGGATAAAAGGGTTACTAACAACTAAAAATAGTATAATATGGGTGGAAGAATGGGTTAACAGCACTTTACTCGTTTTTGGGTGAAATACAAAAACCAAGACTTTTTCGTCCGAGAAAAAAAACGCATAATATGAGTGGAAGAATGGGGTAACAGCACTTAACTCCTTGTTGGGTGTAATAAAAAAAACAAGACTTTTTCGTCTGAGAAAAAAAGATAAAGATACAAAATTTAAAGGAACAAATGTTGTTTATACCAAGGGAACACCACTGGTTTTATGAAAAAGCTTTATCGGAACCATGCGAACATAAAACAACTATTCAAAATAAAAAGAAAAAAGAAAATGAATTTTGTTACTTAACCCCTTTGTATTCTTAAAAATTCAAAATACTTATAAGCTTTTCGTGCTCTTTTTCAGAAAAATGTTGTTTTTTTAAATATTCCGAGCTACTGTTTTGAAATAAAGGTAACATTGTTAAAAAGCTATTATTTTTCTAGTTTTATTAGTTTATTCAATTTTATTAAGATTGGAATACGAAAAAAGTTCTGAACAAAAAACTTTAAGTCCTTATATCTCGAAATGTTGCAAATGTCACTTACCCCCTTCTTCATCCAAACGCTTCAATTATTTTTTGTTATCATCAGATCCTATCATATCTGCATTAAATTTACATGCAAAATGTTGTAAAAAGAAAATAAATGGATTAGGAAGCAATGAATCTACTCAAAGCACCACATATACAATTAAATATAAGCGCCTAATACCAGGCTTGTAAAAGAATGCAATCTTTTGTGAATGCAGTCTTTAACATTCAGTTACACAATTCCAACAAAAGATTGCAATCATTGACTTAAATTTGAGACTTAGACTTCAAATTTTGCAATCACTAATCATTTTCCATGAAATGATTTTTTTACACAATCAATTGACTGCATTCAAATGATTGGAGTCTTTTGGGACAGCATGCAGTCTTTGCATTCTTTTGACTTAAACTTGAGACTTAGACTCCAAATTTTGCAATCACCAATCATTTTCCATCAAATGATTGAAAAAATTAGTATAATTGTATGTGCATTTTATTTATTATTTAACCCAAAAAAACTTAATATATTTTTTTACTCAAAAACCACAGCCTTCAAAAGAATGCAAAAGAATGCAAAAGAATTCAAAATAATGCAAAAGAATGCGAAAAATGCAAAAAATGCAAAAGAATTCAAAAGAATTCAAAAGAATTCAAAAGAATGCAAAAGACTGCCAAGGAATGGAAAGATTGCAAAAAGAAGGCAAAGCCTGCATGCAGTCCCAAAAATATTGCAATCATTTCATGGTAAATGATTGGTGATTGCAAAATTTGAAAATTTGAAGTCTCAAGTGTAAGTCAATGAATGCAATCTTTTGATTGAAGTCATTAAATAAGTAAGTAAGTAAGTAAGTAAGTAATTCATTTATTGGTTTGTTTCTTTAAATACTATTTACAAATTTTTACAATGAATTCTAAAGCTTTGGCTTTGCCGTCAGCTCGGTTGGCAAAATTAAACGATAATTAAAAAAAACATACATTTACATTATCAAAAAAGAAAAAAAGGCAAAAAGTAAATAAAAATGACTATAAATATTCAGTTACAAGTAGCATCCTATATTTTAAAACGTCTTTCAGAAAAAGATAGAGTTTCTTCCATGTACACATAGAATTGTTTAGCAGAGAGATTGTTTCTTGAAGTGTAAAAGTTCTCTTTCCAAAGAACGAAATTCGTTGTTGTGCAAATATTGGACAAACACTTATAAGGTGGAAGCAGTCTTCTTTCGATTTAAGATTACACAGTGAACAAAATTGGTTGAAGCTGTTATTATATGGCGTTCCATTAAGTCCAAGAACTTCGCACCTCGTCTTAAATATTAAAGATATTTCTTTGTAAGTGAGCGCATCATTGAAATAATTTGCTTCCAAAAGGTTCAGCTTTAATTGAGAGTAAATGACTCTACTCTCCGACATCTGAGCTTCTTCAATAAATGCATCTTGCACAGAACTTTCGTGGGCTTGAATTATTTTGTAAAGTTTTTCCTTTGATTGCATCAAATTACTATGATCAAGAGTTATTGCTTCTCCACAAGCATTTCCCAGCTCATTCCACTTCGCCAACCACCAATCCGCATTTCTTAATTCGTACAGTGCCATTTGTTTTGTCAGTCGATTGTCCGGTTGAGATAGAACTTTTAATATGTAATCTGCATGCAGCTTGAGTGTGTAGGTGTATATTTTAGGAAGACCTGTTTCAAGATATAGGGCATAGTTCGGGGAACTCATCGGAAGACTGAACAGTTTCTTCAAAAAGCTTCTATGAAACTTTTCTACTTCATCAAACTCATTTATACCCCAAACTTGAGCAGCGTAGCAGAGAGAAGATTTCACAACAGCGTCAAAGATCTTATACTTTACTGACAGAACAATACGTTGATTCGAAAATACATTTTTCCACGACATATTCAGCAAGCTTTGCGATGAGGCAGCTTTTAGGGTTGTGTGTTCATTGTAGTTCATTGTTTGATTAAGATGCACTCCAAGGTATTTATACTGGTTTACTACCTCTAATACTTTTCCATTGAATGCCCATGTGTTTGTACTCTGTTTGCGTGAAGCTCTCGAAAACACCATAACTTTGGACTTGTCTGTGTTAATTTCAAGTCCCCATATAACGCAGTACGAAGATAGTCGGTTTATCATGAGTTGTAAATTATCTGGAGTTTCCGAGAGAATCACCAAATCGTCGGCATACAAGAGAACGTTAATTGTCATACCAGCTATCCGAACACCTCCAGGTAGATAAGTTTCAATATCATTGATGAAAAGTGCAAACAGGAGGGCACTGAGCAAACACCCTTGTTTTACTCCGGTTTCCGTTTCAAACCAGTCAGAATAAGTTTCCCCATCCCAAACAGCTGCTTTTGATTGTGCATACATCTCCTTAATAATGTGAATGAACTTCGTTGACATACCCAACTGGGAAAGTTTGTAGAAGAGTGCATTACGATTGACAAGATCGAAGGCAGACTTGAAGTCGACAAAGAAAGCATATGTCTTTTTGGTCCTAGCTTGGAATGCTTTAATAATTGATGTTAGAGTTGTTGAGAAATTCTTTCTAAAACCAGCTTGAAATTTTGAAATTATGTCGTTGGCTTCAACCCACTTTTCAAGTCTGCTGGCAAGCACACCACAAAACAGTTTGGCAATGACGTTCATAAAAGAGATTCCTCGATAATTTCCAACATTGTTTATGTCACCTTTTTTATGAATCGGAAATATTACCGCTGTTTTGAATGATGTTGGGACTTCCTGCTTGTTAAAAACGTCATTAAAGAGTGATTTGAGTTTGATAATAAGTGCTTCTGTACCGTTCTTGAAGAACTCATAAGCAATACCGTCTTCTCCAGGAGCTTTATCATTTTTGGCTTTCAGAATTACAGCTTGTATTTCAGCAAATGTGATTTCAGAGTCCAGTATCTCATCCGTTAAAAGTGGTTCAGCATACAAAAACTGGTCGCTTGACTTGCCACATAAGATGTTTTTGAAGTGGCCAGCTAGATCTTCAGCAGATACTCCAAGCCCTATTGTAAAATTTGATCCGTTAATCATTTTCGTGATTTTCCAAAACTCTTTACAATCTTTAGTTTGACCTAGAGAAAGGGCTTGTTGGTTTTCGTATTCTGTCTTCTTTTTAAGACAGAGATTTTTATAGCGTGTATTTTCTTCTATGTACCACTGTTTCAAATTTTGACAATCAGAGTTTCGAACTGCATTCAAGAGAGTAAACGACTTATTTTGAGCTTTCATACATTCTTTGTCAAACCATTCCTGTTTATAACTCTTGTTTCTACAACTTGTGGGTTTATTTGCGGAGTTTCTAATGCAAGAAATAAGTTTGTTTGAAAGTAATTCTGTTGAGTCTGATGAATCGTTAAGGAGTGGTAGGTTGTTGTCGAGATTGTTGCGATACAAATTTATTTCATTTTTTTTCCAATTAAGTCGTGGGATGAGCTGTAGGTTCTTTACAGTTGACGTCATGTTGTCTGCCCATTCAACCACGATAGGCATATGATCAGAAAAGTTTTTAGATTGAACTTCGAATCTCGTTATGTGATCGTGCCAGTCATTATTTAGCGCACAGTAGTCAATAACAGATTTTCCTTGTCCGCCTATAAAGGTGAAATTACCATCTTTATCTCCATCTGTACAGCCATTTAGCACTAAACAATCATACATCTGTAACAAGTGAAGTAGGTTGACACCATTTTGGTTGCAAATTGTGTCTTTTGAAATTCTACTATTTAGGTGTATTGAAGTGTTTTGGGTTCTGTGTATTGTTGTTATTTGTGAGTTACTGATTCTTGCATTCAGGTCGCCCATTATAAGAACGCTTTTGTTTGCTAAGCGAAGCAATATTCGATTAAGGTTTTATATTCTTCAGTCCACTTATTACAATTCATATAAATTGGTAAAATGAACATATCGGTTTTTTGTATACATTTTATAACAGTAATGTTTTCGATTTCTTCATACTTAAAAGATTTTAGTAGAGAAGTTTTTATCCCGTACAGGTTTCCGCCGCTTGCACGTCCCTTAGAGTATGTTTTTATCGCTGGTATAGAATATAGTTTGTAACCCTTAAAGTACTTTGTAAATTTACTAAGATTTTCAGTTGTTTCATATAAGAAAAATATATCAAAATCATTTATATAGTTAAAAAAATCTACAAAAAAAAGTTTATTATTAAGCCCTGACACATTATAAGACAACATTTTAAAATTACAAATAGGTATTGAGCTGACGGCTTGACAATTTCAATTTTGTATAAAAGTACTAGTATTAGGTCGATTTTGATGAAGTGGCATCACTGATGAACCATCGTCAGCTGGATTAGACCATTCATTATGACGTTTGTTTGACAGCATAGTTCTTTTGACGGCTTCGAAATCGAGTTGACCAAACATTTTCAGCAGGTGTTTTTCTCCATCTTCATTTTTATACATCAGTAAATTGTTTTCGTTTAAATAAAAAATATTATCAGCAATCAATAAAGAGTTGTTTTTAATGAGTACTTTTGCATTTTGGTTTTTTGTTTTGATAATTTTTCTGTAGCTAAGAAGTATTCTTCGTTTGAGTTGCGCATGTTTCGTTAGATCGCGTTGTATAAATACACCTGTTCCTTTGAGCTTGGAAGAATTTTGCAGCATTTTGGTTGCATTCTCGTTAGACCCAACATTTATTTTGATTTTGATGATATTATTGTTTTCGCTGATTTTGGTTGTTTCTGTCATCTGGCATGATTCACCGAGCAGCAGATTCGTGATTGTGTCAATCTTAGGTTTTGGATCAATTTTTTCATTCGGCAGCGTTAAAATGATGTTCTTTCCCTTGATCTCTCTGCATTGCGCTTCCAATTCTTCCTCTAAAGCATAACATCTTGTCTCAAAAAGTTGTACTTTCAAGGATAACTCATTGTTTTGCTTTCGCAGTGAATTTATCTCATCATTCAACTTATTAAAATCATCCTTCGTAGCTAACCGGGCGGTCGCTTTTTCAAGTTCAGTTTGAAGAGAATCATCGATGATTCTTTTTATTTTTTTTAAATCTTCATTTGAGATGGACATGTTTTTTTCAGTATCGAATAATGCTACTGGAGTTATATTAAAAATTTTTGTTTTCGTGCAAGGATTTTCTTCTGGTGAGGTTAGGTTTAACTTTCTTTTGTTCTCATTCATGAGATATAGTAGCTACTTTATAAATTGTTTTGAAGCTTAAATAGCTAATGTTACCTGGAATGTTTGCACTTTTTCGGAATATAATTGCAAAAACTTGTATGTTTTAATATTTAAAAGTTATTTTTGTGACTTTAACTATTAAAAAATTGAAAAAAATTCGAGAGCGATTTAAAATTGAACCAACTACTTTCATTAAATATTGCATTCAAAAAAGATTGCAATCTTTTACAATTCTGACTAATACTAACATTCCTTACCATTAATTTAATAAACTATTAATATTATTTTATTTACTTTTAATGAGAAAAAACAACAGATTTGTTTTGGTAAAATGCAATTTCTATTATCCAAAAAACTACTATAGCTAATGATTTTTTGTCATTTCAGCTAAAAAACCTTCAAAAGAATTCAAAAGAATGCAAAAGAATTTAAAAGAATGCAAAAGAATCTAAAAGAATGCAAAATAAATCAAAAGAATGCAAAAGACTGCCAAGGAATGCAAAAGACTGCCAAGGAATTCAAAAGACTGCCAAGGAATGCAAAAGACTGCCAAGGAATGGAAATATTGGAAAAAGAATGCAAAGCCTGCATGCAGTCCCAAAAAGATTGCAATCATTTCATGGTAAATGATTGGTCTTTTGGGACCGCATGCAGTCTTTACATTCTTATTGCAATCTTTCCATTCCTTGGCAGTCTTTTCCATTCCTTGGCATTCATTTCCATTCCTTGGCAGTCTTTTGCATTCCTTGGCAGTCTTTTCCATTCCTTGGCAGTCTTTTGCATTCATTTGCATTCATTTGCATTCTTTTGGATTCTTTTGCCTTCTTTTGCCTTCTTTTGCCTTCTTTTGTCACACCCATAACAAACGTATGGATTTCACAAAATGTTTAACATTTTTTTTATTTCAATAATGAATTTGATAGTTGTTTTAAAAATTAGTATCATTGTATGTGCATTTTATTTATTATTTAACCCAAAAAAAATGTATATATTTTTTTACTCAAAATAACAGCTAAAAAACCTTCAAAAGAGTGCAAAAGAATGCAAAAGAATGCAAAAGAATGCAAAAGAATGAAAAAGAATGCAAAAGAATTCAAAAGAATGCAAATGAATGCAAAAGACTGCCAAGGAATGCTTGCCTAAATTTATAATTATTTGGTTGTCTGGACATAAATAAAAAGATCAATGTGAGTATGCTCTGATTTATTTTTTCTACTTGTATGTTCTCTTATGAATTTAAAATTTTGCATTCCTTGGCAGTCTTTTGCAGTCTTTTGCATTCATTTGAATTCTTTTGCATTCTTTTGCATTTTTTTGCATTCTTTTGCATTCGTTTGCATTCTTTTGCAGTCATTTGCATTCTTTTGAATTGTTTTGCATTTTTTGGGTTGGTGATGAATGACCAAAACCCATAATCCCAAAGAGAAAATCCCCAAAGCCAAAATCCCCAAGCCAGACCTGGGTATAGACAAAATCTCCAGGAAAAAATCCGAAAAAAAATCTCCGAGTGAAAATCCCAAAATTTCAGATGCGCAAGTTGTGTACACGGTTATTTTAAAAGAGGAACCTTTATAATTTTAAAATTGTCGTGTTTAGACCTAATTTTACATTGACTTACAGTGTTTTTTTATCATTCTATTACGTTTTTGTTTTTGCTATTTGGAGATTTTTGGGGATTTGGAGAAAATGGGAGAAAAAATTATTTATAGAAGATTTTGTCCATTGGATGCAAAAAGAATGCAAATGAATGCAAAAGAATTCAAAAGAATTCAAAAGAATTCGAAAGAATTCAAAAGAATTCAAAAGAATTCAAAAGAATTCAAAAGAATTCAAAAGAATTCAAAAGAATTCAAAAGAATTCAAAAGAATTCAAAAGAATTCAAAAGAATTCAAAAGAATTCAAAAGAATTCAAAAGAATTCAAAAGAATTCAAAAGAATTCAAAAGAATTCAAAAGAATTCAAAAGAATTCAAAAGAATTCAAAAGAATTCAAAAGAATTCAAAAGAATTCAAAAGAATTCAAAAGAATTCAAAAGAATTCAAAAGAATTCAAAAGAATTCAAAAGAATTCAAAAGAATTCAAAAGAATTCAAAAGAATTCAAAAGAATTCAAAAGAATTCAAAAGAATTCAAAAGAATTCAAAAGAATTCAAAAGAATTCAAAAGAATTCAAAAGAATTCAAAAGAATTCAAAAGAATTCAAAAGAATTCAAAAGAATTCAAAAGAATTCAAAAGAATTCAAAAGAATTCAAAAGAATTCAAAAGAATTCAAAAGAATTCAAAAGAATGCACATGAATGCAAAAGACGGCCAAGGAATGCAAAAGACTGCCAAGGAATGCACATGAATGCAAAAGACTGCCAAGGAATGGAAATGAATGCAAAAGACTACCAAGGAATGGAAAGATTGCAAAAAGAATGCAAAGACTGCATGCAGTCCCAAAAGACTCCAATCATTTGAATGTAGTCAATAATTGATTGGGTAAACAAAAATTGCAATCATTTCATGGAAAATGATTGTTGATTGCAAAATTTGAAGTCTAAGTCTCAAGTTTAAGTCAAATAAATGCTAAAGACTGCCAAGGAATGGAAAGATTGCTTCCTCTGCTAACTGTTCAATAGGCAAAGTTGCTTGCTTAATGACTTCTGATCCATATTATACATGGATACAAAGACACGTACTGTTTTGTAGTTTTCAGAGAATACTCATTAAAATTAGTAACATCTATTTCATATCCAGATAAAATGGATATATAGAAGCGATAAATCAAATTCTCATCCAACCATGCAACTTCAGCCGTCTTTTTATAATTTTCAAAACAAATTTTTGGCGTATTAACCGTATTTGTACATCCATAGCTAGGTTTGGGCTGGACAACTATGATGCCCACTGCTTGCCTAAATTAATAATATTTTGATGGTGTGGACCCCAAGAAGTGGCATTTTGGGAACAGAATATACCAAATCAATTTAAGATTACTTCCAACAATAATTTGGTGGTTTATTAACAGTTTATTAAACAGTTTATTAAATAAATGGTAAGGAATGGTAGTTTTAGGCAGAGTTGTAAAAGATTGCAATCTTTTTTCATTTGCAATCTTTAATGATTTCAATCAAAAGATTGACTTTTATTGACTTACACTTGAGACTTAGACTTCAAATTTTGCAATCACCAATAATTTTTCATGAAATTATTGCAATCTTTTTGGGACTGCATGCAGTCTGTGCATTCTTTTTGCAGTCTGTGCATTCTTTTTGCAGTCTTTCCATTCCTTGACAGTCTTTGCATTCCTTGGCAGTCTTTTAAATTCATTTGCATTCATTTGCATTCTTTTGCAATTTTATTTTTTAACCCAATGAACTTATTATATTTTTTAACTAAACTAAAAACCCTTATTCATAAATACATAGAAAAACAGAAAAAAAACAAACAAAACAAATTCTTTACATTAATTAACTGAATATATTAGTCAAAATATAAAGTTATTCAATAAAAAGTATCAAAACCACAGTTAGTTGTATTTAAGAAAAACACTGCACTAACAAGCGTGTGTCAAAATATATTCTCATCTTTAAAAATGAACAGTTTATGTTGAAAAAAAAACCAAAAATTTCTAATATTTTAATAACACTGGTCAACAAAGTTATTGCCACAATAACCAAAATATACTTTTCAAGAGGTTTTTTTTTGTTGTTGTTCAGCACTGCTAATTTAATGAAATGAATTTGTTTTGTTTGTTTTTCCTGAAATGATTGCAATCTTTTTGGGACTGCATGCAGGCTTTGCATTCGTTTTGCAATCTTTGCATTCCTTGCCAGTCTTTGCATTCCTTGGCAGTCTTTTGCATTCATTTGAATTCTTTTGCATTCTTTTGCATTCTTTTGCCTTCTTTTGCATTCTTTTGCATTCTTTTGCATTCTTTTGCCTTCTTTTGCATTCTTTTGCATTCATTTGCATTCATTTGCATTCTTTTGAATTCTTTTGCATTTTTTGGGTTGGTGATGAAGTACCAAAACCCATAATCCCAAAGAGAAAATCCCCAAAGCCAAAATCCCCAAGCCAGACCTGGGTATAGACAAAATCTCCAGGAAAAAATCCGAAAAAAAAATCTCCGAGTGAAAATCCCAAAATTTCAGATGCGCAAGTTGTGTACACGGTTATTTTAAAAGAGGAACCTTTATAATTTTAAAATTGTCGTGTTTAGACCTAATTTTACATTGACTTACAGTGTGTTTTTATCATTCTATTACGTTTTTGTTTTTGCTATTTGGAGATTTTTGGGGATTTGGAGAAAATGGGAGAAAAAATTATTTATAGAAGATTTTGTCCATTGGATGCAAAAAGAATGCAAATGAATGCAAAAGAATGCAAAAGAATTCAAAAGAATTCAAAAGAATTCAAAAGAATTCAAAAGAATTCAAAAGAATTCAAAAGAATTCAAAAGAATTCAAAAGAATTCAAAAGAATTCAAAAGAATTCAAAAGAATTCAAAAGAATTCAAAAGAATTCAAAAGAATTCAAAAGAATTCAAAAGAATTCAAAAGAATTCAAAAGAATGCACATGAATGCAAAAGACGGCCAAGGAATGCAAAAGACTGCCAAGGAATGCACATGAATGCAAAAGACTGCCAAGGAATGGAAATGAATGCAAAAGACTACCAAGGAATGGAAAGATTGCAAAAAGAATGCAAAGACTGCATGCAGTCCCAAAAGACTCCAATCATTTGAATGTAGTCAATAATTGATTGGGTAAACAAAAATTGCAATCATTTCATGGAAAATGATTGTTGATTGCAAAATTTGAAGTCTAAGTCTCAAGTTTAAGTCAAATAAATGCTAAAGACTGCCAAGGAATGGAAAGATTGCTTCCTCTGCTAACTGTTCAATAGGCAAAGTTGCTTGCTTAATGACTTCTGATCCATATTATACATGGATACAAAGACACGTACTGTTTTGTAGTTTTCAGAGAATACTCATTAAAATTAGTAACATCTATTTCATATCCAGATAAAATGGATATATAGAAGCGATAAATCAAATTCTCATCCAACCATGCAACTTCAGCCGTCTTTTTATAATTTTCAAAACAAATTTTTGGCGTATTAACCGTATTTGTACATCCATAGCTAGGTTTGGGCTGGACAACTATGATGCCCACTGCTTGCCTAAATTAATAATATTTTGATGGTGTGGACCCCAAGAAGTGGCATTTTGGGAACAGAATATACCAAATCAATTTAAGATTACTTCCAACAATAATTTGGTGGTTTATTAACAGTTTATTAAACAGTTTATTAAATAAATGGTAAGGAATGGTAGTTTTAGGCAGAGTTGTAAAAGATTGCAATCTTTTTTCATTTGCAATCTTTAATGATTTCAATCAAAAGATTGACTTTTATTGACTTACACTTGAGACTTAGACTTCAAATTTTGCAATCACCAATAATTTTTCATGAAATTATTGCAATCTTTTTGGGACTGCATGCAGTCTGTGCATTCTTTTTGCAGTCTGTGCATTCTTTTTGCAGTCTTTCCATTCCTTGACAGTCTTTGCATTCCTTGGCAGTCTTTTAAATTCATTTGCATTCATTTGCATTCTTTTGCAATTTTATTTTTTAACCCAATGAACTTATTATATTTTTTAACTAAACTAAAAACCCTTATTCATAAATACATAGAAAAACAGAAAAAAAACAAACAAAACAAATTCTTTACATTAATTAACTGAATATATTAGTCAAAATATAAAGTTATTCAATAAAAAGTATCAAAACCACAGTTAGTTGTATTTAAGAAAAACACTGCACTAACAAGCGTGTGTCAAAATATATTCTCATCTTTAAAAATGAACAGTTTATGTTGAAAAAAAAACCAAAAATTTCTAATATTTTAATAACACTGGTCAACAAAGTTATTGCCACAATAACCAAAATATACTTTTCAAGAGGTTTTTTTTTGTTGTTGTTCAGCACTGCTAATTTAATGAAATGAATTTGTTTTGTTTGTTTTTCCTGAAATGATTGCAATCTTTTTGGGACTGCATGCAGGCTTTGCATTCGTTTTGCAATCTTTGCATTCCTTGCCAGTCTTTGCATTCCTTGGCAGTCTTTTGCATTCATTTGAATTCTTTTGCATTCTTTTGCATTCTTTTGCCTTCTTTTGCATTCTTTTGCATTCTTTTGCATTCTTTTGCCTTCTTTTGCATTCTTTTGCATTCATTTGCATTCATTTGCATTCTTTTGAATTCTTTTGCATTTTTTGGGTTGGTGATGAAGTACCAAAACCCATAATCCCAAAGAGAAAATCCCCAAAGCCAAAATCCCCAAGCCAGACCTGGGTATAGACAAAATCTCCAGGAAAAAATCCGAAAAAAAAATCTCCGAGTGAAAATCCCAAAATTTCAGATGCGCAAGTTGTGTACACGGTTATTTTAAAAGAGGAACCTTTATAATTTTAAAATTGTCGTGTTTAGACCTAATTTTACATTGACTTACAGTGTGTTTTTATCATTCTATTACGTTTTTGTTTTTGCTATTTGGAGATTTTTGGGGATTTGGAGAAAATGGGAGAAAAAATTATTTATAGAAGATTTTGTCCATTGGATGCAAAAAGAATGCAAATGAATGCAAAAGAATGCAAAAGAATTCAAAAGAATTCAAAAGAATTCAAAAGAATTCAAAAGAATTCAAAAGAATTCAAAAGAATTCAAAAGAATTCAAAAGAATTCAAAAGAATTCAAAAGAATTCAAAAGAATTCAAAAGAATTCAAAAGAATTCAAAAGAATTCAAAAGAATTCAAAAGAATTCAAAAGAATTCAAAAGAATTCAAAAGAATGCACATGAATGCAAAAGACGGCCAAGGAATGCAAAAGACTGCCAAGGAATGCACATGAATGCAAAAGACTGCCAAGGAATGGAAATGAATGCAAAAGACTACCAAGGAATGGAAAGATTGCAAAAAGAATGCAAAGACTGCATGCAGTCCCAAAAGACTCCAATCATTTGAATGTAGTCAATAATTGATTGGGTAAACAAAAATTGCAATCATTTCATGGAAAATGATTGTTGATTGCAAAATTTGAAGTCTAAGTCTCAAGTTTAAGTCAAATAAATGCTAAAGACTGCCAAGGAATGGAAAGATTGCTTCCTCTGCTAACTGTTCAATAGGCAAAGTTGCTTGCTTAATGACTTCTGATCCATATTATACATGGATACAAAGACACGTACTGTTTTGTAGTTTTCAGAGAATACTCATTAAAATTAGTAACATCTATTTCATATCCAGATAAAATGGATATATAGAAGCGATAAATCAAATTCTCATCCAACCATGCAACTTCAGCCGTCTTTTTATAATTTTCAAAACAAATTTTTGGCGTATTAACCGTATTTGTACATCCATAGCTAGGTTTGGGCTGGACAACTATGATGCCCACTGCTTGCCTAAATTAATAATATTTTGATGGTGTGGACCCCAAGAAGTGGCATTTTGGGAACAGAATATACCAAATCAATTTAAGATTACTTCCAACAATAATTTGGTGGTTTATTAACAGTTTATTAAACAGTTTATTAAATAAATGGTAAGGAATGGTAGTTTTAGGCAGAGTTGTAAAAGATTGCAATCTTTTTTCATTTGCAATCTTTAATGATTTCAATCAAAAGATTGACTTTTATTGACTTACACTTGAGACTTAGACTTCAAATTTTGCAATCACCAATAATTTTTCATGAAATTATTGCAATCTTTTTGGGACTGCATGCAGTCTGTGCATTCTTTTTGCAGTCTGTGCATTCTTTTTGCAGTCTTTCCATTCCTTGACAGTCTTTGCATTCCTTGGCAGTCTTTTAAATTCATTTGCATTCATTTGCATTCTTTTGCAATTTTATTTTTTAACCCAATGAACTTATTATATTTTTTAACTAAACTAAAAACCCTTATTCATAAATACATAGAAAAACAGAAAAAAAACAAACAAAACAAATTCTTTACATTAATTAACTGAATATATTAGTCAAAATATAAAGTTATTCAATAAAAAGTATCAAAACCACAGTTAGTTGTATTTAAGAAAAACACTGCACTAACAAGCGTGTGTCAAAATATATTCTCATCTTTAAAAATGAACAGTTTATGTTGAAAAAAAAACCAAAAATTTCTAATATTTTAATAACACTGGTCAACAAAGTTATTGCCACAATAACCAAAATATACTTTTCAAGAGGTTTTTTTTTGTTGTTGTTCAGCACTGCTAATTTAATGAAATGAATTTGTTTTGTTTGTTTTTCCTGAAATGATTGCAATCTTTTTGGGACTGCATGCAGGCTTTGCATTCGTTTTGCAATCTTTGCATTCCTTGCCAGTCTTTGCATTCCTTGGCAGTCTTTTGCATTCATTTGAATTCTTTTGCATTCTTTTGCATTCTTTTGCCTTCTTTTGCATTCTTTTGCATTCTTTTGCATTCTTTTGCCTTCTTTTGCATTCTTTTGCATTCATTTGCATTCATTTGCATTCTTTTGAATTCTTTTGCATTTTTTGGGTTGGTGATGAAGTACCAAAACCCATAATCCCAAAGAGAAAATCCCCAAAGCCAAAATCCCCAAGCCAGACCTGGGTATAGACAAAATCTCCAGGAAAAAATCCGAAAAAAAAATCTCCGAGTGAAAATCCCAAAATTTCAGATGCGCAAGTTGTGTACACGGTTATTTTAAAAGAGGAACCTTTATAATTTTAAAATTGTCGTGTTTAGACCTAATTTTACATTGACTTACAGTGTGTTTTTATCATTCTATTACGTTTTTGTTTTTGCTATTTGGAGATTTTTGGGGATTTGGAGAAAATGGGAGAAAAAATTATTTATAGAAGATTTTGTCCATTGGATGCAAAAAGAATGCAAATGAATGCAAAAGAATGCAAAAGAATTCAAAAGAATTCAAAAGAATTCAAAAGAATTCAAAAGAATTCAAAAGAATTCAAAAGAATTCAAAAGAATTCAAAAGAATTCAAAAGAATTCAAAAGAATTCAAAAGAATTCAAAAGAATTCAAAAGAATTCAAAAGAATTCAAAAGAATTCAAAAGAATTCAAAAGAATTCAAAAGAATTCAAAAGAATTCAAAAGAATTCAAAAGAATTCAAAAGAATTCAAAAGAATTCAAAAGAATTCAAAAGAATTCAAAAGAATTCAAAAGAATTCAAAAGAATTCAAAAGAATTCAAAAGAATTCAAAAGAATTCAAAAGAATTCAAAAGAATTCAAAAGAATGCACATGAATGCAAAAGACGGCCAAGGAATGCAAAAGACTGCCAAGGAATGCACATGAATGCAAAAGACTGCCAAGGAATGGAAATGAATGCAAAAGACTACCAAGGAATGGAAAGATTGCAAAAAGAATGCAAAGACTGCATGCAGTCCCAAAAGACTCCAATCATTTGAATGTAGTCAATAATTGATTGGGTAAAAAAAAATTGCAATCATTTCATGGAAAATGATTGGTGATTGCAAAATTTGAAGTCTAAGTCTCAAGTTTAAGTCAAATAAATGCTAAAGACTGCCAAGGAATGGAAAGATTGCTTCCTCTGCTAACTGTTCAATAGGCAAAGTTGCTTGCTTAATGACTTCTGATCCATATTATACATGGATACAAAGACACGTACTGTTTTGCAGTTTTCAGGGAATACTCATTAAAATTAGTAACATCTATTTCATATCCAGATAAAATGGATATATAGAAGCGATAAATCAAATTCTCATCCAACCATGCAACTTCAGCCGTCTTTTTATAATTTTCAAAACAAATTTTTGGCGTATTAACCGTATTTGTACATCCATAGCTAGGTTTGGGCTGGACAACTATGATGCCCACTGCTTGCCTAAATTAATAATATTTTGATGGTGTGGACCCCAAGAAGTGGCATTTTGGGAACAGAATATACCAAATCAATTTAAGATTACTTCCAACAATAATTTGGTGGTTTATTAACAGTTTATTAAACAGTTTATTAAATAAATGGTAAGGAATGGTAGTTTTAGGCAGAGTTGTAAAAGATTGCAATCTTTTTTCATTTGCAATCTTTAATGATTTCAATCAAAAGATTGACTTTTATTGACTTACACTTGAGACTTAGACTTCAAATTTTGCAATCACCAATAATTTTTCATGAAATTATTGCAATCTTTTTGGGACTGCATGCAGTCTGTGCATTCTTTTTGCAGTCTGTGCATTCTTTTTGCAGTCTTTCCATTCCTTGACAGTCTTTGCATTCCTTGGCAGTCTTTTAAATTCATTTGCATTCATTTGCATTCTTTTGCAATTTTATTTTTTAACCCAATGAACTTATTATATTTTTTAACTAAACTAAAAACCCTTATTCATAAATACATAGAAAAACAGAAAAAAAACAAACAAAACAAATTCTTTACATTAATTAACTGAATATATTAGTCAAAATATAAAGTTATTCAATAAAAAGTATCAAAACCACAGTTAGTTGTATTTAAGAAAAACACTGCACTAACAAGCGTGTGTCAAAATATATTCTCATCTTTAAAAATGAACAGTTTATGTTGAAAAAAAAAACTAAAATTTCTAATATTTTAATAACACTGGTCAACAAAGTTATTGCCACAATAACCAAAATATACTTTTCAAGAGGTTTTTTTTTGTTGTTGTTCAGCACTGCTAATTTAATGAAATGAATTTGTTTTGTTTGTTTTTCCTGAAATGATTGCAATCTTTTTGGGACTGCATGCAGGCTTTGCATTCGTTTTGCAATCTTTGCATTCCTTGCCAGTCTTTGCATTCCTTGGCAGTCTTTTGCATTCATTTGAATTCTTTTGCATTCTTTTGCATTCTTTTGCCTTCTTTTGCATTCTTTTGCATTCTTTTGCCTTCTTTTGCATTCTTTTGCATTCATTTGCATTCATTTGCATTCTTTTGAATTCTTTTGCATTTTTTGGGTTGGTGATGAAGTACCAAAACCCATAATCCCAAAGAGAAAATCCCCAAAGCCAAAATCCCCAAGCCAGACCTGGGTATAGACAAAATCTCCAGGAAAAAATCCGAAAAAAAAATCTCCGAGTGAAAATCCCAAAATTTCAGATGCGCAAGTTGTGTACACGGTTATTTTAAAAGAGGAACCTTTATAATTTTAAAATTGTCGTGTTTAGACCTAATTTTACATTGACTTACAGTGTGTTTTTATCATTCTATTACGTTTTTGTTTTTGCTATTTGGAGATTTTTGGGGATTTGGAGAAAATGGGAGAAAAAATTATTTATAGAAGATTTTGTCCATTGGATGCAAAAAGAATGCAAATGAATGCAAAAGAATGCAAAAGAATTCAAAAGAATTCAAAAGAATTCAAAAGAATTCAAAAGAATTCAAAAGAATTCAAAAGAATTCAAAAGAATTCAAAAGAATTCAAAAGAATTCAAAAGAATTCAAAAGAATTCAAAAGAATTCAAAAGAATTCAAAAGAATTCAAAAGAATTCAAAAGAATTCAAAAGAATTCAAAAGAATTCAAAAGAATTCAAAAGAATTCAAAAGAATTCAAAAGAATTCAAAAGAATTCAAAAGAATTCAAAAGAATTCAAAAGAATTCAAAAGAATTCAAAAGAATTCAAAAGAATTCAAAAGAATTCAAAAGAATTCAAAAGAATTAATTTAATGAAATGAATTTGTTTTGTTTGTTTTTCCTGAAATGATTGCAATCTTTTTGGGACTGCATGCAGGCTTTGCATTCGTTTTGCAATCTTTGCATTCCTTGCCAGTCTTTGCATTCCTTGGCAGTCTTTTGCATTCATTTGAATTCTTTTGCATTCTTTTGCATTCTTTTGCCTTCTTTTGCATTCTTTTGCATTCTTTTGCATTCTTTTGCCTTCTTTTGCATTCTTTTGCATTCATTTGCATTCATTTGCATTCTTTTGAATTCTTTTGCATTTTTTGGGTTGGTGATGAAGTACCAAAACCCATAATCCCAAAGAGAAAATCCCCAAAGCCAAAATCCCCAAGCCAGACCTGGGTATAGACAAAATCTCCAGGAAAAAATCCGAAAAAAAAATCTCCGAGTGAAAATCCCAAAATTTCAGATGCGCAAGTTGTGTACACGGTTATTTTAAAAGAGGAACCTTTATAATTTTAAAATTGTCGTGTTTAGACCTAATTTTACATTGACTTACAGTGTGTTTTTATCATTCTATTACGTTTTTGTTTTTGCTATTTGGAGATTTTTGGGGATTTGGAGAAAATGGGAGAAAAAATTATTTATAGAAGATTTTGTCCATTGGATGCAAAAAGAATGCAAATGAATGCAAAAGAATGCAAAAGAATTCAAAAGAATTCAAAAGAATTCAAAAGAATTCAAAAGAATTCAAAAGAATTCAAAAGAATTCAAAAGAATTCAAAAGAATTCAAAAGAATTCAAAAGAATTCAAAAGAATTCAAAAGAATTCAAAAGAATTCAAAAGAATTCAAAAGAATTCAAAAGAATTCAAAAGAATTCAAAAGAATTCAAAAGAATTCAAAAGAATTCAAAAGAATTCAAAAGAATTCAAAAGAATTCAAAAGAATTCAAAAGAATTCAAAAGAATTCAAAAGAATTCAAAAGAATTCAAAAGAATGCACCTGAATGCAAAAGACGGCCAAGGAATGCAAAAGACTGCCAAGGAATGCACATGAATGCAAAAGACTGCCAAGGAATGGAAATGAATGCAAAAGACTACCAAGGAATGGAAAGATTGCAAAAAGAATGCAAAGACTGCATGCAGTCCCAAAAGACTCCAATCATTTGAATGTAGTCAATAATTGATTGGGTAAAAAAAAATTGCAATCATTTCATGGAAAATGATTGGTGATTGCAAAATTTGAAGTCTAAGTCTCAAGTTTAAGTCAAATAAATGCTAAAGACTGCCAAGGAATGGAAAGATTGCTTCCTCTGCTAACTGTTCAATAGGCAAAGTTGCTTGCTTAATGACTTCTGATCCATATTATACATGGATACAAAGACACGTACTGTTTTGCAGTTTTCAGGGAATACTCATTAAAATTAGTAACATCTATTTCATATCCAGATAAAATGGATATATAGAAGCGATAAATCAAATTCTCATCCAACCATGCAACTTCAGCCGTCTTTTTATAATTTTCAAAACAAATTTTTGGCGTATTAACCGTATTTGTACATCCATAGCTAGGTTTGGGCTGGACAACTATGATGCCCACTGCTTGCCTAAATTAATAATATTTTGATGGTGTGGACCCCAAGAAGTGGCATTTTGGGAACAGAATATACCAAATCAATTTAAGATTACTTCCAACAATAATTTGGTGGTTTATTAACAGTTTATTAAACAGTTTATTAAATAAATGGTAAGGAATGGTAGTTTTAGGCAGAGTTGTAAAAGATTACAATCTTTTTTCATTTGCAATCTTTAATGATTTCAATCAAAAGATTGACTTTTATTGACTTACACTTGAGACTTAGACTTCAAATTTTGCAATCACCAATAATTTTTCATGAAATTATTGCAATCTTTTTGGGACTGCATGCAGTCTGTGCATTCTTTTTGCAGTCTGTGCATTCTTTTTGCAGTCTTTCCATTCCTTGACAGTCTTTGCATTCCTTGGCAGTCTTTTAAATTCATTTGCATTCATTTGCATTCTTTTGCAATTTTATTTTTTAACCCAATGAACTTATTATATTTTTTAACTAAACTAAAAACCCTTATTCATAAATACATAGAAAAACAGAAAAAAAACAAACAAAACAAATTCTTTACATTAATTAACTGAATATATTAGTCAAAATATAAAGTTATTCAATAAAAAGTATCAAAACCACAGTTAGTTGTATTTAAGAAAAACACTGCACTAACAAGCGTGTGTCAAAATATATTCTCATCTTTAAAAATGAACAGTTTATGTTGAAAAAAAAAACAAAAATTTCTAATATTTTAATAACACTGGTCAACAAAGTTATTGCCACAATAACCAAAATATACTTTTCAAGAGGTTTTTTTTTGTTGTTGTTCAGCACTGCTAATTTAATGAAATGAATTTGTTTTGTTTGTTTTTCCTGAAATGATTGCAATCTTTTTGGGACTGCATGCAGGCTTTGCATTCGTTTTGCAATCTTTGCATTCCTTGCCAGTCTTTGCATTCCTTGGCAGTCTTTTGCATTCATTTGAATTCTTTTGCATTCTTTTGCATTCTTTTGCCTTCTTTTGCATTCTTTTGCATTCTTTTGCCTTCTTTTGCATTCTTTTGCATTCATTTGCATTCATTTGCATTCTTTTGAATTCTTTTGCATTTTTTGGGTTGGTGATGAAGTACCAAAACCCATAATCCCAAAGAGAAAATCCCCAAAGCCAAAATCCCCAAGCCAGACCTGGGTATAGACAAAATCTCCAGGAAAAAATCCGAAAAAAAAATCTCCGAGTGAAAATCCCAAAATTTCAGATGCGCAAGTTGTGTACACGGTTATTTTAAAAGAGGAACCTTTATAATTTTAAAATTGTCGTGTTTAGACCTAATTTTACATTGACTTACAGTGTGTTTTTATCATTCTATTACGTTTTTGTTTTTGCTATTTGGAGATTTTTGGGGATTTGGAGAAAATGGGAGAAAAAATTATTTATAGAAGATTTTGTCCATTGGATGCAAAAAGAATGCAAATGAATGCAAAAGAATGCAAAAGAATTCAAAAGAATTCAAAAGAATTCAAAAGAATTCAAAAGAATTCAAAAGAATTCAAAAGAATTCAAAAGAATTCAAAAGAATTCAAAAGAATTCAAAAGAATTCAAAAGAATTCAAAAGAATTCAAAAGAATTCAAAAGAATTCAAAAGAATTCAAAAGAATTCAAAAGAATTCAAAAGAATTCAAAAGAATTCAAAAGAATTCAAAAGAATGCACATGAATGCAAAAGACGGCCAAGGAATGCAAAAGACTGCCAAGGAATGCACATGAATGCAAAAGACTGCCAAGGAATGGAAATGAATGCAAAAGACTACCAAGGAATGGAAAGATTGCAAAAAGAATGCAAAGACTGCATGCAGTCCCAAAAGACTCCAATCATTTGAATGTAGTCAATAATTGATTGGGTAAAAAAAAATTGCAATCATTTCATGGAAAATGATTGGTGATTGCAAAATTTGAAGTCTAAGTCTCAAGTTTAAGTCAAATAAATGCTAAAGACTGCCAAGGAATGGAAAGATTGCTTCCTCTGCTAACTGTTCAATAGGCAAAGTTGCTTGCTTAATGACTTCTGATCCATATTATACATGGATACAAAGACACGTACTGTTTTGCAGTTTTCAGGGAATACTCATTAAAATTAGTAACATCTATTTCATATCCAGATAAAATGGATATATAGAAGCGATAAATCAAATTCTCATCCAACCATGCAACTTCAGCCGTCTTTTTATAATTTTCAAAACAAATTTTTGGCGTATTAACCGTATTTGTACATCCATAGCTAGGTTTGGGCTGGACAACTATGATGCCCACTGCTTGCCTAAATTAATAATATTTTGATGGTGTGGACCCCAAGAAGTGGCATTTTGGGAACAGAATATACCAAATCAATTTAAGATTACTTCCAACAATAATTTGGTGGTTTATTAACAGTTTATTAAACAGTTTATTAAATAAATGGTAAGGAATGGTAGTTTTAGGCAGAGTTGTAAAAGATTGCAATCTTTTTTCATTTGCAATCTTTAATGATTTCAATCAAAAGATTGACTTTTATTGACTTACACTTGAGACTTAGACTTCAAATTTTGCAATCACCAATAATTTTTCATGAAATTATTGCAATCTTTTTGGGACTGCATGCAGTCTGTGCATTCTTTTTGCAGTCTGTGCATTCTTTTTGCAGTCTTTCCATTCCTTGACAGTCTTTGCATTCCTTGGCAGTCTTTTAAATTCATTTGCATTCATTTGCATTCTTTTGCAATTTTATTTTTTAACCCAATGAACTTATTATATTTTTTAACTAAACTAAAAACCCTTATTCATAAATACATAGAAAAACAGAAAAAAAACAAACAAAACAAATTCTTTACATTAATTAACTGAATATATTAGTCAAAATATAAAGTTATTCAATAAAAAGTATCAAAACCACAGTTAGTTGTATTTAAGAAAAACACTGCACTAACAAGCGTGTGTCAAAATATATTCTCATCTTTAAAAATGAACAGTTTATGTTGAAAAAAAACCAAAAATTTCTAATATTTTAATAACACTGGTCAACAAAGTTATTGCCACAATAACCAAAATATACTTTTCAAGAGGTTTTTTTTTGTTGTTGTTCAGCACTGCTAATTTAATGAAATGAATTTGTTTTGTTTGTTTTTCCTGAAATGATTGCAATCTTTTTGGGACTGCATGCAGGCGTTGCATTCGTTTTGCAATCTTTGCATTCCTTGCCAGTCTTTGCATTCCTTGGCAGTCTTTTGCATTCATTTGAATTCTTTTGCATTCTTTTGCATTCATTTGCATTCATTTGCATTCTTTTGAATTCTTTTGCATTTTTTGGGTTGGTGATGAAGTACCAAAACCCATAATCCCAAAGAGAAAATCCCCAAAGCCAAAATCCCCAAGCCAGACCTGGGTATAGACAAAATCTCCAGGAAAAAATCCGAAAAAAAAATCTCCGAGCGAAAATCCGAAAATTTCAGATGCGCAAGTTGTGTACACGGTTATTTTCATAATCTATTTTTTGTGTTCCGTTTTAAAAGAGGAACCTTTATGATTTTAAAATTGTGTTTAGACCTGATTTTACTTTGACTTACAGTGTTTTTTTATCATTCTATTACGTTTTTGTTTTTGCTATTTGGAGATTTTTGGGGATTTGGAGAAAGATCAATGTGAGTATGCTCTGATTTATTTTTTCTACTTGTATGTTCTCTTATGAATTTAAAATTTTGCATTCCTTGGCAGTCTTTTGCAGTCTTTTGCATTCATTTAAATTCTTTTGCATTCGTTTGCATTCTTTTGAATTGTTTTGCATTTTTTGGGTTGGTGATGAATGACCAAAACCCATAATCCCAAAGAGAAAATCCCCAAAGCCAAAATCCCCAAGCCAGACCTGGGTATAGACAAAATCTCCAGGAAAAAATCCGAAAAAAAAATCTCCGAGTGAAAATCCCAAAATTTCAGATGCGCAAGTTGTGTACACGGTTATTTTAAAAGAGGAACCTTTATAATTTTAAAATTGTCGTGTTTAGACCTAATTTTACATTGACTTACAGTGTTTTTTTATCATTCTATTACGTTTTTGTTTTTGCTATTTGGAGATTTTTGGGGATTTGGAGAAAATGGGAGAAAAAATTATTTATAGAAGATTTTGTCCATTGGATGCAAAAAGAATGCAAAAGAATGCAAAAGAATTCAAAAGAATTCAAAAGAATTCAAAAGAATTCAAAAGAATTCAAAAGAATTCAAAAGAATTCAAAAGAATTCAAAAGAATTAAAAAGAATTCAAAAGAATTCAAAAGAATTCAAAAGAATTCAAAAGAATTCAAAAGAATTCAAAAGAATTCAAAAGAATTCAAAAGAATTCAAAAGAATTCAAAAGAATTCAAAAGAATTCAAAAGAATTCAAAAGAATTCAAAAGAATTCAAAAGAATTCAAAAGAATTCAAAAGAATTCAAAAGAATTCAAAAGAATTCAAAAGAATTCAAAAGAATGCAAATGAATGCAAAAGACGGCCAAGGAATGCAAAAGACTGCCAAGGAATGCACATGAATGCAAAAGACTGCCAAGGAATGGAAATGAATGCAAAAGACTACCAAGGAATGGAAAGATTGCAAAAAGAATGCAAAGACTGCATGCAGTCCCAAAAGACTCCAATCATTTGAATGTAGTCAATAATTGATTGGGTAAACAAAAATTGCAATCATTTCATGGAAAATGATTGTTGATTGCAAAATTTGAAGTCTAAGGGCCGGTTCGTTCACACTCGATTATCTTTTAATCAAGGAATTTTGTATGGAATAATCCTTGATTAAAAGATAATCGACTGTGAACAAACTAGGGCTAAGTCTCAAGTTTAAGTCAAATAAATGCTAAAGACTGCCAAGGAATGGAAAGATTGCTTCCTCTGCTAACTGTTCAATAGGCAAAGTTGCTTGCTTAATGACTTCTGATCCATATTATACATGGATACAAAGACACGTACTGTTTTGCAGTTTTCAGGGAATACTCATTAAAATTAGTAACATCTATTTTATATCCAGATAAAATGGATATATAGAAGCGATAAATCAAATTCTCATCCAACCATGCAACTTCAGCCGTCTTTTTATAATTTTCAAAACAAATTTTTGGCGTATTAACCGTATTTGTAGATCCATAGCTAGGTTTGGGCTGGACAACTATGATGCCCACTGCTTGCCTAAATTAATAATATTTTGATGGTGTGGACCCCAAGAAGTGGCATTTTGGGAACAGAATATACCAAATCAATTTAAGATTACTTCCAACAATAATTTGGTGGTTTATTAACAGTTTATTAAATAAATGGTAAGGAATGGTAGTTTTAGGCAGAGTTGTAAAAGATTGCAATCCTTTTTCATTTGCAATCTTTAATGATTTCAATCAAAAGATTGACTTTTATTGACTTACACTTGAGACTTAGACTTCAAATTATTGCAATCTTTTTGGGACTGCATGCAGTCTGTGCATTCTTTTTGCAGTCTTTCCATTCCTTGACAGTCTTTGCATTCCTTGGCAGTCTTTTAAATTCATTTGCATTCTTTTGCCATTTTATTTTTTAACCCAATGAACTTATTATATTTTTTAACTAAACTAAAAACCCTTATTCATAAATACATAGAAAAACATTACATTAATTAACTGAATATATTAGTCAAAATATAAAGTTATTCAATAAAAAGTATCAAAACCACAGTTAGTTGTATTTAAGAAAAACACTGCACTAACAAGCGTGTGTCAAAATATATTCTCATCTTTAAAAATGAACAGTTTATGTTGAAAAAAAAACCAAAAATTTCTAATACTTTAATAACACTGGTCAACAAAGTTATTGCCACAATAACCAAAATATACTTTTCAAGAGGTTTTTTTTTGTTGTTGTTCAGCACTGCTAATTTAATGAAATGAATTTGTTTTGTTTGTTTTTCCTGAAATGATTGCAATCTTTTTGGGACTGCATGCAGGCTTTGCATTCGTTTTGCAATCTTTGCATTCCTTGCCAGTCTTTACATTCCTTGGCAGTCTTTTGCATTCATTTGAATTCTTTTGCATTCTTTTGCATTCTTTTGCATTCTTTTGCATTCTTTTGCCTTCTTTTGCATTCTTTTGCATTCTTTTGCATTCTTTTGCCTTCTTTTGCATTCTTTTGCATTCATTTGCATTCATTTGCATTCTTTTGAATTCTTTTGCATTTTTTGGGTTGGTGATGAAGTACCAAAACCCATAATCCCAAAGAGAAAATCCCCAAAGCCAAAATCCCCAAGCCAGACCTGGGTATAGACAAAATCTCCAGGAAAAAATCCGAAAAAAAAATCTCCGAGCGAAAATCCGAAAATTTCAGATGCGCAAGTTGTGTACACGGTTATTTTCATAATCTATTTTTTGTGTTCCGTTTTAAAAGAGGAACCTTTATGATTTTAAAATTGTGTTTAGACCTGATTTTACTTTGACTTACAGTGTTTTTTTATCATTCTATTACGTTTTTGTTTTTGCTATTTGGAGATTTTTGGGGATTTGGAGAAAGATCAATGTGAGTATGCTCTGATTTATTTTTTCTACTTGTATGTTCTCTTATGAATTTAAAATTTTGCATTCCTTGGCAGTCTTTTGCAGTCTTTTGCATTCATTTAAATTCTTTTGCATTCTTTTGCATTTTTTTGCATTCTTTTGCATTCGTTTGCATTCTTTTGAATTGTTTTGCATTTTTTGGGTTGGTGATGAATGACCAAAACCCATAATCCCAAAGAGAAAATCCCCAAAGCCAAAATCCCCAAGCCAGACCTGGGTATAGACAAAATCTCCAGGAAAAAATCCGAAAAAAAAATCTCCGAGTGAAAATCCCAAAATTTCAGATGCGCAAGTTGTGTACACGGTTATTTTCATAATCTATTTTTTGTGTTCCGTTTTAAAAGAGGAACCTTTATGATTTTAAAATTGTCGTGTTTAGACCTGATTTTACTTTGACTTACAGTGTTTTTTTATCATTCTATTACGTTTTTGTTTTTGCTATTTGGAGATTTTTGGGGATTTGGAGAAAGATCAATGTGAGTATGCTCTGATTTATTTTTTCTACTTGTTTGTTCTCTTATGAATTTAAAATTTTGCATTCCTTGGCAGTCTTTTGCATTCATTTAAATTCTTTTGCATTCTTTTGCATTTTTTTGCATTCTTTTGCATTCTTTTGCATTCGTTTGCATTCTTTTGCAGTCATTTGCATTCTTTTGAATTGTTTTGCATTTTTTGGGTTGGTGATGAATGACCAAAACCCATAATCCCAAAGAGAAAATCCCCAAAGCCAAAATCCCCAAGCCAGACCTGGGTATAGACAAAATCTCCAGGAAAAAATCCGAAAAAAAATCTCCGAGTGAAAATCCCAAAATTTCAGATGCGCAAGTTGTGTACACGGTTATTTTAAAAGAGGAACCTTTATAATTTTAAAATTGTCGTGTTTAGACCTAATTTTACATTGACTTACAGTGTTTTTTTATCATTCTATTACGTTTTTGTTTTTGCTATTTGGAGATTTTTGGGGATTTAGAGAAAATGGGAGAAAAAATTATTTATAGAAGATTTTGTCCATTGGATGCAAAAAGAATGCAAATGAATGCAAAAGAATGCAAAAGAATTCAAAAGACTTCAAAAGAATTCAAAAGAATTCAAAAGAATTCAAAAGAATTCAAAAGAATTCAAAAGAATTCAAAAGAATTCAAAAGAATTCAAAAGAATTCAAAAGAATTCAAAAGAATTCAAAAGAATTCAAAAGAATTCAAAAGAATTCAAAAGAATTCAAAAGAATTCAAAAGAATTCAAAAGAATTCAAAAGAATTCAAAAGAATTCAAAAGAATTCAAAAGAATTCAAAAGAATTCAAAAGAATTCAAAAGAATTCAAAAGAATTCAAAAGAATTCAAAAGAATTCAAAAGAATTCAAAAGAATTCAAAAGAATTCAAAAGAATTCAAAAGAATGCAAAAGAATTCAAAAGAATTCAAAAGAATTCAAAAGAATTCAAAAGAATTCAAAAGAATTCAAAAGAATTCAAAAGAATTCAAAAGAATTCAAAAGAATTCAAAAGAATTCAAAAGAATTCAAAAGAATTCAAAAGAATTCAAAAGAATTCAAAAGAATTCAAAAGAATTCAAAAGAATTCAAAAGAATTCAAAAGAATTCAAAAGAATTCAAAAGAATTCAAAAGAATTCAAAAGAATTCAAAAGAATTCAAAAGAATTCAAAAGAATTCAAAAGAATTCAAAAGAATGCAAATGAATGCAAAAGACGGCCAAGGAATGCAAAAGACTGCCAAGGAATGCACATGAATGCAAAAGACTGCCAAGGAATGGAAATGAATGCAAAAGAATGCAAAAGAATTCAAAAGAATTCAAAAGAATTCAAAAGAATTCAAAAGAATTCAAAAGAATTCAAAAGAATTCAAAAGAATTCAAAAGAATGCAAAAGAATTCAAAAGAATTCAAAAGAATTCAAAAGAATTCAAAAGAATTCAAAAGAATTCAAAAGAATTCAAAAGAATTCAAAAGAATTCAAAAGAATTCAAAAGAATTCAAAAGAATTCAAAAGAATTCAAAAGAATTCAAAAGAATTCAAAAGAATTCAAAAGAATTCAAAAGAATTCAAAAGAATTCAAAAGAATTCAAAAGAATTCAAAAGAATTCAAAAGAATTCAAAAGAATTCAAAAGAATTCAAAAGAATTCAAAAGAATTCAAAAGAATTCAAAAGAATTCAAAAGAATTCAAAAGAATTCAAAAGAATTCAAAAGAATTCAAAAGAATTCAAAAGAATTCAAAAGAATTCAAAAGAATTCAAAAGAATTCAAAAGAATTCAAAAGAATTCAAAAGAATTCAAAAGAATTCAAAAGAATTCAAAAGAATTCAAAAGAATTCAAAAGAATTCAAAAGAATTCAAAAGAATTCAAAAGAATTCAAAAGAATTCAAAAGAATTCAAAAGAATTCAAAAGAATTCAAAAGAATTCAAAAGAATTCAAAAGAATTCAAAAGAATTCAAAAGAATTCAAAAGAATTCAAAAGAATTCAAAAGAATGCAAATGAATGCAAAAGACGGCCAAGGAATGCAAAAGACTGCCAAGGAATGCACATGAATGCAAAAGACTGCCAAGGAATGGAAATGAATGCAAAAGACTACCAAGGAATGGAAAGATTGCAAAAAGAATGCAAAGACTGCATGCAGTCCCAAAAGACTCCAATCATTTGAATGTAGTCAATAATTGATTGGGTAAACAAAAATTGCAATCATTTCATGGAAAATGATTGTTGATTGCAAAATTTGAAGTCTAAGGGCCGGTTCGTTCACACTCGATTATCTTTTAATCAAGGAATTTTGTATGGAATAATCCTTGATTAAAAGATAATCGACTGTGAACAAACTAGGGCTAAGTCTCAAGTTTAAGTCAAATAAATGCTAAAGACTGCCAAGGAATGGAAAGATTGCTTCCTCTGCTAACTGTTCAATAGGCAAAGTTGCTTGCTTAATGACTTCTGATCCATATTATACATGGATACAAAGACACGTACTGTTTTGCAGTTTTCAGGGAATACTCATTAAAATTAGTAACATCTATTTTATATCCAGATAAAATGGATATATAGAAGCGATAAATCAAATTCTCATCCAACCATGCAACTTCAGCCGTCTTTTTATAATTTTCAAAACAAATTTTTGGCGTATTAACCGTATTTGTAGATCCATAGCTAGGTTTGGGCTGGACAACTATGATGCCCACTGCTTGCCTAAATTAATAATATTTTGATGGTGTGGACCCCAAGAAGTGGCATTTTGGGAACAGAATATACCAAATCAATTTAAGATTACTTCCAACAATAATTTGGTGGTTTATTAACAGTTTATTAAATAAATGGTAAGGAATGGTAGTTTTAGGCAGAGTTGTAAAAGATTGCAATCCTTTTTCATTTGCAATCTTTAATGATTTCAATCAAAAGATTGACTTTTATTGACTTACACTTGAGACTTAGACTTCAAATTATTGCAATCTTTTTGGGACTGCATGCAGTCTGTGCATTCTTTTTGCAGTCTTTCCATTCCTTGACAGTCTTTGCATTCCTTGGCAGTCTTTTAAATTCATTTGCATTCTTTTGCCATTTTATTTTTTAACCCAATGAACTTATTATATTTTTTAACTAAACTAAAAACCCTTATTCATAAATACATAGAAAAACATTACATTAATTAACTGAATATATTAGTCAAAATATAAAGTTATTCAATAAAAAGTATCAAAACCACAGTTAGTTGTATTTAAGAAAAACACTGCACTAACAAGCGTGTGTCAAAATATATTCTCATCTTTAAAAATGAACAGTTTATGTTGAAAAAAAAACCAAAAATTTCTAATACTTTAATAACACTGGTCAACAAAGTTATTGCCACAATAACCAAAATATACTTTTCAAGAGGTTTTTTTTTGTTGTTGTTCAGCACTGCTAATTTAATGAAATGAATTTGTTTTGTTTGTTTTTCCTGAAATGATTGCAATCTTTTTGGGACTGCATGCAGGCTTTGCATTCGTTTTGCAATCTTTGCATTCCTTGCCAGTCTTTACATTCCTTGGCAGTCTTTTGCATTCATTTGAATTCTTTTGCATTCTTTTGCATTCTTTTGCATTCTTTTGCATTCTTTTGCCTTCTTTTGCATTCTTTTGCATTCTTTTGCATTCTTTTGCCTTCTTTTGCATTCTTTTGCATTCATTTGCATTCATTTGCATTCTTTTGAATTCTTTTGCATTTTTTGGGTTGGTGATGAAGTACCAAAACCCATAATCCCAAAGAGAAAATCCCCAAAGCCAAAATCCCCAAGCCAGACCTGGGTATAGACAAAATCTCCAGGAAAAAATCCGAAAAAAAAATCTCCGAGCGAAAATCCGAAAATTTCAGATGCGCAAGTTGTGTACACGGTTATTTTCATAATCTATTTTTTGTGTTCCGTTTTAAAAGAGGAACCTTTATGATTTTAAAATTGTGTTTAGACCTGATTTTACTTTGACTTACAGTGTTTTTTTATCATTCTATTACGTTTTTGTTTTTGCTATTTGGAGATTTTTGGGGATTTGGAGAAAGATCAATGTGAGTATGCTCTGATTTATTTTTTCTACTTGTATGTTCTCTTATGAATTTAAAATTTTGCATTCCTTGGCAGTCTTTTGCAGTCTTTTGCATTCATTTAAATTCTTTTGCATTCTTTTGCATTTTTTTGCATTCTTTTGCATTCGTTTGCATTCTTTTGAATTGTTTTGCATTTTTTGGGTTGGTGATGAATGACCAAAACCCATAATCCCAAAGAGAAAATCCCCAAAGCCAAAATCCCCAAGCCAGACCTGGGTATAGACAAAATCTCCAGGAAAAAATCCGAAAAAAAAATCTCCGAGTGAAAATCCCAAAATTTCAGATGCGCAAGTTGTGTACACGGTTATTTTCATAATCTATTTTTTGTGTTCCGTTTTAAAAGAGGAACCTTTATGATTTTAAAATTGTCGTGTTTAGACCTGATTTTACTTTGACTTACAGTGTTTTTTTATCATTCTATTACGTTTTTGTTTTTGCTATTTGGAGATTTTTGGGGATTTGGAGAAAGATCAATGTGAGTATGCTCTGATTTATTTTTTCTACTTGTTTGTTCTCTTATGAATTTAAAATTTTGCATTCCTTGGCAGTCTTTTGCATTCATTTAAATTCTTTTGCATTCTTTTGCATTTTTTTGCATTCTTTTGCATTCTTTTGCATTCGTTTGCATTCTTTTGCAGTCATTTGCATTCTTTTGAATTGTTTTGCATTTTTTGGGTTGGTGATGAATGACCAAAACCCATAATCCCAAAGAGAAAATCCCCAAAGCCAAAATCCCCAAGCCAGACCTGGGTATAGACAAAATCTCCAGGAAAAAATCCGAAAAAAAATCTCCGAGTGAAAATCCCAAAATTTCAGATGCGCAAGTTGTGTACACGGTTATTTTAAAAGAGGAACCTTTATAATTTTAAAATTGTCGTGTTTAGACCTAATTTTACATTGACTTACAGTGTTTTTTTATCATTCTATTACGTTTTTGTTTTTGCTATTTGGAGATTTTTGGGGATTTAGAGAAAATGGGAGAAAAAATTATTTATAGAAGATTTTGTCCATTGGATGCAAAAAGAATGCAAATGAATGCAAAAGAATGCAAAAGAATTCAAAAGAATTCAAAAGAATTCAAAAGAATTCAAAAGAATTCAAAAGAATTCAAAAGAATTCAAAAGAATTCAAAAGAATTCAAAAGAATTCAAAAGAATTCAAAAGAATTCAAAAGAATTCAAAAGAATTCAAAAGAATTCAAAAGAATTCAAAAGAATTCAAAAGAATTCAAAAGAATTCAAAAGAATTCAAAAGAATTCAAAAGAATTCAAAAGAATTCAAAAGAATTCAAAAGAATTCAAAAGAATTCAAAAGAATTCAAAAGAATTCAAAAGAATTCAAAAGAATTCAAAAGAATTCAAAAGAATTCAAAAGAATGCAAAAGAATTCAAAAGAATTCAAAAGAATTCAAAAGAATTCAAAAGAATTCAAAAGAATTCAAAAGAATTCAAAAGAATTCAAAAGAATTCAAAAGAATTCAAAAGAATTCAAAAGAATTCAAAAGAATTCAAAAGAATTCAAAAGAATTCAAAAGAATTCAAAAGAATTCAAAAGAATTCAAAAGAATTCAAAAGAATTCAAAAGAATTCAAAAGAATGCACATGAATGCAAAAGACGGCCAAGGAATGGAAATGAATGCAAAAGAATGCAAAAGAATTCAAAAGAATTCAAAAGAATTCAAAAGAATTCAAAAGAATTCAAAAGAATTCAAAAGAATTCAAAAGAATTCAAAAGAATTCAAAAGAATTCAAAAGAATTCAAAAGAATGCAAAAGAATTCAAAAGAATTCAAAAGAATTCAAAAGAATTCAAAAGAATTCAAAAGAATTCAAAAGAATTCAAAAGAATTCAAAAGAATTCAAAAGAATTCAAAAGAATTCAAAAGAATTCAAAAGAATTCAAAAGAATTCAAAAGAATTCAAAAGAATTCAAAAGAATTCAAAAGAATTCAAAAGAATTCAAAAGAATTCAAAAGAATTCAAAAGAATTCAAAAGAATTCAAAAGAATTCAAAAGAATTCAAAAGAATTCAAAAGAATTCAAAAGAATTCAAAAGAATTCAAAAGAATTCAAAAGAATTCAAAAGAATTCAAAAGAATTCAAAAGAATTCAAAAGAATTCAAAAGAATGCAAATGAATGCAAAAGACGGCCAAGGAATGCAAAAGACTGCCAAGGAATGCACATGAATGCAAAAGACTGCCAAGGAATGGAAATGAATGCAAAAGAATGCAAAAGAATTCAAAAGAATTCAAAAGAATTCAAAAGAATTCAAAAGAATTCAAAAGAATTCAAAAGAATTCAAAAGAATTCAAAAGAATTCAAAAGAATTCAAAAGAATGCAAAAGAATTCAAAAGAATTCAAAAGAATTCAAAAGAATTCAAAAGAATTCAAAAGAATTCAAAAGAATTCAAAAGAATTCAAAAGAATTCAAAAGAATTCAAAAGAATTCAAAAGAATTCAAAAGAATTCAAAAGAATTCAAAAGAATTCAAAAGAATTCAAAAGAATTCAAAAGAATTCAAAAGAATTCAAAAGAATTCAAAAGAATTCAAAAGAATTCAAAAGAATTCAAAAGAATTCAAAAGAATTCAAAAGAATTCAAAAGAATTCAAAAGAATTCAAAAGAATTCAAAAGAATTCAAAAGAATTCAAAAGAATTCAAAAGAATTCAAAAGAATTCAAAAGAATTCAAAAGAATTCAAAAGAATTCAAAAGAATTCAAAAGAATTCAAAAGAATTCAAAAGAATTCAAAAGAATTCAAAAGAATTCAAAAGAATTCAAAAGAATTCAAAAGAATTCAAAAGAATTCAAAAGAATTCAAAAGAATTCAAAAGAATTCAAAAGAATTCAAAAGAATTCAAAAGAATTCAAAAGAATTCAAAAGAATTCAAAAGAATTCAAAAGAATTCAAAAGAATTCAAAAGAATTCAAAAGAATTCAAAAGAATTCAAAAGAATTCAAAAGAATTCAAAAGAATGCAAATGAATGCAAAAGACGGCCAAGGAATGCAAAAGACTGCCAAGGAATGCACATGAATGCAAAAGACTGCCAAGGAATGGAAATGAATGCAAAAGACTACCAAGGAATGGAAAGATTGCAAAAAGAATGCAAAGACTGCATGCAGTCCCAAAAGACTCCAATCATTTGAATGTAGTCAATAATTGATTGGGTAAACAAAAATTGCAATCATTTCATGGAAAATGATTGTTGATTGCAAAATTTGAAGTCTAAGGGCCGGTTCGTTCACACTCGATTATCTTTTAATCAAGGAATTTTGTATGGAATAATCCTTGATTAAAAGATAATCGACTGTGAACAAACTAGGGCTAAGTCTCAAGTTTAAGTCAAATAAATGCTAAAGACTGCCAAGGAATGGAAAGATTGCTTCCTCTGCTAACTGTTCAATAGGCAAAGTTGCTTGCTTAATGACTTCTGATCCATATTATACATGGATACAAAGACACGTACTGTTTTGCAGTTTTCAGGGAATACTCATTAAAATTAGTAACATCTATTTTATATCCAGATAAAATGGATATATAGAAGCGATAAATCAAATTCTCATCCAACCATGCAACTTCAGCCGTCTTTTTATAATTTTCAAAACAAATTTTTGGCGTATTAACCGTATTTGTAGATCCATAGCTAGGTTTGGGCTGGACAACTATGATGCCCACTGCTTGCCTAAATTAATAATATTTTGATGGTGTGGACCCCAAGAAGTGGCATTTTGGGAACAGAATATACCAAATCAATTTAAGATTACTTCCAACAATAATTTGGTGGTTTATTAACAGTTTATTAAATAAATGGTAAGGAATGGTAGTTTTAGGCAGAGTTGTAAAAGATTGCAATCCTTTTTCATTTGCAATCTTTAATGATTTCAATCAAAAGATTGACTTTTATTGACTTACACTTGAGACTTAGACTTCAAATTATTGCAATCTTTTTGGGACTGCATGCAGTCTGTGCATTCTTTTTGCAGTCTTTCCATTCCTTGACAGTCTTTGCATTCCTTGGCAGTCTTTTAAATTCATTTGCATTCTTTTGCCATTTTATTTTTTAACCCAATGAACTTATTATATTTTTTAACTAAACTAAAAACCCTTATTCATAAATACATAGAAAAACATTACATTAATTAACTGAATATATTAGTCAAAATATAAAGTTATTCAATAAAAAGTATCAAAACCACAGTTAGTTGTATTTAAGAAAAACACTGCACTAACAAGCGTGTGTCAAAATATATTCTCATCTTTAAAAATGAACAGTTTATGTTGAAAAAAAAACCAAAAATTTCTAATACTTTAATAACACTGGTCAACAAAGTTATTGCCACAATAACCAAAATATACTTTTCAAGAGGTTTTTTTTTGTTGTTGTTCAGCACTGCTAATTTAATGAAATGAATTTGTTTTGTTTGTTTTTCCTGAAATGATTGCAATCTTTTTGGGACTGCATGCAGGCTTTGCATTCGTTTTGCAATCTTTGCATTCCTTGCCAGTCTTTACATTCCTTGGCAGTCTTTTGCATTCATTTGAATTCTTTTGCATTCTTTTGCATTCTTTTGCATTCTTTTGCATTCTTTTGCCTTCTTTTGCATTCTTTTGCATTCTTTTGCATTCTTTTGCCTTCTTTTGCATTCTTTTGCATTCATTTGCATTCATTTGCATTCTTTTGAATTCTTTTGCATTTTTTGGGTTGGTGATGAAGTACCAAAACCCATAATCCCAAAGAGAAAATCCCCAAAGCCAAAATCCCCAAGCCAGACCTGGGTATAGACAAAATCTCCAGGAAAAAATCCGAAAAAAAAATCTCCGAGCGAAAATCCGAAAATTTCAGATGCGCAAGTTGTGTACACGGTTATTTTCATAATCTATTTTTTGTGTTCCGTTTTAAAAGAGGAACCTTTATGATTTTAAAATTGTGTTTAGACCTGATTTTACTTTGACTTACAGTGTTTTTTTATCATTCTATTACGTTTTTGTTTTTGCTATTTGGAGATTTTTGGGGATTTGGAGAAAGATCAATGTGAGTATGCTCTGATTTATTTTTTCTACTTGTATGTTCTCTTATGAATTTAAAATTTTGCATTCCTTGGCAGTCTTTTGCAGTCTTTTGCATTCATTTAAATTCTTTTGCATTCTTTTGCATTTTTTTGCATTCTTTTGCATTCGTTTGCATTCTTTTGAATTGTTTTGCATTTTTTGGGTTGGTGATGAATGACCAAAACCCATAATCCCAAAGAGAAAATCCCCAAAGCCAAAATCCCCAAGCCAGACCTGGGTATAGACAAAATCTCCAGGAAAAAATCCGAAAAAAAAATCTCCGAGTGAAAATCCCAAAATTTCAGATGCGCAAGTTGTGTACACGGTTATTTTCATAATCTATTTTTTGTGTTCCGTTTTAAAAGAGGAACCTTTATGATTTTAAAATTGTCGTGTTTAGACCTGATTTTACTTTGACTTACAGTGTTTTTTTATCATTCTATTACGTTTTTGTTTTTGCTATTTGGAGATTTTTGGGGATTTGGAGAAAGATCAATGTGAGTATGCTCTGATTTATTTTTTCTACTTGTTTGTTCTCTTATGAATTTAAAATTTTGCATTCCTTGGCAGTCTTTTGCATTCATTTAAATTCTTTTGCATTCTTTTGCATTTTTTTGCATTCTTTTGCATTCTTTTGCATTCGTTTGCATTCTTTTGCAGTCATTTGCATTCTTTTGAATTGTTTTGCATTTTTTGGGTTGGTGATGAATGACCAAAACCCATAATCCCAAAGAGAAAATCCCCAAAGCCAAAATCCCCAAGCCAGACCTGGGTATAGACAAAATCTCCAGGAAAAAATCCGAAAAAAAATCTCCGAGTGAAAATCCCAAAATTTCAGATGCGCAAGTTGTGTACACGGTTATTTTAAAAGAGGAACCTTTATAATTTTAAAATTGTCGTGTTTAGACCTAATTTTACATTGACTTACAGTGTTTTTTTATCATTCTATTACGTTTTTGTTTTTGCTATTTGGAGATTTTTGGGGATTTAGAGAAAATGGGAGAAAAAATTATTTATAGAAGATTTTGTCCATTGGATGCAAAAAGAATGCAAATGAATGCAAAAGAATGCAAAAGAATTCAAAAGACTGCAAAAGAATTCAAAAGAATTCAAAAGAATTCAAAAGAATTCAAAAGAATTCAAAAGAATTCAAAAGAATTCAAAAGAATTCAAAAGAATTCAAAAGAATTCAAAAGAATTCAAAAGAATTCAAAAGAATTCAAAAGAATTCAAAAGAATTCAAAAGAATTCAAAAGAATTCAAAAGAATTCAAAAGAATTCAAAAGAATTCAAAAGAATTCAAAAGAATTCAAAAGAATTCAAAAGAATTCAAAAGAATTCAAAAGAATTCAAAAGAATTCAAAAGAATTCAAAAGAATTCAAAAGAATGCAAAAGAATTCAAAAGAATTCAAAAGAATTCAAAAGAATTCAAAAGAATTCAAAAGAATTCAAAAGAATTCAAAAGAATTCAAAAGAATTCAAAAGAATTCAAAAGAATTCAAAAGAATTCAAAAGAATTCAAAAGAATTCAAAAGAATTCAAAAGAATTCAAAAGAATTCAAAAGAATTCAAAAGAATTCAAAAGAATTCAAAAGAATTCAAAAGAATTCAAAAGAATTCAAAAGAATTCAAAAGAATGCACATGAATGCAAAAGACGGCCAAGGAATGGAAATGAATGCAAAAGAATGCAAAAGAATTCAAAAGAATTCAAAAGAATTCAAAAGAATTCAAAAGAATTCAAAAGAATTCAAAAGAATTCAAAAGAATTCAAAAGAATTCAAAAGAATTCAAAAGAATTCAAAAGAATTCAAAAGAATGCAAAAGAATTCAAAAGAATTCAAAAGAATTCAAAAGAATTCAAAAGAATTCAAAAGAATTCAAAAGAATTCAAAAGAATTCAAAAGAATTCAAAAGAATTCAAAAGAATTCAAAAGAATTCAAAAGAATTCAAAAGAATTCAAAAGAATTCAAAAGAATTCAAAAGAATTCAAAAGAATTCAAAAGAATTCAAAAGAATTCAAAAGAATTCAAAAGAATTCAAAAGAATTCAAAAGAATTCAAAAGAATTCAAAAGAATTCAAAAGAATTCAAAAGAATTCAAAAGAATTCAAAAGAATTCAAAAGAATTCAAAAGAATTCAAAAGAATTCAAAAGAATTCAAAAGAATTCAAAAGAATTCAAAAGAATTCAAAAGAATTCAAAAGAATTCAAAAGAATTCAAAAGAATTCAAAAGAATTCAAAAGAATTCAAAAGAATTCAAAAGAATTCAAAAGAATTCAAAAGAATTCAAAAGAATTCAAAAGAATTCAAAAGAATTCAAAAGAATTCAAAAGAATTCAAAAGAATTCAAAAGAATTCAAAAGAATTCAAAAGAATTCAAAAGAATGCAAATGAATGCAAAAGACGGCCAAGGAATGCAAAAGACTGCCAAGGAATGCACATGAATGCAAAAGACTGCCAAGGAATGGAAATGAATGCAAAAGAATGCAAAAGAATTCAAAAGAATTCAAAAGAATTCAAAAGAATTCAAAAGAATTCAAAAGAATTCAAAAGAATTCAAAAGAATTCAAAAGAATTCAAAAGAATGCAAATGAATGCAAAAGACGGCCAAGGAATGCAAAAGACTGCCAAGGAATGCACATGAATGCAAAAGACTGCCAAGGAATGGAAATGTATGCAAAAGACTACCAAGGAATGGAAAGATTGCAAAAAGAATGCACAGACTGCATGCAGTCCCAAAAGACTCCAATCATTTGAATGTAGTCAATAATTGATTGGGTAAACAAAAATTGCAATCATTTCATGGAAAATGATTGGTGATTGCAAAATTTGAAGTCTAAGTCTCAAGTTTAAGTCAAATAAATGCTAAAGACTGCCAAGGAATGGAAAGATTGCTTCCTCTGCTAACTGTTCAATAGGCAAAGTTGCTTGCTTAATGACTTCTGATCCATATTATACATGGATACAAAGACACGTACTGTTTTGCAGTTTTCAGGGAATACTCATTAAAATTAGTAACATCTATTTTATATCCAGATAAAATGGATATATAGAAGCGATAAATCAAATTCTCATCCAACCATGCAACTTCAGCCGTCTTTTTATAATTTTCAAAACAAATTTTTGGCGTATTAACCGTATTTGTAGATCCATAGCTAGGTTTGGGCTGGACAACTATGATGCCCACTGCTTGCCTAAATTAATAATATTTTGATGGTGTGGACCCCAAGAAGTGGCATTTTGGGAACAGAATATACCAAATCAATTTAAGATTACTTCCAACAATAATTTGGTGGTTTATTAACAGTTTATTAAACAGTTTATTAAATAAATGGTAAGGAATGGTAGTTTTAGACAGAGTTGTAAAAGATTGCAATCTTTTTTCATTTGCAATCTTTAATGATTTCAATCAAAAGATTGACTTTTATTGACTTACACTTGAGACTTAGACTTCAAATTTTGCAATCACCAATAATTTTTCATGAAATTATTGCAATCTTTTTGGGACTGCATGCAGTCTGTGCATTCTTTTTGCAGTCTTTCCATTCCTTGACAGTCTTTGCATTCCTTGGCAGTCTTTTAAATTCATTTGCATTCATTTGCATTCTTTTGCCATTTTATTTTTTAACCCAATGAACTTATTATATTTTTTAACTAAACTAAAAACCCTTATTCATAAATACATAGAAAAACAGAAAAAAAACAAACAAAACAAATTCTTTACATTAATTAACTGAATATATTAGTCAAAATATAAAGTTATTCAATAAAAAGTATCAAAACCACAGTTAGTTGTATTTAAGAAAAACACTGCACTAACAAGCGTGTGTCAAAATATATTCTCATCTTTAAAAATGAACAGTTTATGTTGAAAAAAAAACCAAAAATTTCTAATATTTTAATAACACTGGTCAACAAAGTTATTGCCACAATAACCAAAATATACTTTTCAAGAGGTTTTTTTTTGTTGTTGTTCAGCACTGCTAATTTAATGAAATGAATTTGTTTTGTTTGTTTTTCCTGAAATGATTGCAATCTTTTTGGGACTGCATGCAGGCTTTGCATTCGTTTTGCAATCTTTGCATTCCTTGCCAGTCTTTGCATTCCTTGGCAGTCTTTTGCATTCATTTGAATTCTTTTGCATTCTTTTGCATTCTTTTGCATTCTTTTGCATTCTTTTGCATTCTTTTGCATTCTTTTGCCTTCTTTTGCATTCTTTTGCATTCATTTGCATTCATTTGCATTCTTTTGAATTCTTTTGCATTTTTTGGGTTGGTGATGAAGTACCAAAACCCATAATCCCAAAGAGAAAATCCCCAAAGCCAAAATCCCCAAGCCAGACCTGGGTATAGACAAAATCTCCAGGAAAAAATCCGAAAAAAAAATCTCCGAGTGAAAATCCCAAAATTTCAGATGCGCAAGTTGTGTACACGGTTATTTTAAAAGAGGAACCTTTATAATTTTAAAATTGTCGTGTTTAGACCTAATTTTACATTGACTTACAGTGTGTTTTTATCATTCTATTACGTTTTTGTTTTTGCTATTTGGAGATTTTTGGGGATTTGGAGAAAATGGGAGAAAAAATTATTTATAGAAGATTTTGTCCATTGGATGCAAAAAGAATGCAAATGAATGCAAAAGAATGCAAAAGAATTCAAAAGAATTCAAAAGAATTCAAAAGAATTCAAAAGAATTCAAAAGAATTCAAAAGAATTCAAAAGAATTCAAAAGAATTCAAAAGAATTCAAAAGAATTCAAAAGAATTCAAAAGAATTCAAAAGAATTCAAAAGAATTCAAAAGAATTCAAAAGAATTCAAAAGAATTCAAAAGAATTCAAAAGAATTCAAAAGAATTCAAAAGAATTCAAAAGAATGCACATGAATGCAAAAGACGGCCAAGGAATGCAAAAGACTGCCAAGGAATGCACATGAATGCAAAAGACTGCCAAGGAATGGAAATGAATGCAAAAGACTACCAAGGAATGGAAAGATTGCAAAAAGAATGCAAAGACTGCATGCAGTCCCAAAAGACTCCAATCATTTGAATGTAGTCAATAATTGATTGGGTAAAAAAAAATTGCAATCATTTCATGGAAAATGATTGGTGATTGCAAAATTTGAAGTCTAAGTCTCAAGTTTAAGTCAAATAAATGCTAAAGACTGCCAAGGAATGGAAAGATTGCTTTATGTTGAAAAAAAAAACCAAAAATTTCTAATATTTTAATAACACTGGTCAACAAAGTTATTGCCCAATAACCAAAATATACTTTTCAAGAGGTTTTTTTTTGTTGTTGTTCAGCACTGCTAATTTAATGAAATGAATTTGTTTTGTTTGTTTTTCCTGAAATGATTGCAATCTTTTTGGGACTGCATGCAGGCTTTGCATTCGTTTTGCAATCTTTGCATTCCTTGCCAGTCTTTGCATTCCTTGGCAGTCTTTTGCATTCATTTGAATTCTTTTGCATTCTTTTGCATTCTTTTGCCTTCTTTTGCATTCTTTTGCATTCTTTTGCATTCTTTTGCCTTCTTTTGCATTCTTTTGCATTCATTTGCATTCTTTTGCATTCTTTTGAATTCTTTTGCATTTTTTGGGTTGGTGATGAAGTACCAAAACCCATAATCCCAAAGAGAAAATCCCCAAAGCCAAAATCCCCAAGCCAGACCTGGGTATAGACAAAATCTCCAGGAAAAAATCCGAAAAAAAAATCTCCGAGTGAAAATCCCAAAATTTCAGATGCGCAAGTTGTGTACACGGTTATTTTAAAAGAGGAACCTTTATAATTTTAAAATTGTCGTGTTTAGACCTAATTTTACATTGACTTACAGTGTGTTTTTATCATTCTATTACGTTTTTGTTTTTGCTATTTGGAGATTTTTGGGGATTTGGAGAAAATGGGAGAAAAAATTATTTATAGAAGATTTTGTCCATTGGATGCAAAAAGAATGCAAATGAATGCAAAAGAATGCAAAAGAATTCAAAAGAATTCAAAAGAATTCAAAAGAATTCAAAAGAATTCAAAAGAATTCAAAAGAATTCAAAAGAATTCAAAAGAATTCAAAAGAATTCAAAAGAATTCAAAAGAATTCAAAAGAATTCAAAAGAATTCAAAAGAATTCAAAAGAATTCAAAAGAATTCAAAAGAATTCAAAAGAATTCAAAAGAATTCAAAAGAATTCAAAAGAATTCAAAAGAATGCACATGAATGCAAAAGACGGCCAAGGAATGCAAAAGACTGCCAAGGAATGCACATGAATGCAAAAGACTGCCAAGGAATGGAAATGAATGCAAAAGACTACCAAGGAATGGAAAGATTGCAAAAAGAATGCAAAGACTGCATGCAGTCCCAAAAGACTCCAATCATTTGAATGTAGTCAATAATTGATTGGGTAAAAAAAAATTGCAATCATTTCATGGAAAATGATTGGTGATTGCAAAATTTGAAGTCTAAGTCTCAAGTTTAAGTCAAATAAATGCTAAAGACTGCCAAGGAATGGAAAGATTGCTTTATGTTGAAAAAAAAACCAAAAATTTCTAATATTTTAATAACACTGGTCAACAAAGTTATTGCCCAATAACCAAAATATACTTTTCAAGAGGTTTTTTTTTGTTGTTGTTCAGCACTGCTAATTTAATGAAATGAATTTGTTTTGTTTGTTTTTCCTGAAATGATTGCAATCTTTTTGGGACTGCATGCAGGCTTTGCATTCGTTTTGCAATCTTTGCATTCCTTGCCAGTCTTTGCATTCCTTGGCAGTCTTTTGCATTCATTTGAATTCTTTTGCATTCTTTTGCATTCTTTTGCCTTCTTTTGCATTCTTTTGCATTCTTTTGCATTCTTTTGCCTTCTTTTGCATTCTTTTGCATTCATTTGCATTCATTTGCATTCTTTTGAATTCTTTTGCATTTTTTGGGTTGGTGATGAAGTACCAAAACCCATAATCCCAAAGAGAAAATCCCCAAAGCCAAAATCCCCAAGCCAGACCTGGGTATAGACAAAATCTCCAGGAAAAAATCCGAAAAAAAAATCTCCGAGTGAAAATCCCAAAATTTCAGATGCGCAAGTTGTGTACACGGTTATTTTAAAAGAGGAACCTTTATAATTTTAAAATTGTCGTGTTTAGACCTAATTTTACATTGACTTACAGTGTGTTTTTATCATTCTATTACGTTTTTGTTTTTGCTATTTGGAGATTTTTGGGGATTTGGAGAAAATGGGAGAAAAAATTATTTATAGAAGATTTTGTCCATTGGATGCTAAAAGAATGCAAATGAATGCAAAAGAATGCAAAAGAATTCAAAAGAATTCAAAAGAATTCAAAAGAATTCAAAAGAATTCAAAAGAATTCAAAAGAATTCAAAAGAATTCAAAAGAATTCAAAAGAATTCAAAAGAATTCAAAAGAATTCAAAAGAATTCAAAAGAATTCAAAAGAATTCAAAAGAATTCAAAAGAATTCAAAAGAATTCAAAAGAATTCAAAAGAATTCAAAAGAATTCAAAAGAATTCAAAAGAATTCAAAAGAATTCAAAAGAATTCAAAAGAATTCAAAAGAATTCAAAAGAATTCAAAAGAATTCAAAAGAATTCAAAAGAATTCAAAAGAATGCACATGAATGCAAAAGACGGCCAAGGAATGCAAAAGACTGCCAAGGAATGCACATGAATGCAAAAGACTGCCAAGGAATGGAAATGAATGCAAAAGACTACCAAGGAATGGAAAGATTGCAAAAAGAATGCAAAGACTGCATGCAGTCCCAAAAGACTCCAATCATTTGAATGTAGTCAATAATTGATTGGGTAAAAAAAAATTGCAATCATTTCATGGAAAATGATTGGTGATTGCAAAATTTGAAGTCTAAGTCTCAAGTTTAAGTCAAATAAATGCTAAAGACTGCCAAGGAATGGAAAGATTGCTTCCTCTGCTAACTGTTCAATAGGCAAAGTTGCTTGCTTAATGACTTCTGATCCATATTATACATGGATACAAAGACACGTACTGTTTTGCAGTTTTCAGGGAATACTCATTAAAATTAGTAACATCTATTTCATATCCAGATAAAATGGATATATAGAAGCGATAAATCAAATTCTCATCCAACCATGCAACTTCAGCCGTCTTTTTATAATTTTCAAAACAAATTTTTGGCGTATTAACCGTATTTGTACATCCATAGCTAGGTTTGGGCTGGACAACTATGATGCCCACTGCTTGCCTAAATTAATAATATTTTGATGGTGTGGACCCCAAGAAGTGGCATTTTGGGAACAGAATATACCAAATCAATTTAAGATTACTTCCAACAATAATTTGGTGGTTTATTAACAGTTTATTAAACAGTTTATTAAATAAATGGTAAGGAATGGTAGTTTTAGGCAGAGTTGTAAAAGATTGCAATCTTTTTTCATTTGCAATCTTTAATGATTTCAATCAAAAGATTGACTTTTATTGACTTACACTTGAGACTTAGACTTCAAATTTTGCAATCACCAATAATTTTTCATGAAATTATTGCAATCTTTTTGGGACTGCATGCAGTCTGTGCATTCTTTTTGCAGTCTTTCCATTCCTTGACAGTCTTTGCATTCCTTGGCAGTCTTTTAAATTCATTTGCATTCATTTGCATTCTTTTGCCATTTTATTTTTTAACCCAATGAACTTATTATATTTTTTAACTAAACTAAAAACCCTTATTCATAAATACATACAAAAACAGAAAAAAAACAAACAAAACAAATTCTTTACATTAATTAACTGAATATATTAGTCAAAATATAAAGTTATTCAATAAAAAGTATCAAAACCACAGTTAGTTGTATTTAAGAAAAACACTGCACTAACAAGCGTGTGTCAAAATATATTCTCATCTTTAAAAATGAACAGTTTATGTTGAAAAAAAAACCAAAAATTTCTAATATTTTAATAACACTTTTCAACAAAGTTATTGCCACAATAACCAAAATATACTTTTCAAGAGGTTTTTTTTTTGTTGTTGTTCAGCACTGCTAATTTAATGAAATGAATTTGTTTTGTTTGTTTTTCCTGAAATGATTCTTTTGCATTCTTTTGCATTCTTTTGCCTTCTTTTGCATTCTTTTGCATTCTTTTGTATTCTTTTGCCTTCTTTTGCATTCTCTTGCATTCATTTGAATTCTTTTGCATTTTTTGGGTTGGTGATGAAGTACCAAAACCCATAATCCCAAAGAGAAAATCCCCAAAGCCAAAATCCCCAAGCCAGACCTGGGTATAGACAAAATCTCCAGGAAATCCGAAAAAAAAATCTCCGAGCGAAAATCCCAAAATTTCAGATGCGCAAGTTGTGTACACGGTTATTTTCATAATCTATTTTTTGTGTTCCGTTTTAAAAGAGGAACCTTTATGATTTTAAAATTGTCGTGTTTAGACCTGATTTTACTTTGACTTACAGTGTTTTTTTATCATTCTATTACGTTTTTGTTTTTGCTATTTGGAGATTTTTGGGGATTTGGAGAAAGATCAATGTGAGTATGCTCTGATTTATTTTTTCTACTTGTATGTTCTCTTATGAATTTAAAATTTTGCATTCCTTGGCATTCTTTTGCAGTCTTTTGCATTCATTTAAATTCTTTTGCATTCTTTTGCATTCTTTTGCATTTTTTTGCATTCTTTTGCATTCTTTTGCATTCGTTTGCATTCTTTTGCAGTCATTTGCATTCTTTTGAATTGTTTTGCATTTTTTGGGTTGGTGATGAATGACCAAAACCCATAATCCCAAAGAGAAAATCCCCAAAGCCAAAATCCCCAAGCCAGACCTGGGTATAGACAAAATCTCCAGGAAAAAATCCGAAAAAAAAATCTCCGAGTGAAAATCCCAAAATTTCAGATGCGCAAGTTGTGTACACAGTTATTTTAAAAGAGGAACCTTTATAATTTTAAAATTGTCGTGTTTAGACCTAATTTTACATTGGCTTACAGTGTTTTTTTATCATTCTATTACGTTTTTGTTTTTGCTATTTGGAGATTTTTGGGGATTTGGAGAAAATGGGAGAAAAAAATTATTTATAGAAGATTTTGTCCATTGGATGCAAAAAGAATGCAAATGAATGCAAAAGAATGCAAAAGAATTCAAAAGAATTCAAAAGAATTCAAAAGAATTCAAAAGAATTCAAAAGAATTCAAAAGAATTCAAAAGAATTCAAAAGAATTCAAAAGAATTCAAAAGAATTCAAAAGAATTCAAAAGAATTCAAAAGAATTCAAAAGAATTCAAAAGAATTCAAAAGAATTCAAAAGAATTCAAAAGAATTCAAAAGAATTCAAAAGAATTCAAAAGAATTCAAAAGAATGCAAATGAATGCAAAAGACGGCCAAGGAATGCAAAAGACTGCCAAGGAATGCACATGAATGCAAAAGACTGCCAAGGAATGGAAATGAATGCAAAAGACTACCAAGGAATGGAAAGATTGCAAAAAGAATGCAAAGACTGCATGCAGTCCCAAAAGACTCCAATCATTTGAATGTAGTCAATAATTGATTGGGTAAAAAAAATTGCAATCATTTCATGGAAAATGATTGGTGATTCAAAAGAATTCAAAAGAATTCAAAAGAATTCAAAAGAATTCAAAAGAATTCAAAAGAATTCAAAAGAATTCAAAAGAATTCAAAAGAATTCAAAAGAATTCAAAAGAATTCAAAAGAATGCAAAAGAATTCAAAAGAATTCAAAAGAATTCAAAAGAATTCAAAAGAATTCAAAAGAATTCAAAAGAATTCAAAAGAATTCAAAAGAATTCAAAAGAATTCAAAAGAATTCAAAAGAATTCAAAAGAATTCAAAAGAATTCAAAAGAATTCAAAAGAATTCAAAAGAATTCAAAAGAATTCAAAAGAATTCAAAAGAATTCAAAAGAATTCAAAAGAATTCAAAAGAATTCAAAAGAATTCAAAAGAATTCAAAAGAATTCAAAAGAATTCAAAAGAATTCAAAAGAATTCAAAAGAATTCAAAAGAATTCAAAAGAATTCAAAAGAATTCAAAAGAATTCAAAAGAATTCAAAAGAATTCAAAAGAATTCAAAAGAATTCAAAAGAATTCAAAAGAATTCAAAAGAATTCAAAAGAATTCAAAAGAATTCAAAAGAATTCAAAAGAATTCAAAAGAATTCAAAAGAATTCAAAAGAATTCAAAAGAATTCAAAAGAATTCAAAAGAATTCAAAAGAATTCAAAAGAATTCAAAAGAATTCAAAAGAATTCAAAAGAATTCAAAAGAATTCAAAAGAATTCAAAAGAATGCAAATGAATGCAAAAGACGGCCAAGGAATGCAAAAGACTGCCAAGGAATGCACATGAATGCAAAAGACTGCCAAGGAATGGAAATGAATGCAAAAGAATGCAAAAGAATTCAAAAGAATTCAAAAGAATTCAAAAGAATTCAAAAGAATTCAAAAGAATTCAAAAGAATTCAAAAGAATTCAAAAGAATTCAAAAGAATTCAAAAGAATGCAAAAGAATTCAAAAGAATTCAAAAGAATTCAAAAGAATTCAAAAGAATTCAAAAGAATTCAAAAGAATTCAAAAGAATTCAAAAGAATTCAAAAGAATTCAAAAGAATTCAAAAGAATTCAAAAGAATTCAAAAGAATTCAAAAGAATTCAAAAGAATTCAAAAGAATTCAAAAGAATTCAAAAGAATTCAAAAGAATTCAAAAGAATTCAAAAGAATTCAAAAGAATTCAAAAGAATTCAAAAGAATTCAAAAGAATTCAAAAGAATTCAAAAGAATTCAAAAGAATTCAAAAGAATTCAAAAGAATTCAAAAGAATTCAAAAGAATTCAAAAGAATTCAAAAGAATTCAAAAGAATTCAAAAGAATTCAAAAGAATTCAAAAGAATTCAAAAGAATTCAAAAGAATTCAAAAGAATTCAAAAGAATTCAAAAGAATTCAAAAGAATTCAAAAGAATTCAAAAGAATTCAAAAGAATTCAAAAGAATTCAAAAGAATTCAAAAGAATTCAAAAGAATTCAAAAGAATTCAAAAGAATTCAAAAGAATTCAAAAGAATTCAAAAGAATTCAAAAGAATTCAAAAGAATTCAAAAGAATTCAAAAGAATTCAAAAGAATTCAAAAGAATTCAAAAGAATTCAAAAGAATTCAAAAGAATTCAAAAGAATGCAAATGAATGCAAAAGACGGCCAAGGAATGCAAAAGACTGCCAAGGAATGCACATGAATGCAAAAGACTGCCAAGGAATGGAAATGAATGCAAAAGACTACCAAGGAATGGAAAGATTGCAAAAAGAATGCAAAGACTGCATGCAGTCCCAAAAGACTCCAATCATTTGAATGTAGTCAATAATTGATTGGGTAAACAAAAATTGCAATCATTTCATGGAAAATGATTGTTGATTGCAAAATTTGAAGTCTAAGGGCCGGTTCGTTCACACTCGATTATCTTTTAATCAAGGAATTTTGTATGGAATAATCCTTGATTAAAAGATAATCGACTGTGAACAAACTAGGGCTAAGTCTCAAGTTTAAGTCAAATAAATGCTAAAGACTGCCAAGGAATGGAAAGATTGCTTCCTCTGCTAACTGTTCAATAGGCAAAGTTGCTTGCTTAATGACTTCTGATCCATATTATACATGGATACAAAGACACGTACTGTTTTGCAGTTTTCAGGGAATACTCATTAAAATTAGTAACATCTATTTTATATCCAGATAAAATGGATATATAGAAGCGATAAATCAAATTCTCATCCAACCATGCAACTTCAGCCGTCTTTTTATAATTTTCAAAACAAATTTTTGGCGTATTAACCGTATTTGTAGATCCATAGCTAGGTTTGGGCTGGACAACTATGATGCCCACTGCTTGCCTAAATTAATAATATTTTGATGGTGTGGACCCCAAGAAGTGGCATTTTGGGAACAGAATATACCAAATCAATTTAAGATTACTTCCAACAATAATTTGGTGGTTTATTAACAGTTTATTAAATAAATGGTAAGGAATGGTAGTTTTAGGCAGAGTTGTAAAAGATTGCAATCCTTTTTCATTTGCAATCTTTAATGATTTCAATCAAAAGATTGACTTTTATTGACTTACACTTGAGACTTAGACTTCAAATTATTGCAATCTTTTTGGGACTGCATGCAGTCTGTGCATTCTTTTTGCAGTCTTTCCATTCCTTGACAGTCTTTGCATTCCTTGGCAGTCTTTTAAATTCATTTGCATTCTTTTGCCATTTTATTTTTTAACCCAATGAACTTATTATATTTTTTAACTAAACTAAAAACCCTTATTCATAAATACATAGAAAAACATTACATTAATTAACTGAATATATTAGTCAAAATATAAAGTTATTCAATAAAAAGTATCAAAACCACAGTTAGTTGTATTTAAGAAAAACACTGCACTAACAAGCGTGTGTCAAAATATATTCTCATCTTTAAAAATGAACAGTTTATGTTGAAAAAAAAACCAAAAATTTCTAATACTTTAATAACACTGGTCAACAAAGTTATTGCCACAATAACCAAAATATACTTTTCAAGAGGTTTTTTTTTGTTGTTGTTCAGCACTGCTAATTTAATGAAATGAATTTGTTTTGTTTGTTTTTCCTGAAATGATTGCAATCTTTTTGGGACTGCATGCAGGCTTTGCATTCGTTTTGCAATCTTTGCATTCCTTGCCAGTCTTTACATTCCTTGGCAGTCTTTTGCATTCATTTGAATTCTTTTGCATTCTTTTGCATTCTTTTGCATTCTTTTGCATTCTTTTGCCTTCTTTTGCATTCTTTTGCATTCTTTTGCATTCTTTTGCCTTCTTTTGCATTCTTTTGCATTCATTTGCATTCATTTGCATTCTTTTGAATTCTTTTGCATTTTTTGGGTTGGTGATGAAGTACCAAAACCCATAATCCCAAAGAGAAAATCCCCAAAGCCAAAATCCCCAAGCCAGACCTGGGTATAGACAAAATCTCCAGGAAAAAATCCGAAAAAAAAATCTCCGAGCGAAAATCCGAAAATTTCAGATGCGCAAGTTGTGTACACGGTTATTTTCATAATCTATTTTTTGTGTTCCGTTTTAAAAGAGGAACCTTTATGATTTTAAAATTGTGTTTAGACCTGATTTTACTTTGACTTACAGTGTTTTTTTATCATTCTATTACGTTTTTGTTTTTGCTATTTGGAGATTTTTGGGGATTTGGAGAAAGATCAATGTGAGTATGCTCTGATTTATTTTTTCTACTTGTATGTTCTCTTATGAATTTAAAATTTTGCATTCCTTGGCAGTCTTTTGCAGTCTTTTGCATTCATTTAAATTCTTTTGCATTCTTTTGCATTTTTTTGCATTCTTTTGCATTCGTTTGCATTCTTTTGAATTGTTTTGCATTTTTTGGGTTGGTGATGAATGACCAAAACCCATAATCCCAAAGAGAAAATCCCCAAAGCCAAAATCCCCAAGCCAGACCTGGGTATAGACAAAATCTCCAGGAAAAAATCCGAAAAAAAAATCTCCGAGTGAAAATCCCAAAATTTCAGATGCGCAAGTTGTGTACACGGTTATTTTCATAATCTATTTTTTGTGTTCCGTTTTAAAAGAGGAACCTTTATGATTTTAAAATTGTCGTGTTTAGACCTGATTTTACTTTGACTTACAGTGTTTTTTTATCATTCTATTACGTTTTTGTTTTTGCTATTTGGAGATTTTTGGGGATTTGGAGAAAGATCAATGTGAGTATGCTCTGATTTATTTTTTCTACTTGTTTGTTCTCTTATGAATTTAAAATTTTGCATTCCTTGGCAGTCTTTTGCATTCATTTAAATTCTTTTGCATTCTTTTGCATTTTTTTGCATTCTTTTGCATTCTTTTGCATTCGTTTGCATTCTTTTGCAGTCATTTGCATTCTTTTGAATTGTTTTGCATTTTTTGGGTTGGTGATGAATGACCAAAACCCATAATCCCAAAGAGAAAATCCCCAAAGCCAAAATCCCCAAGCCAGACCTGGGTATAGACAAAATCTCCAGGAAAAAATCCGAAAAAAAATCTCCGAGTGAAAATCCCAAAATTTCAGATGCGCAAGTTGTGTACACGGTTATTTTAAAAGAGGAACCTTTATAATTTTAAAATTGTCGTGTTTAGACCTAATTTTACATTGACTTACAGTGTTTTTTTATCATTCTATTACGTTTTTGTTTTTGCTATTTGGAGATTTTTGGGGATTTAGAGAAAATGGGAGAAAAAATTATTTATAGAAGATTTTGTCCATTGGATGCAAAAAGAATGCAAATGAATGCAAAAGAATGCAAAAGAATTCAAAAGACTTCAAAAGAATTCAAAAGAATTCAAAAGAATTCAAAAGAATTCAAAAGAATTCAAAAGAATTCAAAAGAATTCAAAAGAATTCAAAAGAATTCAAAAGAATTCAAAAGAATTCAAAAGAATTCAAAAGAATTCAAAAGAATTCAAAAGAATTCAAAAGAATTCAAAAGAATTCAAAAGAATTCAAAAGAATTCAAAAGAATTCAAAAGAATTCAAAAGAATTCAAAAGAATTCAAAAGAATTCAAAAGAATTCAAAAGAATGCAAAAGAATTCAAAAGAATTCAAAAGAATTCAAAAGAATTCAAAAGAATTCAAAAGAATTCAAAAGAATTCAAAAGAATTCAAAAGAATTCAAAAGAATTCAAAAGAATTCAAAAGAATTCAAAAGAATTCAAAAGAATTCAAAAGAATTCAAAAGAATTCAAAAGAATTCAAAAGAATTCAAAAGAATTCAAAAGAATGCACATGAATGCAAAAGACGGCCAAGGAATGGAAATGAATGCAAAAGAATGCAAAAGAATTCAAAAGAATTCAAAAGAATTCAAAAGAATTCAAAAGAATTCAAAAGAATTCAAAAGAATTCAAAAGAATTCAAAAGAATTCAAAAGAATTCAAAAGAATTCAAAAGAATTCAAAAGAATTCAAAAGAATGCAAAAGAATTCAAAAGAATTCAAAAGAATTCAAAAGAATTCAAAAGAATTCAAAAGAATTCAAAAGAATTCAAAAGAATTCAAAAGAATTCAAAAGAATTCAAAAGAATTCAAAAGAATTCAAAAGAATTCAAAAGAATTCAAAAGAATTCAAAAGAATTCAAAAGAATTCAAAAGAATTCAAAAGAATTCAAAAGAATTCAAAAGAATTCAAAAGAATTCAAAAGAATTCAAAAGAATTCAAAAGAATTCAAAAGAATTCAAAAGAATTCAAAAGAATTCAAAAGAATTCAAAAGAATTCAAAAGAATTCAAAAGAATTCAAAAGAATTCAAAAGAATTCAAAAGAATTCAAAAGAATTCAAAAGAATTCAAAAGAATTCAAAAGAATTCAAAAGAATTCAAAAGAATTCAAAAGAATTCAAAAGAATTCAAAAGAATTCAAAAGAATTCAAAAGAATTCAAAAGAATTCAAAAGAATTCAAAAGAATTCAAAAGAATTCAAAAGAATTCAAAAGAATTCAAAAGAATTCAAAAGAATTCAAAAGAATTCAAAAGAATTCAAAAGAATGCAAATGAATGCAAAAGACGGCCAAGGAATGCAAAAGACTGCCAAGGAATGCACATGAATGCAAAAGACTGCCAAGGAATGGAAATGAATGCAAAAGAATGCAAAAGAATTCAAAAGAATTCAAAAGAATTCAAAAGAATTCAAAAGAATTCAAAAGAATTCAAAAGAATTCAAAAGAATTCAAAAGAATGCAAATGAATGCAAAAGACGGCCAAGGAATGCAAAAGACTGCCAAGGAATGCACATGAATGCAAAAGACTGCCAAGGAATGGAAATGTATGCAAAAGACTACCAAGGAATGGAAAGATTGCAAAAAGAATGCACAGACTGCATGCAGTCCCAAAAGACTCCAATCATTTGAATGTAGTCAATAATTGATTGGGTAAACAAAAATTGCAATCATTTCATGGAAAATGATTGGTGATTGCAAAATTTGAAGTCTAAGTCTCAAGTTTAAGTCAAATAAATGCTAAAGACTGCCAAGGAATGGAAAGATTGCTTCCTCTGCTAACTGTTCAATAGGCAAAGTTGCTTGCTTAATGACTTCTGATCCATATTATACATGGATACAAAGACACGTACTGTTTTGCAGTTTTCAGGGAATACTCATTAAAATTAGTAACATCTATTTTATATCCAGATAAAATGGATATATAGAAGCGATAAATCAAATTCTCATCCAACCATGCAACTTCAGCCGTCTTTTTATAATTTTCAAAACAAATTTTTGGCGTATTAACCGTATTTGTAGATCCATAGCTAGGTTTGGGCTGGACAACTATGATGCCCACTGCTTGCCTAAATTAATAATATTTTGATGGTGTGGACCCCAAGAAGTGGCATTTTGGGAACAGAATATACCAAATCAATTTAAGATTACTTCCAACAATAATTTGGTGGTTTATTAACAGTTTATTAAACAGTTTATTAAATAAATGGTAAGGAATGGTAGTTTTAGACAGAGTTGTAAAAGATTGCAATCTTTTTTCATTTGCAATCTTTAATGATTTCAATCAAAAGATTGACTTTTATTGACTTACACTTGAGACTTAGACTTCAAATTTTGCAATCACCAATAATTTTTCATGAAATTATTGCAATCTTTTTGGGACTGCATGCAGTCTGTGCATTCTTTTTGCAGTCTTTCCATTCCTTGACAGTCTTTGCATTCCTTGGCAGTCTTTTAAATTCATTTGCATTCATTTGCATTCTTTTGCCATTTTATTTTTTAACCCAATGAACTTATTATATTTTTTAACTAAACTAAAAACCCTTATTCATAAATACATAGAAAAACAGAAAAAAAACAAACAAAACAAATTCTTTACATTAATTAACTGAATATATTAGTCAAAATATAAAGTTATTCAATAAAAAGTATCAAAACCACAGTTAGTTGTATTTAAGAAAAACACTGCACTAACAAGCGTGTGTCAAAATATATTCTCATCTTTAAAAATGAACAGTTTATGTTGAAAAAAAAACCAAAAATTTCTAATATTTTAATAACACTGGTCAACAAAGTTATTGCCACAATAACCAAAATATACTTTTCAAGAGGTTTTTTTTTGTTGTTGTTCAGCACTGCTAATTTAATGAAATGAATTTGTTTTGTTTGTTTTTCCTGAAATGATTGCAATCTTTTTGGGACTGCATGCAGGCTTTGCATTCGTTTTGCAATCTTTGCATTCCTTGCCAGTCTTTGCATTCCTTGGCAGTCTTTTGCATTCATTTGAATTCTTTTGCATTCTTTTGCATTCTTTTGCATTCTTTTGCATTCTTTTGCATTCTTTTGCATTCTTTTGCCTTCTTTTGCATTCTTTTGCATTCATTTGCATTCATTTGCATTCTTTTGAATTCTTTTGCATTTTTTGGGTTGGTGATGAAGTACCAAAACCCATAATCCCAAAGAGAAAATCCCCAAAGCCAAAATCCCCAAGCCAGACCTGGGTATAGACAAAATCTCCAGGAAAAAATCCGAAAAAAAAATCTCCGAGTGAAAATCCCAAAATTTCAGATGCGCAAGTTGTGTACACGGTTATTTTAAAAGAGGAACCTTTATAATTTTAAAATTGTCGTGTTTAGACCTAATTTTACATTGACTTACAGTGTGTTTTTATCATTCTATTACGTTTTTGTTTTTGCTATTTGGAGATTTTTGGGGATTTGGAGAAAATGGGAGAAAAAATTATTTATAGAAGATTTTGTCCATTGGATGCAAAAAGAATGCAAATGAATGCAAAAGAATGCAAAAGAATTCAAAAGAATTCAAAAGAATTCAAAAGAATTCAAAAGAATTCAAAAGAATTCAAAAGAATTCAAAAGAATTCAAAAGAATTCAAAAGAATTCAAAAGAATTCAAAAGAATTCAAAAGAATTCAAAAGAATTCAAAAGAATTCAAAAGAATTCAAAAGAATTCAAAAGAATTCAAAAGAATTCAAAAGAATGCACATGAATGCAAAAGACGGCCAAGGAATGCAAAAGACTGCCAAGGAATGCACATGAATGCAAAAGACTGCCAAGGAATGGAAATGAATGCAAAAGACTACCAAGGAATGGAAAGATTGCAAAAAGAATGCAAAGACTGCATGCAGTCCCAAAAGACTCCAATCATTTGAATGTAGTCAATAATTGATTGGGTAAAAAAAAATTGCAATCATTTCATGGAAAATGATTGGTGATTGCAAAATTTGAAGTCTAAGTCTCAAGTTTAAGTCAAATAAATGCTAAAGACTGCCAAGGAATGGAAAGATTGCTTTATGTTGAAAAAAAAAACCAAAAATTTCTAATATTTTAATAACACTGGTCAACAAAGTTATTGCCCAATAACCAAAATATACTTTTCAAGAGGTTTTTTTTTGTTGTTGTTCAGCACTGCTAATTTAATGAAATGAATTTGTTTTGTTTGTTTTTCCTGAAATGATTGCAATCTTTTTGGGACTGCATGCAGGCTTTGCATTCGTTTTGCAATCTTTGCATTCCTTGCCAGTCTTTGCATTCCTTGGCAGTCTTTTGCATTCATTTGAATTCTTTTGCATTCTTTTGCATTCTTTTGCCTTCTTTTGCATTCTTTTGCATTCTTTTGCATTCTTTTGCCTTCTTTTGCATTCTTTTGCATTCATTTGCATTCATTTGCATTCTTTTGAATTCTTTTGCATTTTTTGGGTTGGTGATGAAGTACCAAAACCCATAATCCCAAAGAGAAAATCCCCAAAGCCAAAATCCCCAAGCCAGACCTGGGTATAGACAAAATCTCCAGGAAAAAATCCGAAAAAAAAATCTCCGAGTGAAAATCCCAAAATTTCAGATGCGCAAGTTGTGTACACGGTTATTTTAAAAGAGGAACCTTTATAATTTTAAAATTGTCGTGTTTAGACCTAATTTTACATTGACTTACAGTGTGTTTTTATCATTCTATTACGTTTTTGTTTTTGCTATTTGGAGATTTTTGGGGATTTGGAGAAAATGGGAGAAAAAATTATTTATAGAAGATTTTGTCCATTGGATGCAAAAAGAATGCAAATGAATGCAAAAGAATGCAAAAGAATTCAAAAGAATTCAAAAGAATTCAAAAGAATTCAAAAGAATTCAAAAGAATTCAAAAGAATTCAAAAGAATTCAAAAGAATTCAAAAGAATTCAAAAGAATTCAAAAGAATTCAAAAGAATTCAAAAGAATTCAAAAGAATTCAAAAGAATTCAAAAGAATTCAAAAGAATTCAAAAGAATTCAAAAGAATTCAAAAGAATTCAAAAGAATTCAAAAGAATGCACATGAATGCAAAAGACGGCCAAGGAATGCAAAAGACTGCCAAGGAATGCACATGAATGCAAAAGACTGCCAAGGAATGGAAATGAATGCAAAAGACTACCAAGGAATGGAAAGATTGCAAAAAGAATGCAAAGACTGCATGCAGTCCCAAAAGACTCCAATCATTTGAATGTAGTCAATAATTGATTGGGTAAAAAAAAATTGCAATCATTTCATGGAAAATGATTGGTGATTGCAAAATTTGAAGTCTAAGTCTCAAGTTTAAGTCAAATAAATGCTAAAGACTGCCAAGGAATGGAAAGATTGCTTTATGTTGAAAAAAAAACCAAAAATTTCTAATATTTTAATAACACTGGTCAACAAAGTTATTGCCCAATAACCAAAATATACTTTTCAAGAGGTTTTTTTTTGTTGTTGTTCAGCACTGCTAATTTAATGAAATGAATTTGTTTTGTTTGTTTTTCCTGAAATGATTGCAATCTTTTTGGGACTGCATGCAGGCTTTGCATTCGTTTTGCAATCTTTGCATTCCTTGCCAGTCTTTGCATTCCTTGGCAGTCTTTTGCATTCATTTGAATTCTTTTGCATTCTTTTGCATTCTTTTGCCTTCTTTTGCATTCTTTTGCATTCTTTTGCATTCTTTTGCCTTCTTTTGCATTCTTTTGCATTCATTTGCATTCATTTGCATTCTTTTGAATTCTTTTGCATTTTTTGGGTTGGTGATGAAGTACCAAAACCCATAATCCCAAAGAGAAAATCCCCAAAGCCAAAATCCCCAAGCCAGACCTGGGTATAGACAAAATCTCCAGGAAAAAATCCGAAAAAAAAATCTCCGAGTGAAAATCCCAAAATTTCAGATGCGCAAGTTGTGTACACGGTTATTTTAAAAGAGGAACCTTTATAATTTTAAAATTGTCGTGTTTAGACCTAATTTTACATTGACTTACAGTGTGTTTTTATCATTCTATTACGTTTTTGTTTTTGCTATTTGGAGATTTTTGGGGATTTGGAGAAAATGGGAGAAAAAATTATTTATAGAAGATTTTGTCCATTGGATGCTAAAAGAATGCAAATGAATGCAAAAGAATGCAAAAGAATTCAAAAGAATTCAAAAGAATTCAAAAGAATTCAAAAGAATTCAAAAGAATTCAAAAGAATTCAAAAGAATTCAAAAGAATTCAAAAGAATTCAAAAGAATTCAAAAGAATTCAAAAGAATTCAAAAGAATTCAAAAGAATTCAAAAGAATTCAAAAGAATTCAAAAGAATTCAAAAGAATTCAAAAGAATTCAAAAGAATTCAAAAGAATTCAAAAGAATTCAAAAGAATTCAAAAGAATTCAAAAGAATTCAAAAGAATTCAAAAGAATTCAAAAGAATTCAAAAGAATTCAAAAGAATTCAAAAGAATTCAAAAGAATGCACATGAATGCAAAAGACGGCCAAGGAATGCAAAAGACTGCCAAGGAATGCACATGAATGCAAAAGACTGCCAAGGAATGGAAATGAATGCAAAAGACTACCAAGGAATGGAAAGATTGCAAAAAGAATGCAAAGACTGCATGCAGTCCCAAAAGACTCCAATCATTTGAATGTAGTCAATAATTGATTGGGTAAAAAAAAATTGCAATCATTTCATGGAAAATGATTGGTGATTGCAAAATTTGAAGTCTAAGTCTCAAGTTTAAGTCAAATAAATGCTAAAGACTGCCAAGGAATGGAAAGATTGCTTCCTCTGCTAACTGTTCAATAGGCAAAGTTGCTTGCTTAATGACTTCTGATCCATATTATACATGGATACAAAGACACGTACTGTTTTGCAGTTTTCAGGGAATACTCATTAAAATTAGTAACATCTATTTCATATCCAGATAAAATGGATATATAGAAGCGATAAATCAAATTCTCATCCAACCATGCAACTTCAGCCGTCTTTTTATAATTTTCAAAACAAATTTTTGGCGTATTAACCGTATTTGTACATCCATAGCTAGGTTTGGGCTGGACAACTATGATGCCCACTGCTTGCCTAAATTAATAATATTTTGATGGTGTGGACCCCAAGAAGTGGCATTTTGGGAACAGAATATACCAAATCAATTTAAGATTACTTCCAACAATAATTTGGTGGTTTATTAACAGTTTATTAAACAGTTTATTAAATAAATGGTAAGGAATGGTAGTTTTAGGCAGAGTTGTAAAAGATTGCAATCTTTTTTCATTTGCAATCTTTAATGATTTCAATCAAAAGATTGACTTTTATTGACTTACACTTGAGACTTAGACTTCAAATTTTGCAATCACCAATAATTTTTCATGAAATTATTGCAATCTTTTTGGGACTGCATGCAGTCTGTGCATTCTTTTTGCAGTCTTTCCATTCCTTGACAGTCTTTGCATTCCTTGGCAGTCTTTTAAATTCATTTGCATTCATTTGCATTCTTTTGCCATTTTATTTTTTAACCCAATGAACTTATTATATTTTTTAACTAAACTAAAAACCCTTATTCATAAATACATACAAAAACAGAAAAAAAACAAACAAAACAAATTCTTTACATTAATTAACTGAATATATTAGTCAAAATATAAAGTTATTCAATAAAAAGTATCAAAACCACAGTTAGTTGTATTTAAGAAAAACACTGCACTAACAAGCGTGTGTCAAAATATATTCTCATCTTTAAAAATGAACAGTTTATGTTGAAAAAAAAACCAAAAATTTCTAATATTTTAATAACACTTTTCAACAAAGTTATTGCCACAATAACCAAAATATACTTTTCAAGAGGTTTTTTTTTGTTGTTGTTCAGCACTGCTAATTTAATGAAATGAATTTGTTTTGTTTGTTTTTCCTGAAATGATTCTTTTGCATTCTTTTGCATTCTTTTGCCTTCTTTTGCATTCTTTTGCATTCTTTTGTATTCTTTTGCCTTCTTTTGCATTCTCTTGCATTCATTTGAATTCTTTTGCATTTTTTGGGTTGGTGATGAAGTACCAAAACCCATAATCCCAAAGAGAAAATCCCCAAAGCCAAAATCCCCAAGCCAGACCTGGGTATAGACAAAATCTCCAGGAAATCCGAAAAAAAAATCTCCGAGCGAAAATCCCAAAATTTCAGATGCGCAAGTTGTGTACACGGTTATTTTCATAATCTATTTTTTGTGTTCCGTTTTAAAAAGAGGAACCTTTATGATTTTAAAATTGTCGTGTTTAGACCTGATTTTACTTTGACTTACAGTGTTTTTTTATCATTCTATTACGTTTTTGTTTTTGCTATTTGGAGATTTTTGGGGATTTGGAGAAAGATCAATGTGAGTATGCTCTGATTATTTTTTCTACTTGTATGTTCTCTTATGAATTTAAAATTTTGCATTCCTTGGCATTCTTTTGCAGTCTTTTGCATTCATTTAAATTCTTTTGCATTCTTTTGCATTCTTTTGCATTTTTTTGCATTCTTTTGCATTCTTTTGCATTCGTTTGCATTCTTTTGCAGTCATTTGCATTCTTTTGAATTGTTTTGCATTTTTTGGGTTGGTGATGAATGACCAAAACCCATAATCCCAAAGAGAAAATCCCCAAAGCCAAAATCCCCAAGCCAGACCTGGGTATAGACAAAATCTCCAGGAAAAAAATCCGAAAAAAAAATCTCCGAGTGAAAATCCCCAAAATTTCAGATGCGCAAGTTGTGTACACAGTTATTTTAAAAGAGGAACCTTTATAATTTTAAAATTGTCGTGTTTAGACCTAATTTTACATTGGCTTACAGTGTTTTTTTATCATTCTATTACGTTTTTGTTTTTGCTATTTGGAGATTTTTGGGGATTTGGAGAAAATGGGAGAAAAAAAATTATTTATAGAAGATTTTGTCCATTGGATGCAAAAAGAATGCAAATGGCAAAAGAATGCAAAAGAATTCAAAAGAATTCAAAAGAATTCAAAAGAATTCAAAAGAATTCAAAAGAATTCAAAAGAATTCAAAAGAATTCAAAAGAATTCAAAAGAATTCAAAAGAATTCAAAAGAATTCAAAAGAATTCAAAAGAATTCAAAAGAATTCAAAAGAATTCAAAAGAATTCAAAAGAATTCAAAAGAATTCAAAAGAATTCAAAAGAATTCAAAAGAATTCAAAAGAATTCAAAAGAATTCAAAAGAATTCAAAAGAATTCAAAAGAATGCAAATGAATGCAAAAGACGGCCAAGGAATGCAAAAGACTGCCAAGGAATGCACATGAATGCAAAAGACTGCCAAGGAATGGAAATGAATGCAAAAGACTACCAAGGAATGGAAAGATTGCAAAAAGAATGCAAAGACTGCATGCAGTCCCAAAAGACTCCAATCATTTGAATGTAGTCAATAATTGATTGGGTAAAAAAAATTGCAATCATTTCATGGAAAATGATTGGTGATTGCAAAATTTGAAGTCTAAGTCTCAAGTTTAAGTCAAATAAATGCTAAAGACTGCCAAGGAATGGAAAGATTGCTTCCTCTGCTGTTCAATAGGCAAAGTTGCTTGCTTAATGACTTCTGATCCATATTATACATGGATACAAAGACACGTACTGTTTTGCAGTTTTCAGGGAATACTCATTAAAATTAGTAACATCTATTTCATATCCAGATAAAATGGATATATAGAAGTGATAAATCAAATTCTCATCCAACCATGCAACTTCAGCCGTCTTTTTATAATTTTCAAAACAAATTTTTGGCGTATTAACCGTATTTGTAGATCCATAGCTAGGTTTGGGCTGGACAACTATGGTGCCCACTGCTTGCCTAAATTAATAATATTTTGATGGTGTGGACCCCAAGAAGTGGCATTTTGGGAAAAGAATATACCAAATCAATTTAAGATTACTTCCAACAATAATTTGGTGGTTTATTAACAGTTTATTAAACAGTTTATTAAATAAATGGTAAGGAATGGTAGTTTTAGGCAGAGTTGTAAAAGATTGCAATCTTTTTTCATTTGCAATCTTTAATGATTTCAATCAAAAGATTGACTTTTATTGACTTACACTTGAGACTTAGACTTCAAATTTTGCAATCACCAATAATTTTTCATGAAATTATTGCAATCTTTTTGGGACTGCATGCAGTCTGTGCATTCTTTTTGCAGTCTTTCCATTCCTTGACAGTCTTTGCATTCCTTGGCAGTCTTTTAAATTCATTTGCATTCATTTGCATTCATTTGCATTCTTTTGCATTCTTTTGAATTCTTTTGCATTCTTTTGTATTTTGTTTGCAATCTTTTGCCACAACCACACCAAATGTATGGATTTCACAAAATTTCTAACATTTTTTTAGTTCAAGTAAAAATTTGATAGTTTTAAGAATAAAGTTCAGATATGGTATCATTGTCTGTGAAGAAGTAATGAGTGTTAATAAAACAAACTTATTTTATTTTTTAACCCAATGAACTTATTATATTTTTTAACTAAACTAAAAACCCTTATTAATAAATACATAGAAAAACAGAGAAACAATTTTATTTTTTAACCCAATGAACTTATTATATTTTTTAACTAAACTAAAAACCCTTATTCATAAATACATAGAAAAACAGAAAAAAAAACAAACAAAACAAATTCTTTACATTAATTAACTGAATATATTAGTCAAAATATAAAGTTATTCAATAAAAAGTATCAAAACCACAGTTAGTTGTATTTAAGAAAAACACTGCACTAACAAGCGTGTGTCAAAATATATTCTCATCTTTAAAAATGAACAGTTTATGTTGAAAAAAAAACCAAAAATTTCTAATATTTTAATAACACTTTTCAACAAAGTTATTGCCACAATAACCAAAATATACTTTTCAAGAGGTTTTTTTTGTTGTTGTTCAGCACTGCTAATTTAATGAAATGAATTTGTTTTGTTTGTTTTTCCTGAAATGATTGCAATCTTTTTGGGACTGCATGCAGGCTTTGCATTCGTTTTGCAATCTTTGCATTCCTTGCCAGTCTTTGCATTCCTTGGCAGTCTTTTGCATTCATTTGAATTCTTTTGCATTCTTTTGCATTCTTTTGCATTCTTTTGCCTTCTTTTGCATTCTTTTGCATTCTTTTGCATTCTTTTGCCTTCTTTTGCATTCTTTTGCATTCTTTTGCATTCATTTGCATTCTTTTGAATTCTTTTGAATTCTTTTGCATTTTTTGGGTTGGTGATGAAGTACCAAAACCCATAATCCCAAAGAGAAAATCCCCAAAGCCAAAATCCCCAAGCCAGACCTGGGTATAGACAAAATCTCCAGGAAAAAATCCGAAAAAAAAATCTCCGAGCGAAAATCCCAAAATTTCAGATGCGCAAGTTGTGTACACGGTTATTTTCATAATCTATTTTTTGTGTTCCGTTTTAAAAGAGGAACCTTTATGATTTTAAAATTGTCGTGTTTAGAACTGATTTTACTTTGACTTACAGTGTTTTTTTATCATTCTATTACGTTTTTGTTTTTGCTATTTGGAGATTTTTGGGGATTTGGAGAAAGATCAATGTGAGTAAGCTCTGATTTATTTTTTCTACTTGTATGTTCTCTTATGAATTTAAAATTTTGCATTCCTTGGCAGTCTTTTGCAGTCTTTTGCATTCATTTAAATTCTTTTGCATTCGCTTGCATTCTTTTGCAGTCATTTGCATTCTTTTGAATTGTTTTGCATTTTTTGGGATGGTGATGAATGACCAAAACCCATAATCCCAAAGAGAAAATCCCCAAAGCCAAAATCCCCAAGCCAGACCTGGGTATAGACAAAATCTCCAGGAAAAAATCCGAAAAAAAAATCTCCGAGTGAAAATCCCAAAATTTCAGATGCGCAAGTTGTGTACACGGTTATTTTAAAAGAGGAACCTTTATAATTTTAAAATTGTCGTGTTTAGACCTAATTTTACATTGACTTACAGTGTTTTTTTATCATTCTATTACGTTTTTGTTTTTGCTATTTGGAGATTTTTGGGGATTTGGAGAAAATGGGAGAAAAAATTATTTATAGAAGATTTTGTCCATTGGATGCAAAAAGAATGCAAATGAATGCAAAAGAATGCAAAAGAATTCAAAAGAATTCAAAAGAATTCAAAAGAATTCAAAAGAATTCAAAAGAATTCAAAAGAATTCAAAAGAATTCAAAAGAATTCAAAAGAATTCAAAAGAATTCAAAAGAATTCAAAAGAATTCAAAAGAATTCAAAAGAATGCAAATGACGGCCAAGGAATGCAAAAGACTGCCAAGGAATGCACATGAATGCAAAAGACTGCCAAGGAATGGAAATGAATGCAAAAGACTACCAATCATTTGAATGTAGTCAATAATTGATTGGGTAAAAAAAAATTGCAATCATTTCATGGAAAATGATTGGTGATTGCAAAATTTGAAGTCTAAGTCTCAAGTTTAAGTCAAATAAATGCTAAAGACTGCCAAGGAATGGAAAGATTGCTTCCTCTGCTAACTGTTCAATAGGCAAAGTTGCTTGCTTAATGACTTCTGATCCATATTATACATGGATACAAAGACACGTACTGTTTTGCAGTTTTCAGGGAATACTCATTAAAATTAGTAACATCTATTTCATATCCAGATAAAATGGATATATAGAAGCGATAAATCAAATTCTCATCCAACCATGCAACTTCAGCCGTCTTTTTATAATTTTCAAAACAAATTTTTGGCGTATTAACCGTATTTGTAGATCCATAGCTAGGTTTGGGCTGGACAACTATGATGCCCACTGCTTGCCTAAATTAATAATATTTTGATGGTGTGGACCCCAAGAAGTGGCATTTTGGGAACAGAATATACCAAATCAATTTAAGATTACAGTTTACAAACAGTTTATTAAACAGTTTATTAAATAAATGGTAAGGAATGGTAGTTTTAGGCAGAGTTGTAAAAGATTGCAATCTTTTTTCATTTGCAATCTTTAATGATTTCAATCAAAAGATTGACTTTTATTGACTTACACTTGAGACTTAGACTTCAAATTTTGCAATCACCAATAATTTTTTTGGGACTGCATGCAGTCTGTGCATTCTTTTTGCAGTCTTTCCATTCCTTGACAGTCTTTGCATTCCTTGGCAGTCTTTTAAATTCATTTGCATTCATTTGCATTCATTTGCATTCTTTTGCATTCTTTTGAATTCTTTTGCATTCTTTTGTATTTTGTTTGCAATCTTTTGCCACAACCACACCAAATGTATGGATTTCACAAAATTTCTAACATTTTTTTAGTTCAAGTAAAAATTTGATAGTTTTAAGAATAAAGTTCAGATATGGTATCATTGTCTGTGAAGAAGTAATGAGTGTTAATAAAACAAACTTATTTTATTTTTTAACCCAATGAACTTATTATATTTTTTAACTAAACTAAAAACCCTTATTAATAAATACATAGAAAAACAGAGAAACAATTTTATTTTTTAACCCAATGAACTTATTATATTTTTTAACTAAACTAAAAACCCTTATTCATAAATACATAGAAAAACAGAAAAAAAACAAACAAAACAAATTCTTTACATTAATTAACTGAATATATTAGTCAAAATATAAAGTTATTCAATAAAAAGTATCAAAACCACAGTTAGTTGTATTTAAGAAAAACACTGCACTAACAAGCGTGTGTCAAAATATATTCTCATCTTTAAAAATGAACAGTTTATGTTGAAAAAAAAACCTTGAACCTTGAAATACTTGAACTAAAAAAATGTTAGAAATTTTGTGAAATCCATACATTTGGTGTGGTTGTGGCAAAAGATTGCAAACAAAATACAAAAGAATGCAAATGAATTTAAAAGAATGCACAAGAGTTCAAAAGAATGCAAAAGAATTCAAAAGAATGCAAAAGACTGCCAAGGAATGCAAAGACTGCCAAGGAATGGAATGGTTGGATGCGAATTTGATTTATCGCTTCTATATATCTATTTCATCTGGATATGAAATAGATGTTACTAATTTTAATGAGTATTCCCTGAAAACTGCAAAACAGTACGTGTCTTTGTATCCATGTATAATATGGATCCGAGTCATTAAGCAATCAACTTTGCCTATTGGACAGTTAGGAGAGAAAGAACAGGAGGAAAATAAAGATTTTAAGAGAACATGGAAGAAAAAAAGATAAAGCAGAACATACTCACATTGATCTTTTTAATTATTTTTTGTTATCATCAGATCCTATCAGTTACATGGAAAATGTTGTAAAAAGAAAATAAATGGATTAAGAAGCAAAGAATCTGCTCAAAACACCACATATACAATTAAATATAAGCGCCTAATACCAGGCTTGTAAAAGAATGCAATCTTTTGTGAATACAGTCTTTAACATTCAGTTACACAATTCCAACAAAAGATTGCATTCATGGACTTAAACTTAAGACTTAGAGACTTCAAATTTTGCAATCATTAATAATTTTCCATAAAATGATTGCAATCTTTTTTTTTACCCAATCAATTGATTGCATTCAAATGATTGAAATCTTTTGGGACTTCATGCAGTCTTTGCACTCTTTTTGCAATCTTCCATTCCTTGGCAGTCTTTTGCATTCATTTGCATTCCTTGGCATTTATTTGACATAAACTTGAGACTTAGACTTCAAATTTTGCAATCACCAATCATTTTCGATGAAATGATTCTTTTCTTTTACCCAATCAATTATTGAATACACTCAAATGATTGGAGTCTTTTGGGACTGCATGCAGTCTTTGCATTATTTTTGCAATCTTTCCATTCCTTGGTAGTCTTTTGCATTCCTATACAATTAATTAAAAAATCAAATTGTTTACTTTTGCATTTTGTGAAATCCATACGTTTGTTATGGGTGTGGCAAAAGAATGCAAAAGAATTTAAAAGAATTTAAAAGAATTTAAAAGAATGCAAAAGAATGCAAAAGAATGCAAAAGAATTCAAAAGAATCCAAAAGAATGCAGAATAATTAAAAAAAAATGCAAATCAATGCAAAAGACTGCCAAGGAATGCAAATGAATGGCAGCTTTATCGCTCTGCTCTGCTCTGCTTTATCGATTTTTCTTCTATGTTCTCTTAAAATCTTTATTTTTCTCCTGTTCTTCCTCTCCTAACTGTCCAATAGACAAAGTTGCTTGCTTAATGATTTCGGTCCATGAATAAGCATTTGTGGACACTTGTCGGCATATTATACATGGATACACAGGGAATACTCAATAATATTAGTAACATCTATTTCGTATCCAGAAGCGATAAATCCATAGCTAGGTTTGGGCTGGTCTACTATGATGCCTACTGCTGCTTGCCTAAATTAATAATATTTTGATGGTGTAGACCCCGAGAAGTGGCATTTTGGGCACAGAATATACCAAATCAATTAAAGATTACTTCCAACAATAATTTGGTGGTCTAGTCCCTGGAAAGGGGTATTCCTGAATTTGTAAAACTTTCACAAAATGACAAAAAATCATTAGCTATAGTAGTTTTTTGGATAACAGAAATTGCATTTTCCCAAAACAAATCTGTTGTTTTTTCTCATTAAAAGTACAATAATATTAATAGGTTATTAAATAAATGGTAAGGAATGTTAGTATTAGGCAGAGTTGTAAAAGATTACAATCTCAACAAGCATTTACCATGAAATGATTGCAATCTTTTTGGGACTGCATGCAGGCTTAGAGTAGAGGGGTGTCTAAACTACAATTTAATGCATCAGAAAAAATAGGCCCTACATTTTTGTTTTGAGGGAAAAACTGCAGGTTTAACAGGGAAGGAGATTTTTTAAAATTCTGAAAATGTGCTAAGCGTAGGCCCTTGATCCAACATACTATTTGGCATCACTGAAAAAATTCTATCTCAAACGGTTTGGCTTCCAGGAGCGATCCAAGGTCAGATGAAATTTCGAAAAAAAATTTTTTCGGCAACATAAAAACGCAATTTTCTCGGGATTTTGAAAAAAAATCCAAAAACCCGATTATACCACCATAGGGTAGGTGAGAATATAAGCTTTCATATGGCACCTCTCCCATGTCTCTAGGTCAAAGGGTTCGGCCCCAGGAGCTTTTTCGCCATCTCTCAAAAAAATTTATTTTTATACTTAACGGTTGAGGGGTGTCTAAACTACATTTGGATTCAAGTCCCATGTCTCTAGGTCCACCCGTTCTCAAACCGGGAGAATTTAATGCATCAGAAAAAATAGGCCCGACATTTTTTTTTTTTTTGGGAAAAACTGCAGGTTTAACAGGGAAGGAGATTTTTTAAAATTCTGAAAATGTGCTAAGCGTAGGCCCTTTACCCAACATACTATTTGGCATCACTGAAAAAATTCTATCTCAAGCGGTTTGGCTTCCAGGAGCGATCCGAGGTCAGATGAAATTTCGAAAAAAAATTGTTTCGGCAACATAAAAACGCGATTTTTTTGGGATTTTGAAAAAAATCCAAAAACCCGATTATACCACCATCGGGTAGGTGAGAATATAAGCTTTCATATGGCACCACTCCCATGTCTCTAGGTCAAAAGGTTCGGCCCCCAGGAGCTTTTTCGCCATCACAACTTCAAATGGGTATATCTCGGAATTTTGAAAAAAGTGAAAAAAAATTTTTTTATACCCAACGGTAGAGGGGTGTCTAAACTACATTTGGGTTCAAGTCCCATGTCTCTAGGTCCACCCGTTCTCAAACCGGGAGAATTTAACGCATCAGAAAAAATAGGCCCGAAATTTTTTTTTTAGGGAAAAACTGCAGGTTTAACAGGGAAGGAGATTTTTTAAAATTCTGAAAATGTGCTAAACGTAGGTCCTTGACCCAACATACTATTTGGCATCACTGAAAAAATTCTATCTCAAGCGGTTTGGCTTCCAGGAGCGATCCGAGGTCAGATGAAATTTCGAAAAAAAAATTTTTCGGCAACATAAAAACGCGATTTTTTTGGGATTTTGAAAAAAATCCAAAAACCCGATTATACCACCATCGAGTAGGTGAGAATATAAGCTTTCATATGACACCACTCCCATGTCTCTAGGTCAAAAGGTTCGGCCCCAGGAGCTTTTTCGCCATCTCAACTTCAAACGGGTATATCTTTGAATTTTGAATAAAGTGAAAAAAAAATTTTTTATACCCAACGGTAGAGGGGTGTCTAAACTACATTTGGGTTTAAGTCCCATGTCTCTAGGTCCACCCGTTCTCAAACCGGGAGAATTTAATGCATCAGAAAAAATAGGCCCGACATTTTTTTTTTGAAGGAAAAACTGCAGGTTTAATAGGGAAGGAGATTTTTTAAAATTCTGAAAATGTGCTAAGCGTAGGCCCTTGACCCAACATACTATTTGGCATCACTGAAAAAATTCTATCTCAAGCGGTTTGGCTTCTAGGAGCGATCCAAGGTCAGATGAAATTTCGAAAAAAAATTTTTTCGGCAACATAAAAACGCGATTTTCTCGGGATTTTGAAAAAAATCCAAAAACCCGATTATACCACAATCGGGTAGGTGAGAATATAAGCTTTCATATGGCACCACTCCCATGTCTCTAGGTCAATTCGGAATTTTGAAAAAAGTGAAAAAATTTTTTTTTATACTTAACGGTTGAGGGGTGTCTAAACTACATTTGGGTTCAAGTCCCATGTCTCTAGGTCCACCCGTTCTCAAACCGGGAGAATTTAATGCATCAGAAAAAATAGGCCCGAATTTTTTTTTTTGAGGGAAAAACTGCAGGTTTAACAGGGAAGGAGATTTTTTAAAATTCTGAAAATGTGCTAAGCGTAGGCCCTTGACCCAACATACTATTTGGCATCACTGAAAAAATTCTATCTCAAGCGGTTTGGCTTCCAGGAGCGATCCGAGTTCAGATGAAATTTCGAAAAAAAATTTTTTCGGCAACATAAAAACGCGATTTTTTTATGATTTTGAAAAAAATCCAAAAACCCGATTATACCACCATCGGGTAATTGAGAATATAAGCTTTCATATGGCACCACTCCCATGTCTCTAGGTCCAACGGTAGAGGGGTGTCTTAACTACATTTGGGTTCAAGTCCCATGTCTCTAGGTCCACCCGTTCTCAAACCGGGAGAATTTAATGCATCAGAAAAAATAGGCCCGAATTTTTTTTTTTCAGGGAAAAACTGCAGTTTTAACAGGGAAGGAGATATTTTAAAATTCTGAAAATGTGCTAAGCGTAGGCCCTTGACCCAACATACTATTTGGCATCACTGAAAAAATTCTATCTCAAGCGGTTTGGCTTCCAGGAGCGATCCAAGGTGAGATGAAATTTCGAAAAAAAATTTGTTCGGCAACATAAAAACGCTATTTTCTCGGGATTTTGAAAAAAATCCAAAAACCCGATTAAACCACCATCGGGTAGGTAAGAATATAAGCTTTCATATGGCACCACTCCCATGTCTCTTGGTCAAAAGGTTCGGCCCCCAGAAGCTTTTTCGCCATCTCAACTTCAAATGGGTATATCTCGGAATTTTGAAAAAAGTGAAAAAAAAATTTTTTATACCCAACGGTAGAGAGGTGTCTAAACTACATTTGGGTTCAAGTCCCATGTCTCTAGGTCCACCCGTTCTCAAACCGGGAGAATTTAATGCATCAAAAAAAATAGGCCCGAATTTTTTTTTTTGAGGGAAAAACTGCAGGTTTAACAGGGAAGGAGATTTTTTAAAATTCTGAAAATGTGCTAAGCGTAGGCCCTTGACCCAACATACTATTTGGCATCACTGAAAAAATTCTATCTCAAGCGGTTTGGCTTCCAGGAGCGATCCAAGGTGAGATGAAATTTCGAAAAAAAATTTGTTCGGCAACATAAAAACGCTATTTTCTTGGGATTTTGAAAAAAATCCAAAAACCCGATTATACCACCATCGGTAATGTGAGAATATAAGCTTTCATATGGCACCACTCCCATGTCTCTAGGTCAAAAGGTTCGGCCCCAGGAGCTTTTTCGCCATCTCAACTTCAAACGGGTATATCTCGGAATTTTGAAAAAAGTGAAAAAAAAAATTTTGTATACCCAACGGTAGAGGGGTGTCTATTGTCTAAACTACATTTGGGTTCAAGTCCCATGTCTCTAGGTCCACCCGTTCTCAACTCGGGAGAATTTAATGCATCAGAAAAAATAGGCCCGACATTTTTTTTTTGAGGGAAAAACTGCAGGTTTAACAGGGAAGGAGATTTTTTTAAATTCTGAAAATGTGCTAAGCGTAGGCCCTTGACCCAACATACTATTTGGCATCACTGAAAAAATTCTATCTCAAGCGGTTTGGCTTCCAGGAGCCATCCAAGGTCAGATGAAATTTCGAAAAAAATTTTGTTCGGCAACATAAAAACGCGATTTTCTCGGGATTTTGAAAAAAATCCAAAAACCCGATTATACCACCATCGGGTAGGTGAGAATATAAGCGTTCATATGGCACCACTCCCATGTCTCTAGGTCAAAGGGTTCGGCCCCCAGGAGCTTTTTCGCCATCTCAACTTCAAACGGGTATATCTCGGAATTTTGAAAAAAGTGAAAAAAAAAATTTTTTATACCCAACGGTAGAGGGTTGTCTAAACTACATTTGGGTTCAAGTCCCATGTCTCTAGGTCCACCCGTTCTCAAACCGGGAGAATTTAATGCATCAGAAAAAATAGGCCCTACATTTTTGTTTTGAGAGAAAAACTGCAGGTTTAACAGGGAAGGAGATTTTTTAAAATTCTGAAAATGTGCTAAGCGTAGGCCCTTGACCCAACATACTATTTGGCATCACTGAAAAAATTCTATCTCAAGCGGTTTGGCTTCCAGGAGCGATCCAAGGTCAGATGAAATTTCGAAAAAAAATTTGTTCGGCAACATAAAAACGCTATTTTCTCGGGATTTTGAAAAAAATCCAAAAACCCGATTAAACCACCATCGGGTAGGTAAGAATATAAGCTTTCATATGGCACCACTCCCATGTCTCTAGGTCAAAGGGTACGGCCCCCAGGAGCTTTTTTGCCATCTCAACTTCAAAAGGGTATATCTCGGAATTTTGAAAAAAGTGAAAAAAATTTTTTTTTATACTTAACCGTTGAGGGGTGTCTAAACTACATTTGGGTTCAAGTCCCATGTCTCTAGGTCCACCCGTTCTCAAACCGGGAAAATTTAATGCATCAAAAAAAATAGGCCCGAATTTTTTTTTTTTGAGGGAAAAACTGCAGGTTTAACAGGGAAGGAGATTTTTTAAAATTCTGAAAATGTGCTAAGCGTAGGCCCTTGACCCAACATACTATTTGGCATCACTGAAAAAATTCTATCTCAAGCGGTTTGGCTTCCAGGAGCGATCCAAGGTGAGATGAAATTTCGAAAAAAAATTTGTTCGGCAACATAAAAACGCTATTTTCTCGGGATTTTGAAAAAAATCCAAAAACCCGATTATACCACAATCGGGTAGGTGAAAATATAAGCTTTCATATGGCACCACTCCCATGTCTCTAGGTCAAAGGGTACGGCCCCCAGGAGCTTTTTTGCCATCTCAACTTCAAAAGGGTATATCTCGGAATTTTGAAAAAAGTGAAAAAAAAATTTTTTTATACTTAACCGTTGAGGGGTGTCTAAACTACATTTGGGTTCAAGTCCCATGTCTCTAGGTCCACCCGTTCTCAAACCGGGAAAATTTAATGCATCAGAAAAAATATCCCCGACATTTTTGTTTTGAGGGAAAAACTGCAGTTTAACAGGGAAGGAGATTTTTTTAAATTCTGAAAATGTGCTAAGCGTAGGCCCTTGACCCAACATACTATTTAGCATCACTGAAAAAATTCTATCTCAAGCGGTTTGGCTTCCAGGAGCGATCCAAGGTCAGATGAAATTTCGAAAAAAAATTTTTTCGGCAACATAAAAACGCGATTTTCTCGGGATTTTGAAAAAAATCCAAAAACCCGATTATACCACCATCGGGTAGGTGAGAATATAAGCGTTCATATGGCACCACTCCCATGTCTCTAGGTCAAAAGGTTCGGCCCCCAGGAGCTTTTTCGCCATCTCAACTTCAAACGGGTATATCTCGGAATTTTGATAAAAGTGAAAAAAAATTTTTTATACAAAACGGTAGAGGGGTGTCTTAACTACATTTGGGTTCAAGTCCCATGTCTCTAGGTCCACCCGTTCTCAAACCGGGAGAATTTAATGCATCAGAAAAAATAGGCCCGAATTTTTTTTTTCAGGGAAAAACTGCAGGTTTAACAGGGAAGGAGATATTTTAAAATTCTGAAAATGTGCTAAGCGTAGGCCCTTGACCCAACATACTATTTGGCATCACTGAAAAAATTCTATCTCAAGCGGTTTGGCTTCCAGGAGCGATCCAAGGTGAGATGAAATTTCGAAAAAAAATTTGTTCGGCAACATAAAAACGCGATTTCTCGGGATTTTGAAAAAAATCCAAAAACCCGATTATACCACAATCGGGTAGGTGAGAATATAAGCTTTCATATGGCACCACTCCCATGTCTCTAGGTCAAAAGGTTCGGCCCCCAGAAGCTTTTTCGCCATCTCAACTTCAAATGGGTATATCTCGGAATTTTGAAAAAAGTGAAAAAAAAATTTTTTATACCCAACGGTAGAGAGGTGTCTAAACTACATTTGGGTTCAAGTCCCATGTCTCTAGGTCCACCCGTTCTCAAACCGGGAAAATTTAATGCATCAAAAAAAATAGGCCCGAATTTTTTTTTTTTGAGAGAAAAACTGCAGGTTTAACAGGGAAGGAGATTTTTTAAAATTCTGAAAATGTGCTAAGCGTATCTAAGCGTGTCTAAACTACATTTGGGTTCAAGTCCCATGTCTCTAGGTCCACCCGTTCTCAAACCGGGAAAATTTAATGCATCAGAAAAAATATCCCCGACATTTTTGTTTTGAGGGAAAAACTGCAGGTTTAACAGGGGAGGAGATTTTTTAAAATTCTGAAAATGTGCTAAGCGTAGGCCCTTGACCCAACATACTATTTGGCATCACTGAAAAAATTCTATCTCAAGCGGTTTGGCTTCCAGGAGCGATCCAAGGTCAGATGAAATTTCGAAAAAAATTTTTGTCGGCAACATAAAAACGCGATTTTCTCGGGATTTTGAAAAAAATCCAAAAACCCGATTATACCACCATCGGGTAGGTGAGAATATAAGCGTTCATATGGCACCACTCCCATGTCTCTAGGTCAAAAGGTTCGGCCCCCAGGAGCTTTTTCGCCATCTCAACTTCAAATGGGTATATCTCGGAATTTTGAAAAAAAGTGAAAAAAAATTTTTTTATACCCAACGGTAGAGGGGTGTCTAAACTACATTTGGGTTCAAGTCCCATGTCTCTAGGTCCACCCGTTCTCAAACCGGGAGAATTTAATGCATCAGAAAAAATAGGCCCGACATTTTTTTTTTGAGGGAAAAACTGCAGGTTTAACAGGGAAGGAGATTTTTTAAAATTCTGAAAATGTGCTAAGCGTAGGCCCTTGACCCAACATACTATTTGGCATCACTGAAAAAATTCTATCTCAAGCGGTTTGGCTTCCAGGAGCGATCCAAGGTCAGATGAAATTTCGAAAAAAAATTTGTTCGGCAACATAAAAACGCTATTTTTTCGGGATTTTGAAAAAAATCCAAAAACCCGATTATACCACCATCGGGTAGGTGAAAATATAAGCTTTCATATGGCACCACTCCCATGTCTCTAGGTCAAAGGGTACGGCCCCCAGGAGCTTTTTTGCCATCTCAACTTCAAAAGGGTATATCTCGGAATTTTGAAAAAAGTGAAAAAAATTTTTTTTTATACTTAACCGTTGAGGGGTGTCTAAACTACATTTGGGTTCAAGTCCCATGTCTCTAGGTCCACCCGTTCTCAAACCGGGAAAATTTAATGCATCAGAAAAAATATCCCCGACATTTTTGTTTTGAGGGAAAAACTGCAGGTTTAACAGGGAAGGAGATTTTTTTAAATTCTGAAAATGTGCTAAGCGTAGGCCCTTGACCCAACATACTATTTGGCATCACTGAAAAAATTCTATCTCAAGCGGTTTGGCTTCCAGGAGCGATCCAAGGTCAGATGAAATTTCGAAAAAAATTTTTTTCGGCAACATAAAAACGCGATTTTCTCGGGATTTTGAAAAAAATCCAAAAACCCGATTATACCACCATCGGGTAGGTGAGAATATAAGCGTTCATATGGCACCACTCCCATGTCTCTAGGTCAAAAGGTTCGGCCCCCAGGAGCTTTTTCGCCATCTCAACTTCAAACGGGTATATCTCGGAATTTTGATAAAAGTGAAAAAATTTTTTTTTATACCCAACGGTAGAGGGGTGTCTAAACTACATTTGGGTTCAAGTCCCATGTCTCTAGGTCCACCCGTTCTCAAACCGGAAGAATTTAATGCATCAGAAAAAATAGGCCCGACATTTTTTTATTGAGGGAAAAACTGCAGGTTTAACAGGGAAGGAGATTTTTTAAAATTCTGAAAATGTGCTAAGCGTAGGCCCTTGACCCAACATACTATTTGGCATCACTGAAAAAATTCTATCTCAAGCGGTTTGGCTTCCAGGAGCGATCCAAGGTGAGATGAAATTTCGAAAAAAAATTTGTTCGGCAACATAAAAACGCTATTTTCTCGGGATTTTGAAAAAAAACCAAAAAACCCGATTATACCACCATCGGGTAGGTGAAAATATAAGCTTTCATATGGCACCACTCCCATGTCTCTAGGTCAAAGGGTACGGCCCCCAGGAGCTTTTTTGCCATCTCAACTTCAAAAGGGTATATCTCGGAATTTTGAAAAAAGTGAAAAAAATTTTTTTTATACTTAACCGTTGAGGGGTGTCTAAACTACATTTGGGTTCAAGTCCCATGTCTCTAGGTCCACCCGTTCTCAAACCGGGAAAATTTAATGCATCAGAAAAAATATCCCCGACATTTTTGTTTTGAGGGAAAAACTGCAGGTTTAACAGGGAAGGAGATTTTTTTAAATTCTGAAAATGTGCTAAGCGTAGGCCCTTGACCCAACATACTATTTGGCATCACTGAAAAAATTCTATCTCAAGCGGTTTGGCTTCCAGGAGCGATCCAAGGTCAGATGAAATTTCGAAAAAAATTTTTTTCGGCAACATAAAAACGCGATTTTCTCGGGATTTTGAAAAAAATCCAAAAACCCGATTATACCACCATCGGGTAGGTGAGAATATAAGCGTTCATATGGCACCACTCCCATGTCTCTAGGTCAAAAGGTTCGGCCCCCAGGAGCTTTTTCGCCATCTCAACTTCAAACGGGTATATCTCGGAATTTTGATAAAAGTGAAAAAATTTTTTTTTATACCCAACGGTAGAGGGGTGTCTTAACTACATTTGGGTTCAAGTCCCATGTCTCTAGGTCCACCCGTTCTCAAACCGGGAGAATTTAATGCATCAGAAAAAATAGGCCCGAATTTTTTTTTTTCAGGGAAAAACTGCAGGTTTAACAGGGAAGGAGATATTTTAAAATTCTGAAAATGTGCTAAGCGTAGGCCCTTGACCCAACATACTATTTGGCATCACTGAAAAAATTCTATCTCAAGCGGTTTGGCTTCCAGGAGCGATCCAAGGTGAGATGAAATTTCGAAAAAAAATTTGTTCGGCAACATAAAAACGCTATTTTCTCGGGATTTTGAAAAAATCCAAAAACCCGATTATACCACCATCGGGTAGGTAAGAATATAAGCTTTCATATGGCACCACTCCCATGTCTCTAGGTCAAAAGGTTCGGCCCCCAGGAGCTTTTTCGCCATCTCAACTTCAAATGGGTATATCTCGGAATTTTGAAAAAAGTGAAAAAAAATTTTTTATACCCAACGGTAGAGGGGTGTCTAAGCTACATTTGGGTTCAAGTCCCATGTCTCTAGGTCCACCCGTTCTCAAACCGGGAGAATTTAATGCATCAAAAAAAATAGGCCCGAATTTTTTTTTTTGAGGGAAAAACTGCAGGTTTAACAGGGAAGGAGATTTTTTAAAATTCTGAAAATGTGCTAAGCGTAGGCCCTTGACCCAACATACTATTTGGCATCACTGAAAAAATTCTATCTCAAGCGGTTTGGCTTCCAGGAGCGATCTGTTCGGCAACATAAAAACCCTATTTTCTCGGGATTTTGAAAAAAATCCAAAAACCCGATTATACCACCATGGGGTAGGTGAGAATATAAGCTTTCATATGGCACCACTCCCATGTCTCTAGGTCAAAGGGTACGCCCCCCCAGGAGCTTTTTTGCCATCTCAACTTCAAAAGGGTATATCTCGGAATTTTGAAAAAAGTGAAAAAAATTTTTTTTTATACTTAACCGTTGAGGGGTGTCTAAACTACATTTGGGTTCAAGTCCCATGTCTCTAGGTCCACCCGTTCTCAAACCGGGAGAATTTAATGCATCAGAAAAAATAGGCCCGACATTTTTTTTTTGAGGGAAAAACTGCAGGTTTAACAGGGAAGGAGATTTTTTTAAATTCTGAAAATGTGCTTAGCGTAGGCCCTTGACCCAACATACTATTTGGCATCACTGAAAAAATTCTATCTCAAGCGGTTTGGCTTCCAGGAGCGATCCAAGGTCAGATGAAATTTCGAAAAAAATTTTTTTCGGCAACATAAAAACTCGATTTTCTCGGGATTTTGAAAAAAATCCAAAAACCCGATTATACCACCATCGGGTAGGTGAGAATATAAGCTTTCATATGGCACCACTCCCATGTCTCTAGGTCAAAGGGTACGGCCCCCATGAGCTTTTTCGCCATCTCAACTTCAAACGGGTATATCTCGGAATTTTGAAAAAAGTGAAAAAATTTTTTTTTTATACCCAACGGTAGAGGGGTGTCTAAACTACATTTGGGTTCAAGTCCCATGTCTCTAGGTCCACCCGTTCTCAAACCGGGAGAATTTAATGCATCAGAAAAAATAGGCCCTACATTTTTGTTTTGAGGGAAAAACTGCAGGTTTAACAGGGAAGGAGATTTTTTAAAATTCTGAAAATGTGCTAAGCGTAGGCCCTTGACCCAACATACTATTTGGCATCACTGAAAAAATTCTATCTCAAGCGGTTTGGCTTCCAGGAGCGATCCAAGGTCAGATGAAATTTCGAAAAAAAATTTGTTCGGCAACATAAAAACGCGATTTTCTCGGGATTTTGAAAAAAATCCAAAAACCCGATTATACCACCATCGGGTAGGTGAGAATATAAGCGTTCATATGGCACCACTCCCATGTCTCTAGGTCAAAAGGTTCGGCCCCCAGGAGCTTTTTCGCCATCTCAACTTCAAATGGGTATATCTCGGAATTTTGAAAAAAGTGAAAAAAAATTTTTTTATACCCAACGGTAGAGGGGTGTCTAAACTACATTTGGGTTCAAGTCCCATGTCTCTAGGTCCACCCGTTCTCAAACCGGGAGAATTTAATGCATCAAAAAAAATAGGCCCGAATTTTTTTTTTTGAGGGAAAAACTGCAGGTTTAACAGGGAAGGAGATTTTTTAAAATTCTGAAAATGTGCTAAGCGTAGGCCCTTGACCCAACATAATATTTGGCATCACTGAAAAAATTCTATCTCAAGCGGTTTGGCTTCCAGGAGCGATCTGTTCGGCAACATAAAAACCCTATTTTCTCGGGATTTTGAAAAAAATCCAAAAACCCGATTATACCACCATCGGGTAGGTGAGAATATAAGCTTTCATATGGCACCACTCCCATGTCTCTAGGTCAAAGGGTACGCCCCCCCAGGAGCTTTTTTGCCATCTCAACTTCAAAAGGGTATATCTCGGAATTTTGAAAAAAGTGAAAAAATTTTTTTTTTATACTTAACCGTTGAGGGGTGTCTAAACTACATTTGGGTTCAAGTCCCATGTCTCTAGGTCCACCCGTTCTCAAACCGGGAGAATTTAATGCATCAGAAAAAATAGGCCCGACATTTTTTTTTTGAGGGAAAAACTGCAGGTTTAACAGGGAAGGAGATTTTTTAAAATTCTGAAAATGTGCTAAGCGTAGGCCCTTGACCCAACATACTATTTGGCATCACTGAAAAAATTCTATCTCAAGCGGTTTGGCTTCCAGGAGCGATCCAAGGTCAGATGAAATTTCGAAAAAAATTTTTTTCGGCAACATAAAAACTCGATTTTCTCGGGATTTTGAAAAAAATCCAAAAACCCGATTATACCACCATCGGGTAGGTGAGAATATAAGCTTTCATATGGCACCACTCCCATGTCTCTAGGTCAAAGGGTTCGGCCCCCAGGAGCTTTTTCGCCATCTCAACTTCAAACGGGTATATCTCGGAATTTTGAAAAAAGTGAAAAAATTTTTTTTTTATACCCAACGGTAGAGGGGTGTCTAAACTACATTTGGGTTCAAGTCCCATGTCTCTAGGTCCACCCGTTCTCAAACCGGGAGAATTTAATGCATCAGAAAAAATAGGCCCTACATTTTTGTTTTGAGGGAAAAACTGCAGGTTTAACAGGGAAGGAGATTTTTTAAAATTCTGAAAATGTGCTAAGCGTAGGCCCTTGACCCAACATACTATTTGGCATCACTGAAAAAATTCTATCTCAAGCGGTTTGGCTTCCAGGAGCGATCCAAGGTCAGATGAAATTTCGAAAAAAATTTTTGTCGGCAACATAAAAACGCGATTTTCTCGGGATTTTGAAAAAAATCCAAAAACCCGATTATACCACCATCGGGTAGGTGAGAATATAAGCGTTCATATGGCACCACTCCCATGTCTCTAGGTCAAAAGGTTCGGCCCCCAGGAGCTTTTTCGCCATCTCAACTTCAAATGGGTATATCTCGGAATTTTGAAAAAAGTGAAAAAAAATTTTTTTATACCCAACGGTAGAGGGGTGTCTAAACTACATTTGGGTTCAAGTCCCATGACTCTAGGTCCACCCGTTCTCAAACCGGGAGAATTTAATGCATCAAAAAAAATAGGCCCGAATTTTTTTTTTTGAGGGAAAAACTGCAGGTTTAACAGGGAAGGAGATTTTTTAAAATTCTGAAAATGTGCTAAGCGTAGGCCCTTGACCCAACATACTATTTGGCATCACTGAAAAAATTCTATCTCAAGCGGTTTGGCTTCCAGGAGCGATCCAAGGTCAGATGAAATTTCGAAAAAAAATTTGTTCGGCAACATAAAAACCCTATTTTCTCGGGATTTTGAAAAAAATCCAAAAACCCGATTATACCACCATCGGGTAGGTGAGAATATAAGCTTTCATATGGCACCACTCCCATGTCTCTAGGTCAAAAGGTTCGACCCCCAGGAGCTGCTTTCGCCATCTCAACTTCAAACGGGTATATCTCGGAATTTTGAAAAAAGTGAAAAAAAAATGTTTTTATACCCAACGGTAGATTGGTGTCTAAACTACATTTGGGTTCAAGTCCCATGTCTCTAGGTCCACCCGTTCTCAAACCGGGAGAATTTAATGCATCAGAAAAAATAGGCCCGACATTTTTTTTTTGAGGGAAAAACTGCAGGTTTAACAGGGAAGGAGATTTTTTAAAATTCTGAAAATGTGCTAAGCGTAGGCCCTTGACCCAACATACTATTTGGCATCACTGAAAAAATTTTATCTCAAGCGGTTTGGCTTCCAGGAGCGATCCAAGGTGAGATGAAATTTCGAAAAAAAATTTGTTCGGCAACATAAAAACGCTATTTTCTCGGGATTTTGAAAAAAATCCAAAAACCCGATTATACCACCATCGGGTAGGTGAGAATATAAGCTTTCATATGGCACCACTCCCATGTCTCTAGGTCAAAGGGTTCGGCCCCCAGGAGCTTTTTCGCCATCTCAACTTCAAACGGGTATATCTCGGAATTTTGAAAAAAGTGAAAAAAAATTTTTTTTATACCCAACGGTAGAGGGGTGTCTAAACTACATTTGGGTTCAAGTCCCATGTCTCTAGGTCCACCCGTTCTCAAACCGGGAGAATTTAATGCATCAGAAAAAATAGGCCCTACATTTTTGTTTTGAGGGAAAAACTGCAGGTTTAACAGGGAAGGAGATTTTTTAAAATTCTGAAAATGTGCTAAGCGTAGGCCCTTGACCCAACATACTATTTGGCATCACTGAAAAAATTCTATCTCAAGCGGTTTGGCTTCCAGGAGCGATCCAAGGTCAGATGAAATTTCGAAAAAAATTTTTGTCGGCAACATAAAAACGCGATTTTCTCGGGATTTTGAAAAAAATCCAAAAACCCGATTATACCACCATCGGGTAGGTGAGAATATAAGCGTTCATATGGCACCACTCCCATGTCTCTAGGTCAAAAGGTTCGGCCCCCAGGAGCTTTTTCGCCATCTCAACTTCAAATGGGTATATCTCGGAATTTTGAAAAAAGTGAAAAAAAATTTTTTTATACCCAACGGTAGAGGGGTGTCTAAACTACATTTGGGTTCAAGTCCCATGTCTCTAGGTCCACCCGTTCTCAAACCGGGAGAATTTAATGCATCAAAAAAAATAGGCCCGAATTTTTTTTTTTGAGGGAAAAACTGCAGGTTTAACAGGGAAGGAGATTTTTTAAAATTCTGAAAATGTGCTAAGCGTAGGCCCTTGACCCAACATACTATTTGGCATCACTGAAAAAATTCTATCTCAAGCGGTTTGGCTTCCAGGAGCGATCCAAGGTGAGATGAAATTTCGAAAAAAAATTTGTTCGGCAACATAAAAACGCGATTTTCTCGGGATTTTGAAAAAAATCCAAAAACCCGATTATACCACCATCGGGTAGGTGAGAATATAAGCGTTCATATGGCACCACTCCCATGTCTCTAGGTCAAAAGGTTCGGCCCCCAGGAGCTTTTTCGCCATCTCAACTTCAAATGGGTATATCTCGGAATTTTGAAAAAAGTGAAAAAAAATTTTTTTATACCCAACGGTAGAGGGGTGTCTAAACTACATTTGGGTTCAAGTCCCATGTCTCTAGGTCCACCCGTTCTCAAACCGGGAGAATTTAATGCATCAAAAAAAATAGGCCCGAATTTTTTTTTTTGAGGGAAAAACTGCAGGTTTAACAGGGAAGGAGATTTTTTAAAATTCTGAAAATGTGCTAAGCGTAGGCCCTTGACCCAACATACTATTTGGCATCACTGAAAAAATTCTATCTCAAGCGGTTTGGCTTCCAGGAGCGATCTGTTCGGCAACATAAAAACCCTATTTTCTCGGGATTTTGAAAAAAATCCAAAAACCCGATTATACCACCATCGGGTAGGTGAGAATATAAGCTTTCATATGGCACCACTCCCATGTCTCTAGGTCAAAGGGTACGCCCCCCCAGGAGCTTTTTTGCCATCTCAACTTCAAAAGGGTATATCTCGGAATTTTGAAAAAAGTGAAAAAAAATTTTTTTTATACTTAACCGTTGAGGGGTGTCTAAACTACATTTGGGTTCAAGTCCCATGTCTCTAGGTCCACCCGTTCTCAAACCGGGAGAATTTAATGCATCAGAAAAAATAGGCCCGACATTTTTTTTTTGAGGGAAAAACTGCAGGTTTAACAGGGAAGGAGATTTTTTAAAATTCTGAAAATGTGCTAAGCGTAGGCCCTTGACCCAACATACTATTTGGCATCACTGAAAAAATTCTATCTCAAGCGGTTTGGCTTCCAGGAGCGATCCAAGGTCAGATGAAATTTCGAAAAAAATTTTTGTCGGCAACATAAAAACGCGATTTTCTCGGGATTTTGAAAAAAATCCAAAAACCCGATTATACCACCATCGGGTAGGTGAGAATATAAGCTTTCATATGGCACCACTCCCATGTCTCTAGGTCAAAGGGTTCGGCCCCCAGGAGCTTTTTCGCCATCTCAACTTCAAACGGGTATATCTCGGAATTTTGAAAAAAGTGAAAAAAATTTTTTTTTATACCCAACGGTAGAGGGGTGTCTAAACTACATTTTGGGTTCAAGTCCCATGTCTCTAGGTCCACCCGTTCTCAAACCGGGAGAATTTAATGCATCAGAAAAAATAGGCCCTACATTTTTGTTTTGAGGGAAAAACTGCAGGTTTAACAGGGAAGGAGATTTTTTAAAATTCTGAAAATGTGCTAAGCGTAGGCCCTTGACCCAACATACTATTTGGCATCACTGAAAAAATTCTATCTCAAGCGGTTTGGCTTCCAGGAGCGATCCAAGGTCAGATGAAATTTCGAAAAAAATTTTTGTCGGCAACATAAAAACGCGATTTTCTCGGGATTTTGAAAAAAATCCAAAAACCCGATTATACCACCATCGGGTAGGTGAGAATATAAGCGTTCATATGGCACCACTCCCATGTCTCTAGGTCAAAAGGTTCGGCCCCCAGGAGCTTTTTCGCCATCTCAACTTCAAATGGGTATATCTCGGAATTTTGAAAAAAGTGAAAAAAAATTTTTTTATACCCAACGGTAGAGGGGTGTCTAAACTACATTTGGGTTCAAGTCCCATGACTCTAGGTCCACCCGTTCTCAAACCGGGAGAATTTAATGCATCAAAAAAAATAGGCCCGAATTTTTTTTTTTGAGGGAAAAACTGCAGGTTTAACAGGGAAGGAGATTTTTTAAAATTCTGAAAATGTGCTAAGCGTAGGCCCTTGACCCAACATACTATTTGGCATCACTGAAAAAATTCTATCTCAAGCGGTTTGGCTTCCAGGAGCGATCCAAGGTCAGATGAAATTTCGAAAAAAAATTTGTTCGGCAACATAAAAACCCTATTTTCTCGGGATTTTGAAAAAAATCCAAAAACCCGATTATACCACCATCGGGTAGGTGAGAATATAAGCTTTCATATGGCACCACTCCCATGTCTCTAGGTCAAAAGGTTCGACCCCCAGGAGCTGCTTTCGCCATCTCAACTTCAAACGGGTATATCTCGGAATTTTGAAAAAAGTGAAAAAAAAATGTTTTTATACCCAACGGTAGATTGGTGTCTAAACTACATTTGGGTTCAAGTCCCATGTCTCTAGGTCCACCCGTTCTCAAACCGGGAGAATTTAATGCATCAGAAAAAATAGGCCCGACATTTTTTTTTTGAGGGAAAAACTGCAGGTTTAACAGGGAAGGAGATTTTTTAAAATTCTGAAAATGTGCTAAGCGTAGGCCCTTGACCCAACATACTATTTGGCATCACTGAAAAAATTTTATCTCAAGCGGTTTGGCTTCCAGGAGCGATCCAAGGTGAGATGAAATTTCGAAAAAAAATTTGTTCGGCAACATAAAAACGCTATTTTCTCGGGATTTTGAAAAAAATCCAAAAACCCGATTATACCACCATCGGGTAGGTGAGAATATAAGCTTTCATATGGCACCACTCCCATGTCTCTAGGTCAAAGGGTTCGGCCCCCAGGAGCTTTTTCGCCATCTCAACTTCAAACGGGTATATCTCGGAATTTTGAAAAAAGTGAAAAAAAATTTTTTTATACCCAACGGTAGAGGGGTGTCTAAACTACATTTGGGTTCAAGTCCCATGTCTCTAGGTCCACCCGTTCTCAAACCGGGAGAATTTAATGCATCAGAAAAAATAGGCCCTACATTTTTGTTTTGAGGGAAAAACTGCAGGTTTAACAGGGAAGGAGATTTTTTAAAATTCTGAAAATGTGCTAAGCGTAGGCCCTTGACCCAACATACTATTTGGCATCACTGAAAAAATTCTATCTCAAGCGGTTTGGCTTCCAGGAGCGATCCAAGGTCAGATGAAATTTCGAAAAAAATTTTTTTCGGCAACATAAAAACGCGATTTTCTCGGGATTTTGAAAAAAATCCAAAAACCCGATTATACCACCATCGGGTAGGTGAGAATATAAGCTTTCATATGGCACCACTCCCATGTCTCTAGGTCAAAGGGTTCGGCCCCCAGGAGCTTTTTCGCCATCTCAACTTCAAACGGGTATATCTCGGAATTTTGAAAAAAGTGAAAAAAAATTTTTTTATACCCAACGGTAGAGGGGTGTCTAAACTACATTTGGGTTCAAGTCCCATGTCTCTAGGTCCACCCGTTCTCAAACCGGGAGAATTTAATGCATCAGAAAAAATAGGCCCTACATTTTTGTTTTGAGGGAAAAACTGCAGGTTTAACAGGGAAGGAGATTTTTTAAAATTCTGAAAATGTGCTAAGCGTAGGCCCTTGACCCAACATACTATTTGGCATCACTGAAAAAATTCTATCTCAAGCGGTTTGGCTTCCAGGAGCGATCCAAGGTCAGATGAAATTTCGAAAAAAAATTTGTTCGGCAACATAAAAACGCTATTTTCTCGGGATTTTGAAAAAAATCCAAAAACCCGATTATACCACCATCGGGTAGGTGAGAATATAAGCGTTCATATGGCACCACTCCCATGTCTCTAGGTCAAAAGGTTCGGCCCCCAGGAGCTTTTTCGCCATCTCAACTTCAAACGGGTATATCTCGGAATTTTGATAAAAGTGAAAAAAATTTTTTTTATACCCAACGGTAGAGGGGTGTCTTAACTACATTTGGGTTCAAGTCCCATGTCTCTAGGTCCACCCGTTCTCAAACCGGGAGAATTTAATGCATCAGAAAAAATAGGCCCGAATTTTTTTTTTCAGTGAAAAACTGCAGGTTTAACAGGGAAGGAGATATTTTAAAATTCTGAAAATGTGCTAAGCGTAGGCCCTTGACCCAACATACTATTTGGCATCACTGAAAAAATTCTATCTCAAGCGGTTTGGCTTCCAGGAGCGATCCAAGGTCAGATGAAATTTCGAAAAAAAATTTTTTCGGCAACATAAAAACTCGATTTTCTCGGGATTTTGAAAAAAATCCAAAAACCCGATTATACCACCATCGGGTAGGTGAGAATATAAGCTTTCATATGGCACCACTCCCATGTCTCTAGGTCAAAGGGTACGGCCCCCATGAGCTTTTTCGCCATCTCAACTTCAAAAGGGTATATCTCGGAATTTTGAAAAAAGTGAAAAATTTTTTTTTTATACTTAACGGTTGAGGGGTGTCTAAACTACATTTGGGTTCAAGTCCCATGTCTCTAGGTCCACCCGTTCTCAAACCGGGAGAATTTAATGCATCAGAAAAAATAGGCCCGAATTTTTTTTTTTCAGGGAAAAACTGCAGGTTTAACAGGGAAGGAGATATTTTAAAATTCTGAAAATGTGCTAAGCGTAGGCCCTTGACCCAACATACTATTTGGCATCACTGAAAAAATTCTATCTCAAGCGGTTTGGCTTCCAGGAGCGATCCAAGGTCAGATGAAATTTCGAAAACAAATTTTTTCGGCAACATAAAAACTCGATTTTCTCGGGATTTTGAAAAAAATCCAAAAACCCGATTATACCACCATCGGGTAGGTGAGAATCTTGACCCAACATACTATTTGGCATCACTGAAAAAATTCTATCTCAAGCGGTTTGGCTTCCAGGAGCGATCCGAGGTCAGATGAAATTTCGAAAAAAAAATTTTTCGGCAACATAAAAACGCGATTTTTTTGGGATTTTGAAAAAATCCAAAAACCCGATTATACCACCATCGAGTAGGTGAGAATATAAGCTTTCATATGACACCACTCCCATGTCTCTAGGTCAAAAGGTTCGGCCCCCAGGAGCTTTTTCGCCATCTCAACTTCAAACGGGTATATCTTTGAATTTTGAATAAAGTGAAAAAAAAATTTTTTATACCCAACGGTAGAGGGGTGTCTAAACTACATTTGGGTTTAAGTCCCATGTCTCTAGGTCCACCCGTTCTCAAACCGGGAGAATTTAATGCATCAGAAAAAATAGGCCCGACATTTTTTTTTTGAAGGAAAAACTGCAGGTTTAATAGGGAAGGAGATTTTTTAAAATTCTGAAAATGTGCTAAGCGTAGGCCCTTGACCCAACATACTATTTGGCATCACTGAAAAAATTCTATCTCAAGCGGTTTGGCTTCTAGGAGCGATCCAAGGTCAGATGAAATTTCGAAAAAAAATTTTTTCGGCAACATAAAAACGCGATTTTCTCGGGATTTTGAAAAAAATCCAAAAACCCGATTATACCACAATCGGGTAGGTGAGAATATAAGCTTTCATATGGCACCACTCCCATGTCTCTAGGTCAATTCGGAATTTTGAAAAAAGTGAAAAAATTTTTTTTTATACTTAACGGTTGAGGGGTGTCTAAACTACATTTGGGTTCAAGTCCCATGTCTCTAGGTCCACCCGTTCTCAAACCGGGAGAATTTAATGCATCAGAAAAAATAGGCCCGAATTTTTTTTTTTGAGGGAAAAACTGCAGGTTTAACAGGGAAGGAGATTTTCTAAAATTCTGAAAATGTGCTAAGCGTAGGCCCTTGACCCAACATACTATTTGGCATCACTGAAAAAATTCTATCTCAAGCGGTTTGGCTTCCAGGAGCGATCCGAGTTCAGATGAAATTTCGAAAAAAAATTTTGTCGGCAACATAAAAACGCGATTTTTTTATGATTTTGAAAAAAATCCAAAAACCCGATTATACCACCATCGGGTAATTGAGAATATAAGCTTTCATATGGCACCACTCCCATGTCTCTAGGTCCAACGGTAGAGGGGTGTCTTAACTACATTTGGGTTCAAGTCCCATGTCTCTAGGTCCACCCGTTCTCAAACCGGGAGAATTTAATGCATCAGAAAAAATAGGCCCGAATTTTTTTTTTTCAGGGAAAAACTGCAGTTTTAACAGGGAAGGAGATATTTTAAAATTCTGAAAATGTGCTAAGCGTAGGCCCTTGACCCAACATACTATTTGGCATCACTGAAAAAATTCTATCTCAAGCGGTTTGGCTTCCAGGAGCGATCCAAGGTGAGATGAAATTTCGAAAAAAAATTTGTTCGGCAACATAAAAACGCTATTTTCTCGGGATTTTGAAAAAAATCCAAAAACCCGATTAAACCACCATCGGGTAGGTAAGAATATAAGCTTTCATATGGCACCACTCCCATGTCTCTTGGTCAAAAGGTTCGGCCCCCAGAAGCTTTTTCGCCATCTCAACTTCAAATGGGTATATCTCGGAATTTTGAAAAAAGTGAAAAAAAATTTTTTTATACCCAACGGTAGAGAGGTGTCTAAACTACATTTGGGTTCAAGTCCCATGTCTCTAGGTCCACCCGTTCTCAAACCGGGAGAATTTAATGCATCAAAAAAAATAGGCCCGAATTTTTTTTTTTGAGGGAAAAACTGCAGGTTTAACAGGGAAGGAGATTTTTTAAAATTCTGAAAATGTGCTAAGCGTAGGCCCTTGACCCAACATACTATTTGGCATCACTGAAAAAATTCTATCTCAAGCGGTTTGGCTTCCAGGAGCGATCCAAGGTGAGATGAAATTTCGAAAAAAAATTTGTTCGGCAACATAAAAACGCTATTTTCTTGGGATTTTGAAAAAAATCCAAAAACCCGATTATACCACCATCGGGTAGGTGAAAATATAAGCTTTCATATGGCACCACTCCCATGTCTCTAGGTCAAAGGGTACGGCCCCCAGGAGCTTTTTTGCCATCTCAACTTCAAAAGGGTATATCTCGGAATTTTGAAAAAAGTGAAAAAAAATTTTTTTTATACTTAACCGTTGAGGGGTGTCTAAACTACATTTGGGTTCAAGTCCCATGTCTCTAGGTCCACCCGTTCTCAAACCGGGAAAATTTAATGCATCAGAAAAAATATCCCCGGTTTGGCTTCCAGGAGCGATCCAAGGTGAGATGAAATTTCGAAAAAAAATTGTTTCGGCAACATAAAAACGTGATTTTCTCGTGATTTTCCAAAAACCCGATTATACCACCATCGGGTAGGTGAAAATATAAGCTTTCATATGGCACCACTCCCATGTCTCTAGGTCAAAAGGTTCGGCCCCAGGAGCTTTTTCGCCATCTCAACTTCAAACGGGTATATCTCGGAATTTTGAAAAAAGTGAAAAAAAAAATTTTGTATACCCAACGGTAGAGGGGTGTCTATTGTCTAAACTACATTTGGGTTCAAGTCCCATGTCTCTAGGTCCACCCGTTCTCAACTCGGGAGAATTTAATGCATCAGAAAAAATAGGCCCGACATTTTTTTTTTGAGGGAAAAACTGCAGGTTTAACAGGGAAGGAGATTTTTTTAAATTCTGAAAATGTGCTAAGCGTAGGCCCTTGACCCAACATACTATTTGGCATCACTGAAAAAATTCTATCTCAAGCGGTTTGGCTTCCAGGAGCCATCCAAGGTCAGATGAAATTTCGAAAAAAATTTTGTTCGGCAACATAAAAACGCGATTTTCTCGGGATTTTGAAAAAAATCCAAAAACCCGATTATACCACCATCGGGTAGGTGAGAATATAAGCGTTCATATGGCACCACTCCCATGTCTCTAGGTCAAAGGGTTCGGCCCCCAGGAGCTTTTTCGCCATCTCAACTTCAAACGGGTATATCTCGGAATTTTGAAAAAAGTGAAAAAAAAAATTTTTTATACCCAACGGTAGAGGGGTGTCTAAACTACATTTGGGTTCAAGTCCCATGTCTCTAGGTCCACCCGTTCTCAAACCGGGAGAATTTAATGCATCAGAAAAAATAGGCCCTACATTTTTGTTTTGAGAGAAAAACTGCAGGTTTAACAGGGAAGGAGATTTTTTAAAATTCTGAAAATGTGCTAAGCGTAGGCCCTTGACCCAACATACTATTTGGCATCACTGAAAAAATTCTATCTCAAGCGGTTTGGCTTCCAGGAGCCATCCAAGGTCAGATGAAATTTCGAAAAAAATTTTGTTCGGCAACATAAAAACGCGATTTTCTCGGGATTTTGAAAAAAATCCAAAAACCCGATTATACCACCATCGGGTAGGTGAGAATATAAGCGTTCATATGGCACCACTCCCATGTCTCTAGGTCAAAAGGTTCGGCCCCCAGGAGCTTTTTCGCCATCTCAACTTCAAACGGGTATATCTCGGAATTTTGATAAAAGTGAAAAAATTTTTTTTATACCCAACGGTAGAGGGGTGTCTTAACTACATTTGGGTTCAAGTCCCATGTCTCTAGGTCCACCCGTTCTCAAACCGGGAGAATTTAATGCATCAGAAAAAATAGGCCCGAATTTTTTTTTTTCAGGGAAAAACTGCAGGTTTAACAGGGAAGGAGATATTTTAAAATTCTGAAAATGTGCTAAGCGTAGGCCCTTGACCCAACATACTATTTGGCATCACTGAAAAAATTCTATCTCAAGCGGTTTGGCTTCCAGGAGCGATCCAAGGTCAGATGAAATTTCGAAAAAAAATTTGTTCGGCAACATAAAAACGCTATTTTCTCAGGATTTTGAAAAAAATCCAAAAACCCGATTAAACCACCATCGGGTAGGTAAGAATATAAGCTTTCATATGGCACCACTCCCATGTCTCTAGGTCAAAGGGTACGGCCCCCAGGAGCTTTTTTGCCATCTCAACTTCAAAAGGGTATATCTCGGAATTTTGAAAAAAGTGAAAAAAAAATTTTTTTATACTTAACCGTTGAGGGGTGTCTAAACTACATTTGGGTTCAAGTCCCATGTCTCTAGGTCCACCCGTTCTCAAACCGGGAAAATTTAATGCATCAAAAAAAATAGGCCCGAATTTTTTTTTTTTGAGGGAAAAACTGCAGGTTTAACAGGGAAGGAGATTTTTTAAAATTCTGAAAATGTGCTAAGCGTAGGCCCTTGACCCAACATACTATTTGGCATCACTGAAAAAATTCTATCTCAAGCGGTTTGGCTTCCAGGAGCGATCCAAGGTGAGATGAAATTTCGAAAAAAAATTTGTTCGGCAACATAAAAACGCTATTTTCTCGGGATTTTGAAAAAAATCCAAAAACCCGATTATACCACAATCGGGTAGGTGAAAATATAAGCTTTCATATGGCACCACTCCCATGTCTCTAGGTCAAAGGGTACGGCCCCCAGGAGCTTTTTTGCCATCTCAACTTCAAAAGGGTATATCTCGGAATTTTGAAAAAAGTGAAAAAAAAATTTTTTTATACTTAACCGTTGAGGGGTGTCTAAACTACATTTGGGTTCAAGTCCCATGTCTCTAGGTCCACCCGTTCTCAAACCGGGAAAATTTAATGCATCAGAAAAAATATCCCCGACATTTTTGTTTTGAGGGAAAAACTGCAGGTTTAACAGGGAAGGAGATTTTTTTAAATTCTGAAAATGTGCTAAGCGTAGGCCCTTGACCCAACATACTATTTAGCATCACTGAAAAAATTCTATCTCAAGCGGTTTGGCTTCCAGGAGCGATCCAAGGTCAGATGAAATTTCGAAAAAAAATTTTTTCGGCAACATAAAAACGCGATTTTCTCGGGATTTTGAAAAAAATCCAAAAACCCGATTATACCACCATCGGGTAGGTGAGAATATAAGCGTTCATATGGCACCACTCCCATGTCTCTAGGTCAAAAGGTTCGGCCCCCAGGAGCTTTTTCGCCATCTCAACTTCAAACGGGTATATCTCGGAATTTTGATAAAAGTGAAAAAAAATTTTTTATACAAAACGGTAGAGGGGTGTCTTAACTACATTTGGGTTCAAGTCCCATGTCTCTAGGTCCACCCGTTCTCAAACCGGGAGAATTTAATGCATCAGAAAAAATAGGCCCGAATTTTTTTTTTCAGGGAAAAACTGCAGGTTTAACAGGGAAGGAGATATTTTAAAATTCTGAAAATGTGCTAAGCGTAGGCCCTTGACCCAACATACTATTTGGCATCACTGAAAAAATTCTATCTCAAGCGGTTTGGCTTCCAGGAGCGATCCAAGGTGAGATGAAATTTCGAAAAAAAATTTGTTCGGCAACATAAAAACGCGATTTTCTCGGGATTTTGAAAAAAATCCAAAAACCCGATTATACCACAATCGGGTAGGTGAGAATATAAGCTTTCATATGGCACCACTCCCATGTCTCTAGGTCAAAAGGTTCGGCCCCCAGAAGCTTTTTCGCCATCTCAACTTCAAATGGGTATATCTCGGAATTTTGAAAAAAGTGAAAAAAAATTTTTTTATACCCAACGGTAGAGAGGTGTCTAAACTACATTTGGGTTCAAGTCCCATGTCTCTAGGTCCACCCGTTCTCAAACCGGGAAAATTTAATGCATCAAAAAAAATAGGCCCGAATTTTTTTTTTTGAGGGAAAAACTGCAGGTTTAACAGGGAAGGAGATTTTTTAAAATTCTGAAAATGTGCTAAGCGTAGGCCCTTGACCCAACATACTATTTGGCATCACTGAAAAAATTCTATCTCAAGCGGTTTGGCTTCCAGGAGCGATCCAAGGTGAGATGAAATTTCGAAAAAAAATTTGTTCGGCAACATAAAAACGCTATTTTCTCGGGATTTTGAAAAAAATCCAAAAACCCGATTATACCACCATCGGGTAGGTGAAAATATAAGCTTTCATATGGCACCACTCCCATGTCTCTAGGTCAAAGGGTACGGCCCCCAGGAGCTTTTTTGCCATCTCAACTTCAAAAGGGTATATCTCGGAATTTTGAAAAAAGTGAAAAAAAAAATTTTTTATACTTAACCGTTGAGGGGTGTCTAAACTACATTTGGGTTCAAGTCCCATGTCTCTAGGTCCACCCGTTCTCAAACCGGGAAAATTTAATGCATCAGAAAAAATATCCCCGGTTTGGCTTCCAGGAGCGATCCAAGGTGAGATGAAATCTCGAAAAAAAATTGTTTCGGCAACATAAAAACGCGATTTTCTCGGGATTTTGAAAAAAATCCAAAAACCCGATTATACCACCATCGGTAATGTGAGAATATAAGCTTTCATATGGCACCACTCCCATGTCTCTAGGTCAAAAGGTTCGGCCCCAGGAGCTTTTTCGCCATCTCAACTTCAAACGGGTATATCTCGGAATTTTGAAAAAAAAGTGAAAAAAAAATTTTTTATACCCAACGGTAGAGGGGTGTCTAAACTACATTTGGGTTCAAGTCCCATGTCTCTAGGTCCACCCGTTCTCAACTCGGGAGAATTTAATGCATCAGAAAAAATAGCCCCGACATTTTTTTTTTGAGGGAAAAACTGCAGGTTTAACAGGGAAGGAGATTTTTTAAAATTCTGAAAATGTGCTAAGCGTAGGCCCTTGACCCAACATAATATTTGGCATCACTGAAAAAATTCTATCTCAAGCGGTTTGGCTTCCAGGAGCCATCCAAGGTCAGATGAAATTTCGAAAAAAATTTTGTTCGGCAACATAAAAACGCGATTTTCTCGGGATTTTGAAAAAAATCCAAAAACCCGATTATACCACCATCGGGTAGGTGAGAATATAAGCGTTCATATGGCTCCACTCCCATGTCTCTAGGTCAAAGGGTTCGGCCCCCAGGAGCTTTTTCGCCATCTCAACTTCAAACGGGTATATCTCGGAATTTTGAAAAAAGTGAAAAAAAAATTTTTTATACCCAACGGTAGAGGGGTGTCTAAACTACATTTGGGTTCAAGTCCCATGTCTCTAGGTCCACCCGTTCTCAAACCGGGAGAATTTAATGCATCAGAAAAAATAGGCCCTACATTTTTGTTTTGAGAGAAAAACTGCAGGTTTAACAGGGAAGGAGATTTTTTAAAATTCTGAAAATGTGCTAAGCGTAGGCCCTTGACCCAACATACTATTTGGCATCACTGAAAAAATTCTATCTCAAGCGGTTTGGCTTCCAGGAGCGATCCAAGGTGAGATGAAATTTCGAAAAAAAATTTGTTCGGCAACATAAAAACGCTATTTTCTCGGGATTTTGAAAAAAATCCAAAAACCCGATTATACCACCATCGGGTAGGTGAGAATTATAAGCTTTCATATGGCACCACTCCCATGTCTCTAGGTCAAAGGGTACGGCAACCAGGAGCTTTTTTGCAATCTCAACTTCAAAAGGGTATATCTCGGAATTTTGAAAAAAGTGAAAAAAATTTTTTTTATACTTAACCGTTGAGGGGTGTCTAAACTACATTTGGGTTCAAGTCCCATGTCTCTAGGTCCACCCGTTCTCAAACCGGGAAAATTTAATGCATCAGAAAAAATATCCCCGACATTTTTGTTTTGAGGGAAAAACTGCAGGTTTAACAGGGGAGGAGATTTTTTAAAATTCTGAAAATGTGCTAAGCGTAGGCCCTTGACCCAACATACTATTTGGCATCACTGAAAAAATTCTATCTCAAGCGGTTTGGCTTCCAGGAGCGATCCAAGGTCAGATGAAATTTCGAAAAAAATTTTTGTCGGCAACATAAAAACGCGATTTTCTCGGGATTTTGAAAAAAATCCAAAAACCCGATTATACCACCATCGGGTAGGTGAGAATATAAGCGTTCATATGGCACCACTCCCATGTCTCTAGGTCAAAAGGTTCGGCCCCCAGGAGCTTTTTCGCCATCTCAACTTCAAATGGGTATATCTCGGAATTTTGAAAAAAAGTGAAAAAAAATTTTTTTATACCCAACGGTAGAGGGGTGTCTAAACTACATTTGGGTTCAAGTCCCATGTCTCTAGGTCCACCCGTTCTCAAACCGGGAGAATTTAATGCATCAGAAAAAATAGGCCCGACATTTTTTTTTTGAGGGAAAAACTGCAGGTTTAACAGGGAAGGAGATTTTTTAAAATTCTGAAAATGTGCTAAGCGTAGGCCCTTGACCCAACATACTATTTGGCATCACTGAAAAAATTCTATCTCAAGCGGTTTGGCTTCCAGGAGCGATCCAAGGTCAGATGAAATTTCGAAAAAAAATTTGTTCGGCAACATAAAAACGCTATTTTTTCGGGATTTTGAAAAAAATCCAAAAACCCGATTATACCACCATCGGGTAGGTGAAAATATAAGCTTTCATATGGCACCACTCCCATGTCTCTAGGTCAAAGGGTACGGCCCCCAGGAGCTTTTTTGCCATCTCAACTTCAAAAGGGTATATCTCGGAATTTTGAAAAAAGTGAAAAAAATTTTTTTTTATACTTAACCGTTGAGGGGTGTCTAAACTACATTTGGGTTCAAGTCCCATGTCTCTAGGTCCACCCGTTCTCAAACCGGGAAAATTTAATGCATCAGAAAAAATATCCCCGACATTTTTGTTTTGAGGGAAAAACTGCAGGTTTAACAGGGAAGGAGATTTTTTTAAATTCTGAAAATGTGCTAAGCGTAGGCCCTTGACCCAACATACTATTTGGCATCACTGAAAAAATTCTATCTCAAGCGGTTTGGCTTCCAGGAGCGATCCAAGGTCAGATGAAATTTCGAAAAAAATTTTTTTCGGCAACATAAAAACGCGATTTTCTCGGGATTTTGAAAAAAATCCAAAAACCCGATTATACCACCATCGGGTAGGTGAGAATATAAGCGTTCATATGGCACCACTCCCATGTCTCTAGGTCAAAAGGTTCGGCCCCCAGGAGCTTTTTCGCCATCTCAACTTCAAACGGGTATATCTCGGAATTTTGATAAAAGTGAAAAAATTTTTTTTTATACCCAACGGTAGAGGGGTGTCTAAACTACATTTGGGTTCAAGTCCCATGTCTCTAGGTCCACCCGTTCTCAAACCGGAAGAATTTAATGCATCAGAAAAAATAGGCCCGACATTTTTTTTTTGAGGGAAAAACTGCAGGTTTAACAGGGAAGGAGATTTTTTAAAATTCTGAAAATGTGCTAAGCGTAGGCCCTTGACCCAACATACTATTTGGCATCACTGAAAAAATTCTATCTCAAGCGGTTTGGCTTCCAGGAGCGATCCAAGGTGAGATGAAATTTCGAAAAAAAATTTGTTCGGCAACATAAAAACGCTATTTTCTCGGGATTTTGAAAAAAATCCAAAAACCCGATTATACCACCATCGGGTAGGTGAAAATATAAGCTTTCATATGGCACCACTCCCATGTCTCTAGGTCAAAGGGTACGGCCCCCAGGAGCTTTTTTGCCATCTCAACTTCAAAAGGGTATATCTCGGAATTTTGAAAAAAGTGAAAAAAATTTTTTTTATACTTAACCGTTGAGGGGTGTCTAAACTACATTTGGGTTCAAGTCCCATGTCTCTAGGTCCACCCGTTCTCAAACCGGGAAAATTTAATGCATCAGAAAAAATATCCCCGACATTTTTGTTTTGAGGGAAAAACTGCAGGTTTAACAGGGAAGGAGATTTTTTTAAATTCTGAAAATGTGCTAAGCGTAGGCCCTTGACCCAACATACTATTTGGCATCACTGAAAAAATTCTATCTCAAGCGGTTTGGCTTCCAGGAGCGATCCAAGGTCAGATGAAATTTCGAAAAAAATTTTTTTCGGCAACATAAAAACGCGATTTTCTCGGGATTTTGAAAAAAATCCAAAAACCCGACTAGGTCAAAAGGTTCGGCCCCCAGGAGCTTTTTCGCCATCTCAACTTCAAACGGGTATATCTCGGAATTTTGATAAAAGTGAAAAAAATTTTTTTTATACCCAACGGTAGAGGGGTGTCTAAACTACATTTGGGTTCAAGTCCCATGTCTCTAGGTCCACCCGTTCTCAAACCGGGAGAATTTAATGCATCAGAAAAAATAGGCCCTACATTTTTGTTTTGAGGGAAAAACTGCAGGTTTAACAGGGAAGGAGATTTTTTAAAATTCTGAAAATGTGCTAAGCGTAGGCCCTTGACCCAACATAATATTTGGCATCACTGAAAAAATTCTATCTCAAGCGGTTTGGCTTCCAGGAGCGATCTGTTCGGCAACATAAAAACCCTATTTTCTCGGGATTTTGAAAAAAATCCAAAAACCCGATTATACCACCATCGGGTAGGTGAGAATATAAGCTTTCATATGGCACCACTCCCATGTCTCTAGGTCAAAGGGTACGCCCCCCCAGGAGCTTTTTTGCCATCTCAACTTCAAAAGGGTATATCTCGGAATTTTGAAAAAAGTGAAAAAAAATTTTTTTTATACTTAACCGTTGAGGGGTGTCTAAACTACATTTGGGTTCAAGTCCCATGTCTCTAGGTCCACCCGTTCTCAAACCGGGAGAATTTAATGCATCAGAAAAAATAGGCCCTTTATTTTTGTTTTGAGGGAAAAACTGCAGGTTTAACAGGGAAGGAGATTTTTTAAAATTCTGAAAATGTGCTAAGCGTAGGCCCTTGACCCAACATACTATTTGGCATCACTGAAAAAATTCTATCTCAAGCGGTTTGGCTTCCAGGAGCGATCCAAGGTGAGATGAAATTTCGAAAAAAAAATTGTTCGGCAACATAAAAACGCTATTTTCTCGGGATTTTAAAAAAAAATCCAAAAACCCGATTATACCACCATCGGGTAGGTGAGAATTATAAGCTTTCATATGGCACCACTCCCATGTCTCTAGGTCAAAGGGTACGGCCCCCCAGGAGCTTTTTTGCCATCTCAACTTCAAAAGGGTATATCTCGGAATTTTGAAAAAAGTGAAAAAATTTTTTTTTTATACTTAACCGTTGAGGGGTGTCTAAACTACATTTGGGTTCAAGTCCCATGTCTCTAGGTCCACCCGTTCTCAAACCGGGAAAATTTAATGCATCAGAAAAAATATCCCCGACATTTTTGTTTTGAGGGAAAAACTGCAGGTTTAACGGGGAAGGAGATTTTTTTAAATTCTGAAAATGTGCTAAGCGTAGGCCCTTGACCCAACATACTATTTGGCATCACTGAAAAAATTCTATCTCAAGCGGTTTGGCTTCCAGGAGCGATCCAAGGTGAGATGAAATTTCGAAAAAAAATTTGTTCGGCAACATAAAAACGCGATTTTCTCGGGATTTTGAAAAAAATCCAAAAACCCGATTATACCACCATCGGGTAGGTGAGAATATAAGCGTTCATATGGCACCACTCCCATGTCTCTAGGTCAAAAGGTTCGGCCCCCAGGAGCTTTTTCGCCATCTCAACTTCAAATGGGTATATCTCGGAATTTTGAAAAAAGTGAAAAAAAATTTTTTATACCCAACGGTAGAGGGGTGTCTAAACTACATTTGGGTTCAAGTCCCATGTCTCTAGGTCCACCCGTTCTCAAACCGGGAGAATTTAATGCATCAAAAAAAATAGGCCCGAATTTTTTTTTTTGAGGGAAAAACTGCAGGTTTAACAGGGAAGGAGATTTTTTAAAATTCTGAAAATGTGCTAAGCGTAGGCCCTTGACCCAACATAATATTTGGCATCACTGAAAAAATTCTATCTCAAGCGGTTTGGCTTCCAGGAGCGATCTGTTCGGCAACATAAAAACCCTATTTTCTCGGGATTTTGAAAAAAATCCAAAAACCCGATTATACCACCATCGGGTAGGTGAGAATATAAGCTTTCATATGGCACCACTCCCATGTCTCTAGGTCAAAGGGTACGCCCCCCCAGGAGCTTTTTTGCCATCTCAACTTCAAAAGGGTATATCTCGGAATTTTGAAAAAAGTGAAAAAAATTTTTTTTTATACTTAACCGTTGAGGGGTGTCTAAACTACATTTGGGTTCAAGTCCCATGTCTCTAGGTCCACCCGTTCTCAAACCGGGAGAATTTAATGCATCAGAAAAAATAGGCCCTACATTTTTGTTTTGAGGGAAAAACTGCAGGTTTAACAGGGAAGGAGATTTTTTAAAATTCTGAAAATGTGCTAAGCGTAGGCCCTTGACCCAACATACTATTTGGCATCACTGAAAAAATTCTATCTCAAGCGGTTTGGCTTCCAGGAGCGATCCAAGGTCAGATGAAATTTCGAAAAAAAATTTGTTCGGCAACATAAAAACGCGATTTTCTCGGGATTTTGAAAAAAATCCAAAAACCCGATTATACCACCATCGGGTAGGTGAGAATATAAGCGTTCATATGGCACCACTCCCATGTCTCTAGGTCAAAAGGTTCGGCCCCCAGGAGCTTTTTCGCCATCTCAACTTCAAATGGGTATATCTCGGAATTTTGAAAAAAGTGAAAAAAAATTTTTTTATACCCAACGGTAGAGGGGTGTCTAAACTACATTTGGGTTCAAGTCCCATGTCTCTAGGTCCACCCGTTCTCAAACCGGGAGAATTTAATGCATCAAAAAAAATAGGCCCGAATTTTTTTTTTTGAGGGAAAAACTGCAGGTTTAACAGGGAAGGAGATTTTTTAAAATTCTGAAAATGTGCTAAGCGTAGGCCCTTGACCCAACATAATATTTGGCATCACTGAAAAAATTCTATCTCAAGCGGTTTGGCTTCCAGGAGCGATCTGTTCGGCAACATAAAAACCCTATTTTCTCGGGATTTTGAAAAAAATCCAAAAACCCGATTATACCACCATCGGGTAGGTGAGAATATAAGCTTTCATATGGCACCACTCCCATGTCTCTAGGTCAAAGGGTACGCCCCCCCAGGAGCTTTTTTGCCATCTCAACTTCAAAAGGGTATATCTCGGAATTTTGAAAAAAGTGAAAAAAATTTTTTTTTATACTTAACCGTTGAGGGGTGTCTAAACTACATTTGGGTTCAAGTCCCATGTCTCTAGGTCCACCCGTTCTCAAACCGGGAGAATTTAATGCATCAGAAAAAATAGGCCCGACATTTTTTTTTTGAGGGAAAAACTGCAGGTTTAACAGGGAAGGAGATTTTTTAAAATTCTGAAAATGTGCTAAGCGTAGGCCCTTGACCCAACATACTATTTGGCATCACTGAAAAAATTCTATCTCAAGCGGTTTGGCTTCCAGGAGCGATCCAAGGTCAGATGAAATTTCGAAAAAAATTTTTTTCGGCAACATAAAAACTCGATTTTCTCGGGATTTTGAAAAAAATCCAAAAACCCGATTATACCACCATCGGGTAGGTGAGAATATAAGCGTTCATATGGCACCACTCCCATGTCTCTAGGTCAAAAGGTTCGGCCCCCAGGAGCTTTTTCGCCATCTCAACTTCAAATGGGTATATCTCGGAATTTTGAAAAAAGTGAAAAAAAATTTTTTTATACCCAACGGTAGAGGGGTGTCTAAACCACATTTGGGTTCAAGTCCCATGACTCTAGGTCCACCCGTTCTCAAACCGGGAGAATTTAATGCATCAAAAAAAATAGGCCCGAATTTTTTTTTTTGAGGGAAAAACTGCAGGTTTAACAGGGAAGGAGATTTTTTAAAATTCTGAAAATGTGCTAAGCGTAGGCCCTTGACCCAACATACTATTTGGCATCACTGAAAAAATTCTATCTCAAGCGGTTTGGCTTCCAGGAGCGATCCAAGGTCAGATGAAATTTCGAAAAAAAATTTGTTCGGCAACATAAAAACCCTATTTTCTCGGGATTTTGAAAAAAATCCAAAAACCCGATTATACCACCATCGGGTAGGTGAGAATATAAGCTTTCATATGGCACCACTCCCATGTCTCTAGGTCAAAAGGTTCGACCCCCAGGAGCTGCTTTCGCCATCTCAACTTCAAACGGGTATATCTCGGAATTTTGAAAAAAGTGAAAAAAAAATGTTTTTATACCCAACGGTAGATTGGTGTCTAAACTACATTTGGGTTCAAGTCCCATGTCTCTAGGTCCACCCGTTCTCAAACCGGGAGAATTTAATGCATCAGAAAAAATAGGCCCGACATTTTTTTTTTGAGGGAAAAACTGCAGGTTTAACAGGGAAGGAGATTTTTTAAAATTCTGAAAATGTGCTAAGCGTAGGCCCTTGACCCAACATACTATTTGGCATCACTGAAAAAATTTTATCTCAAGCGGTTTGGCTTCCAGGAGCGATCCAAGGTGAGATGAAATTTCGAAAAAAAATTTGTTCGGCAACATAAAAACGCTATTTTCTCGGGATTTTGAAAAAAATCCAAAAACCCGATTATACCACCATCGGGTAGGTGAGAATATAAGCTTTCATATGGCACCACTCCCATGTCTCTAGGTCAAAGGGTTCGGCCCCCAGGAGCTTTTTCGCCATCTCAACTTCAAACGGGTATATCTCGGAATTTTGAAAAAAGTGAAAAAAAATTTTTTTTATACCCAACGGTAGAGGGGTGTCTAAACTACATTTGGGTTCAAGTCCCATGTCTCTAGGTCCACCCGTTCTCAAACCGGGAGAATTTAATGCATCAGAAAAAATAGGCCCTACATTTTTGTTTTGAGGGAAAAACTGCAGGTTTAACAGGGAAGGAGATTTTTTAAAATTCTGAAAATGTGCTAAGCGTAGGCCCTTGACCCAACATACTATTTGGCATCACTGAAAAAATTCTATCTCAAGCGGTTTGGCTTCCAGGAGCGATCCAAGGTCAGATGAAATTTCGAAAAAAATTTTTGTCGGCAACATAAAAACGCGATTTTCTCGGGATTTTGAAAAAAATCCAAAAACCCGATTATACCACCATCGGGTAGGTGAGAATATAAGCGTTCATATGGCACCACTCCCATGTCTCTAGGTCAAAAGGTTCGGCCCCCAGGAGCTTTTTCGCCATCTCAACTTCAAATGGGTATATCTCGGAATTTTGAAAAAAGTGAAAAAAAATTTTTTTATACCCAACGGTAGAGGGGTGTCTAAACTACATTTGGGTTCAAGTCCCATGTCTCTAGGTCCACCCGTTCTCAAACCGGGAGAATTTAATGCATCAAAAAAAATAGGCCCGAATTTTTTTTTTTGAGGGAAAAACTGCAGGTTTAACAGGGAAGGAGATTTTTTAAAATTCTGAAAATGTGCTAAGCGTAGGCCCTTGACCCAACATACTATTTGGCATCACTGAAAAAATTCTATCTCAAGCGGTTTGGCTTCCAGGAGCGATCCAAGGTCAGATGAAATTTCGAAAAAAAATTTGTTCGGCAACATAAAAACGCGATTTTCTCGGGATTTTGAAAAAAATCCAAAAACCCGATTATACCACCATCGGGTAGGTGAGAATATAAGCGTTCATATGGCACCACTCCCATGTCTCTAGGTCAAAAGGTTCGGCCCCCAGGAGCTTTTTCGCCATCTCAACTTCAAATGGGTATATCTCGGAATTTTGAAAAAAGTGAAAAAAAATTTTTTTATACCCAACGGTAGAGGGGTGTCTAAACTACATTTGGGTTCAAGTCCCATGTCTCTAGGTCCACCCGTTCTCAAACCGGGAGAATTTAATGCATCAAAAAAAATAGGCCCGAATTTTTTTTTTTGAGGGAAAAACTGCAGGTTTAACAGGGAAGGAGATTTTTTAAAATTCTGAAAATGTGCTAAGCGTAGGCCCTTGACCCAACATAATATTTGGCATCACTGAAAAAATTCTATCTCAAGCGGTTTGGCTTCCAGGAGCGATCTGTTCGGCAACATAAAAACCCTATTTTCTCGGGATTTTGAAAAAAATCCAAAAACCCGATTATACCACCATCGGGTAGGTGAGAATATAAGCTTTCATATGGCACCACTCCCATGTCTCTAGGTCAAAGGGTACGCCCCCCCAGGAGCTTTTTTGCCATCTCAACTTCAAAAGGGTATATCTCGGAATTTTGAAAAAAGTGAAAAAAAATTTTTTTTATACTTAACCGTTGAGGGGTGTCTAAACTACATTTGGGTTCAAGTCCCATGTCTCTAGGTCCACCCGTTCTCAAACCGGGAGAATTTAATGCATCAGAAAAAATAGGCCCGACATTTTTTTTTTGAGGGAAAAACTGCAGGTTTAACAGGGAAGGAGATTTTTTAAAATTCTGAAAATGTGCTAAGCGTAGGCCCTTGACCCAACATACTATTTGGCATCACTGAAAAAATTCTATCTCAAGCGGTTTGGCTTCCAGGAGCGATCCAAGGTCAGATGAAATTTCGAAAAAAATTTTTTTCGGCAACATAAAAACTCGATTTTCTCGGGATTTTGAAAAAAATCCAAAAACCCGATTATACCACCATCGGGTAGGTGAGAATATAAGCTTTCATATGGCACCACTCCCATGTCTCTAGGTCAAAGGGTTCGGCCCCCAGGAGCTTTTTCGCCATCTCAACTTCAAACGGGTATATCTCGGAATTTTGAAAAAAGTGAAAAAAATTTTTTTTTATACCCAACGGTAGAGGGGTGTCTAAACTACATTTTGGGTTCAAGTCCCATGTCTCTAGGTCCACCCGTTCTCAAACCGGGAGAATTTAATGCATCAGAAAAAATAGGCCCTACATTTTTGTTTTGAGGGAAAAACTGCAGGTTTAACAGGGAAGGAGATTTTTTAAAATTCTGAAAATGTGCTAAGCGTAGGCCCTTGACCCAACATACTATTTGGCATCACTGAAAAAATTCTATCTCAAGCGGTTTGGCTTCCAGGAGCGATCCAAGGTCAGATGAAATTTCGAAAAAAATTTTTGTCGGCAACATAAAAACGCGATTTTCTCGGGATTTTGAAAAAAATCCAAAAACCCGATTATACCACCATCGGGTAGGTGAGAATATAAGCGTTCATATGGCACCACTCCCATGTCTCTAGGTCAAAAGGTTCGGCCCCCAGGAGCTTTTTCGCCATCTCAACTTCAAATGGGTATATCTCGGAATTTTGAAAAAAGTGAAAAAAAAATTTTTTATACCCAACGGTAGAGGGGTGTCTAAACTACATTTGGGTTCAAGTCCCATGACTCTAGGTCCACCCGTTCTCAAACCGGGAGAATTTAATGCATCAAAAAAAATAGGCCCGAATTTTTTTTTTTGAGGGAAAAACTGCAGGTTTAACAGGGAAGGAGATTTTTTAAAATTCTGAAAATGTGCTAAGCGTAGGCCCTTGACCCAACATACTATTTGGCATCACTGAAAAAATTCTATCTCAAGCGGTTTGGCTTCCAGGAGCGATCCAAGGTCAGATGAAATTTCGAAAAAAAATTTGTTCGGCAACATAAAAATCCTATTTTCTCGGGATTTTGAAAAAAATCCAAAAACCCGATTATACCACCATCGGGTAGGTGAGAATATAAGCTTTCATATGGCACCACTCCCATGTCTCTAGGTCAAAAGGTTCGACCCCCAGGAGCTGCTTTCGCCATCTCAACTTCAAACGGGTATATCTCGGAATTTTGAAAAAAGTGAAAAAAAAAGTTTTTATACCCAACGGTAGATTGGTGTCTAAACTACATTTGGGTTCAAGTCCCATGTCTCTAGGTCCACCCGTTCTCAAACCGGGAGAATTTAATGCATCAGAAAAAATAGGCCCGACATTTTTTTTTTGAGGGAAAAACTGCAGGTTTAACAGGGAAGGAGATTTTTTAAAATTCTGAAAATGTGCTAAGCGTAGGCCCTTGACCCAACATACTATTTGGCATCACTGAAAAAATTTTATCTCAAGCGGTTTGGCTTCCAGGAGCGATCCAAGGTGAGATGAAATTTCGAAAAAAAATTTGTTCGGCAACATAAAAACGCTATTTTCTCGGGATTTTGAAAAAAATCCAAAAACCCGATTATACCACCATCGGGTAGGTGAGAATATAAGCTTTCATATGGCACCACTCCCATGTCTCTAGGTCAAAGGGTTCGGCCCCCAGGAGCTTTTTCGCCATCTCAACTTCAAACGGGTATATCTCGGAATTTTGAAAAAAGTGAAAAAAAATTTTTTTATACCCAACGGTAGAGGGGTGTCTAAACTACATTTGGGTTCAAGTCCCATGTCTCTAGGTCCACCCGTTCTCAAACCGGGAGAATTTAATGCATCAGAAAAAATAGGCCCTACATTTTTGTTTTGAGGGAAAAACTGCAGGTTTAACAGGGAAGGAGATTTTTTAAAATTCTGACAATGTGCTAAGCGTAGGCCCTTGACCCAACATACTATTTGGCATCACTGAAAAAATTCTATCTCAAGCGGTTTGGCTTCCAGGAGCGATCCAGGGTCAGATGAAATTTCGAAAAAAATTTTTTTCGGCAACATAAAAACGCGATTTTCTCGGGATTTTGAAAAAAATCCAAAAACCCGATTATACCACCATCGGGTAGGTGAGAATATAAGCTTTCATATGGCACCACTCCCATGTCTCTAGGTCAAAGGGTTCGGCCCCCAGGAGCTTTTTCGCCATCTCAACTTCAAACGGGTATATCTCGGAATTTTGAAAAAAGTGAAAAAAAATTTTTTTATACCCAACGGTAGAGGGGTGTCTAAACTACATTTGGGTTCAAGTCCCATGTCTCTAGGTCCACCCGTTCTCAAACCGGGAGAATTTAATGCATCAGAAAAAATAGGCCCTACATTTTTGTTTTGAGGGAAAAACTGCAGGTTTAACAGGGAAGGAGATTTTTTTAAATTCTGAAAATGTGCTAAGCGTAGGCCCTTGACCCAACATACTATTTGGCATCACTGAAAAAATTCTATCTCAAGCGGTTTGGCTTCCAGGAGCGATCCAAGGTCAGATGAAATTTCGAAAAAAAATTTGTTCGGCAACATAAAAACGCTATTTTCTCGGGATTTTGAAAAAAATCCAAAAACCCGATTATACCACCATCGGGTAGGTGAGAATATAAGCGTTCATATGGCACCACTCCCATGTCTCTAGGTCAAAAGGTTCGGCCCCCAGGAGCTTTTTCGCCATCTCAACTTCAAACGGGTATATCTCGGAATTTTGATAAAAGTGAAAAAAATTTTTTTTATACCCAACGGTAGAGGGGTGTCTTAACTACATTTGGGTTCAAGTCCCATGTCTCTAGGTCCACCCGTTCTCAAACCGGGAGAATTTAATGCATCAGAAAAAATAGGCCCGAATTTTTTTTTTCAGTGAAAAACTGCAGGTTTAACAGGGAAGGAGATATTTTAAAATTCTGAAAATGTGCTAAGCGTAGGCCCTTGACCCAACATACTATTTGGCATCACTGAAAAAATTCTATCTCAAGCGGTTTGGCTTCCAGGAGCGATCCAAGGTCAGATGAAATTTCGAAAAAAAATTTTTTCGGCAACATAAAAACTCGATTTTCTCGGGATTTTGAAAAAAATCCAAAAACCCGATTATACCACCATCGGGTAGGTGAGAATATAAGCTTTCATATGGCACCACTCCCATGTCTCTAGGTCAAAGGGTACGGCCCCCATGAGCTTTTTCGCCATCTCAACTTCAAAAGGGTATATCTCGGAATTTTGAAAAAAGTGAAAAATTTTTTTTTTTATACTTAACGGTTGAGGGGTGTCTAAACTACATTTGGGTTCAAGTCCCATGTCTCTAGGTCCACCCGTTCTCAAACCGGGAGAATTTAATGCATCAGAAATAAAATGCACGACTGGGTCGCACGAACTTGCTCTTGGAGTTAAAGTTGCTTAAATTTTTAAGACTTTTTATGTAGAAATTTGGAAAAAAAAATAAAATTCGTTTAAAAAAAAAAATAAAATAAAATCTGAAATTAAATTGCCCTCCAAAACAAGTATGCAGTTTTGATTGATATATTAACGTGCATTTTTAGAAAAAAAATTTTCAAAATCGTTAGAGCCGTTTTTTAAAAAAACAATTTTTTATAAATAATTTTTTGGAAAAAAAGTTTAAAAATAAAATTGTAATGCCATTTTGTAGAAATCACTAATCAACATCTAAAAACAAAATTTCAAAAAAATTCAATGTCCCGTTTTCGAAAATTTCATTTTTCAAAAAAAAATTTTCAAAATTTTTTTAAAAATCCAAAAATTATTTTTTTGGAAATTTTATTTTTGGTTTATATTTAAATTATATAAATGCTTCTTCACAAAAAGTTTCGTTGAAATCCAATAAGAAGTTTCGGAGATATTCGAATTTTAAAAAAACGGTTCTATGGCAGGTACCGTTAATAATGATTTTCAAATAAAAAATTTTTCATTGAAATATAGACCTTAGCGTAAAACTAACATTTGAATTTTTTAAACAAAATCGTTGGAGCCGTTTTCGAGCTATTTTAATTTTACTAAAATCGGTATATGACAAGTACCGTTATTTTTGGTCCAAAAAAATTAATTCCAAAAACCCCTCTGGAGAGTCGCCAAATAACGCTACATACCAAGTTTGACATTAATCGGTCCATCCGTTTAGGCTGTAGCTCCTTATACAGACAGACAGACAGACAGACTGACAGACTGACAGACAGACAGACAGACAGACAGACGGACTTCCGGGACCCACTTTTTTGGCATTGTCTACCATCGTAATGTCATGGAAAAATGTTATCTCAACTTTTTTTTTTTGTACGAATGCATAACTTGATATATAGTACCTATATCGCAAGTAAAAATAGGCCCGAATTTTTTTTTTTCAGGGAAAAACTGCAGGTTTAACAGGGAAGGAGATATTTTAAAATTCTGAAAATGTGCTAAGCGTAGGCCCTTGACCCAACATACTATTTGGCATCACTGAAAAAATTCTATCTCAAGCGGTTTGGCTTCCAGGAGCGATCCAAGGTCAGATGAAATTTCGAAAAAAAATTTTTTCGGCAACATAAAAACTCGATTTTCTCGGGATTTTGAAAAAAATCCAAAAACCCGATTATACCACCATCGGGTAGGTGAGAATATAAGCTTTCATATGGCACCACTCCCATGTCTCTAGGTCAAAGGGTACGGCCCCCATGAGCTTTTTCGCCATCTCAACTTCAAAAGGGTATATCTCGGAATTTTGAAAAAAGTGAAAAAATTTTTTTTTATACTTAACGGTTGAGGGGTGTCTAAACTACATTTGGGTTCAAGTCCCATGTCTCTAGGTCCACCCGTTCTCAAACCGGGAGAATTTAATGCATCAGAAAAAATAGGCCCGACATTTTTGTTTTGAGGGAAAAACTGCAGGTTTAACAGGGAAGGAGATTTTTTAAAATTCTGAAAATGTGCTAAGCGTAGGCCCTTGACCCAACATACTATTTGGCATCACTGAAAAAATTCTATCTCAAGCGGTTTGGCTTCCAGGAGCGATCCAAGGTCAGATGAAATTTCGAAAAAAATTTTTTTCGGCAACATAAAAACGCGATTTTATCGGGATTTTGAAAAAAATCCAAAAACCCGATTATACCACCATCGGGTAGGTGAGAATATAAGCGTTCATATGGCACCACTCCCATGTCTCTAGGTCAAAAGGTTCGGCCCCCAGGAGCTTTTTCCCCATCTCAACTTCAAACGGGTATATCTCGGAATTTTGAAAAAAGTGAAAAAAAAATTTTTTATTCCCAACGGTAGAGGGGTGTCTAAACTACATTTGGGTTCAAGTCCCATGTCTCTAGGTCCACCCGTTCTCAAACCGGGAGAATTTAATGCATCAGAAAAAATAGGCCCTACATTTTTGTTTTGAGGGAAAAACTGCAGGTTTAACAGGGAAGGAGATTTTTTTAAATTCTAAAAATGTGCTAAGCGTAGGTCCTTGACCCAACATACTATTTGGCATCACTGAAAAAAATTCTATCTCAAGCGGTTTGGCTTCCAGGAGCGATCCAAGGTGAGATAAAATTTCGAAAAAAAATTTGTTCGGCAACATAAAAACCCGATTATACCACCATCGGGTAGGTGAGAATATAAGCTTTCATATGGCACCACTCCCATGTCTCTAGGTCAAAAGGTTCGGCCCCCAGGAGCTTTTTCGCCATCTCAACTTCAAACGGGTATATCTCGGAATTTTGAAAAAAGTGAAAAAAAATTTTTCTATACCCAACGGTAGAGGGGTGTCTAAACTACATTTGGGTTCAAGTCCCATGTCTCTAGGTCCACCCGTTCTCAAACCGGGAGAATTTGATGCATCAGAAAAAATAGGCCCTACATTTTTTTTTTGAGGGAAAAACTGCAGGTTTAACAGGGAAGGAGATTTTTTAAAATTCTGAAAATGTGCTAAGCGTAGGCCCTTGACCCAACATACTATTTGACATCACTGAAATTCTATCTCAAGCGGTTTGGCTTCCAGGAGCGATCCAAGGTCAGATGAAATTTCGAAAAAAAATTTTTCGGCAACATAAAAACGTGATTTTCTCGTGATTTTCCAAAAACCCGATTATACCACCATCGGGTAGGTGAAAATATAAGCTTTCATATGGCACCACTCCCATGTCTCTAGGTCAAAAGGTTCGGCCCCCAGGAGCTTTTTCGCCATCTCAACTTCAAACAGGTATATCTCGGAATTTTGAAAAAAGTTAAAAAATTTTTTCTTATACCTAACGGTAGAGGGGTGTCTAAACTACATTAGGGTTCAAGTCCCATGTCTCTAGGTCCACCCGTTCTCAAACCGGGAGAATTTAATGCATCAGAAAAAATAGGCCCGAATTTTTTTTTTTAGGGAAAAACTGCAGGTTTAACAGGGAAGGAGATTTTTTAAAATTCTGAAAATGTGCTAAGCGTAGGCCCTTGACCCAACATACTATTTGGCATCACTGAAAAAATTCTATCTCAAGCGGTTTGGCTTCCAGGAGCGATCCAAGGTCAGATGAAATTTCGAAAAAAAATTTGTTCGGCAACATAAAAACGCTATTTTCTCGGGATTTTGAAAAAAAATCCAAAAACCCGATTATACCACCATCGGGTAGATGAGAGTATAAGCTTTCATATGGCACCACTCCCATGTCTTTAGGTCAAAAGGTTCGGCCCCCAGGAGCTTTTTCGCCATCTCAACTTCAAACGGTTATATCTCGGAATTTTGAAAAAAGTGAAAAAAAAATTTTTTATACCCAACGGTAGAGGGGTGTCTTAAATACATTTGAGTTCAAGTCCCATGTCTCTAGGTCCACCCGTTCTCAAACCGGGAGAATTTAATGCATCAGAAAAAATAGGCCCTACATTTTTGTTTTGAGGGAAAAACTGCAGGTTTAACAGGGAAGGAGATTTTTTAAAATTCTGAAAATGTGCTAAGCGTAGGCCCTTGGCCCAACATACTATTTGGCATCACTGAAAAAATTCTATCTCAAGCGGTTTGGCTTCCAGGAGTGATCCAAGGTCAGATGAAATTTCGAAAAAAAATTGTTTCGGCAACATAAAAACGCGATTTTCTCGGGATTTTGAAAAAATCCAAAAACCCGATTATACCACCATCGGGTAGGTGAGAATATAAGCTTTCATATGGCACCACTCCCATGTCTCTAGGTCAAAAGGTTCGGCCCCCAGGAGCTTTTTCGCCATTTCAACTTCAAACATGTATATCTCGGAATTTTGAAAAAAGTGAAAAAAAAAATTTGTATACCCAACGGTAGAGGGGTGTTTAAACTACATTTGGGTTCAAGTCCCATGTCTCTAGGTCCACCCGTTCTCAAACCGGGAGAATTTAATGCATCAGAAAAAATAGGCCCGACATTTTTTTTTTGAGGGAAAAACTGCAGGTTTAAAAGAGAAGGAGATTTTTTAAAATTCTGAAAATGTGCTAAGCGTAGGCCCTTGACCCAACATACTATTTGGCATCACTGAAAAAATTCTATCTCAAGTGGTTTGGCTTCCAGGAGCGATCCAAGGTCAGATGAAATTTCGAAAAAAATTTTTTTCGGCAACATAAAAACGCGATTTTCTCGGGATTTTGAAAAAAATCCAAAAACCCGATTATACCACCATCGGGTAGGTGAGAATATAAGCTTTCATATGGCACCACTCCCATGTCTCTAGGTCAAAGGGTTCGGCCCCCAGGAGCTTTTTCGCCATCTCAACTTCAAACGGGTATATCTCGGAATTTTGAAAAAAGTGAAAAAAAATTTTTTATACCCAACGGTAGAGGGGTGTCTAAACTACATTTGGGTTCAAGTCCCATGTCTCTAGGTCCACCCGTTCTCAAACCGGGAGAATTTAATGCATCAGAAAAAATAGGCCCTACATTTTTGTTTTGAGGGAAAAACTGCAGGTTTAACAGGGAAGGAGATTTTTTAAAATTCTGAAAATGTGCTAAGCGTAGGCCCTTGACCCAACATACTATTTGGCATCACTGAAAAAATTCTATCTCAAGCGGTTTGGCTTCCAGGAGCGATCCAAGGTCAGATGAAATTTCGAAAAAAAATTAGTTCGGCAACATAAAAACGCTATTTTCTCGGGATTTTGAAAAAAATCCAAAAACCCGATTATACCACCATCGGGTAGGTGAGAATATAAGCTTTCATATGGCACCACTCCCATGTCTCTAGGTCAAAAGGTTCGGCCCCCAGGAGCTTTTTCGCCATCTCAACTTCAAACGGGTATATCTCGGAATTTTGATAAAAGTGAAAAAAATTTTTTTATACCCAACGGTAGAGGGGTGTCTTAACTACATTTGGGTTCAAGTCCCATGTCTCTAGGTCCACCCGTTCTCAAACCGGGAGAATTTAATGCATCAGAAAAAATAGGCCCGAATTTTTTTTTTCAGGGAAAAACTGCAGGTTTAACAGGGAAGGAGATATTTTAAAATTCTGAAAATGTGCTAAGCGTAGGCCCTTGACCCAACATACTATTTGGCATCACTGAAAAAATTCTATCTCAAGCGGTTTGGCTTCCAGGAGCGATCCAAGGTGAGATGAAATTTCGAAAAAAAATTTGTTCGGCAACATAAAAACGCTATTTTCTCGGGATTTTGAAAAAAATCCAAAAACCCGATTATACCACCATCGGGTAGGTGAGAATATAAGCTTTCATATGGCACCACTCCCATGTCTCTAGGTCAAAGGGTTCGGCCCCCAGGAGCTTTTTCGCCATCTAAACTTCAAACGGGTATATCTCGGAATTTTGAAAAAAAAGTGAAAAAAAAATTTTTTATACCCAACGGTAGAGGGGTGTCTAAACTACATTTGGGTTCAAGTCCCATGTCTCTAGGTCCACCCGTTCTCAAACCGGGAGAATTTAATGCATCAGAAAAAATAGGCCCTACATTTTTGTTTTGAGGGAAAAACTGCAGGTTTAACAGGGAAGGAGATTTTTTAAAATTCTGAAAATGTGCTAAGCGTAGGCCCTTGACCCAACATACTATTTGGCATCACTGAAAAAATTCTATCTCAAGCGGTTTGGCTTCCAGGAGCGATCCAAGGTGAGATGAAATTTCGAAAAAAAATTTGTTCGGCAACATAAAAACGCTATTTTCTCGGGATTTTGAAAAAAATCCAAAAACCCGATTATACCACCATCGGGTAGGTGAGAATATAAGCTTTCATATGGCACCACTCCCATGTCTCTAGGTCAAAGGGTACGGCCCCCAGGAGCTTTTTCGCCATCTCAACTTCAAAAGGGTATATCTCGGAATTTTGAAAAAAGTGAAAAAATTTTTTTTTATACTTAACCGTTGAGGGGTGTCTAAACTACATTTGGGTTCAAGTCCCATGTCTCTAGGTCCACCCGTTCTCAAACCGGGAAAATTTAATGCATCAGGGAAGGAGATTTTTTTAAATTCTGAAAATGTGCTAAGCGTAGGCCCTTGACCCAACATACTATTTGGCATCACTGAAAAAATTCTATCTCAAGCGGTTTGGCTTCCAGGAGCGATCCAAGGTCAGATGAAATTTCGAAAAAATTTTTTTTCGGCAACATAAAAACGCGATTTTCTCAGGATTTTGAAAAAAATCCAATAACCCGATTATACCACCATCGGGTAGGTGAGAATATAAGCGTTCATATGGCACCACTCCCATGTCTCTAGGTCAAAAGGTTCGGCCCCCAGGAGCTTTTTCGCCATCTCAACTTCAAACGGGTATATCTCGGAATTTTGAAAAAAGTTAAAAAAAATTTTTTTTTATACCCAACGGTAGAGGGGTGTCTAAACTACATTTGGGTTCAAGTCCCAAGTCTCTAGGTCCACCCGTTCTCAAACCGGGAGAATTAAATGCATCAGAAAAAATTGGCCCGAAATTTTTTTTTGAGGGAAAAACTGCAGGTTTAACAGGGAAGGAGATTTTTTAAAATTCTGAAAATGTGCTAAGCGTAGGCCCTTGACCCAACATACTATTTGGCATCACTGAAAAAATTCTATCTCAAGCGGTTTGGCTTCCAGGAGCGATCAAAGGTCAGATGAAATTTCGAAAAAAAAATTTTTCGGCAACATAAAAACGCGATTTTCTCGGGATTTTGAAAAAAATCCAAAAACCCGATTATACCACCATCGGGTAGGTGAGAATATAAGCTTTCATATGGCACCACTCCCATGTCTCTAGGTCAAAAGGTTCGGCCTCCAGGAGCTTTTTCGCCATCTCAACTTCAAACAGGTATATCTCGGAATTTTGAAAAGAGTGAAAAAAATTTTTTTATACCCAACGGTAGAGGGTAGTCTAAACTACATTTGGGTTCAAGTCCCATGTCTCTAGGTCCACCCGTTCTCAAACCGGGAGAATTTAATGCATCAGAAAAAATAGGCCCGACATTTCTTTTTTGAGGGAAAAACTGCAGGTTTAACAGGGAAGGAGAATTTTTAAAATTCTGAAAATGTGCTAAGCGTAGGCCCTTGACCCAACATACTATTTGACATCACTGAAATTCTATCTCAAGCGTTTGGCTTCCAGGAGCGATCCAAGGTCAGATGAAATTTCGAAAAAAAATTTTTCGGCAACATAAAAACGCGATTTTCTCGTGATTTTCCAAAAACCCGATTATACCACCATCGGGTAGGTGAAAATATAAGCTTTCATATGGCACCACTCCCATGTCTCAAGGTCAAAAGGTTCCGCCCCCAGGAGCTTTTTCGCCATCTCACTGAAATTCTATCTCAAGCGGTTTGGCTTCCAGGAGCGATCCAAGGTCAGATGAAATTTCGAAAAAAAATTTTTTCGGCAACATAAAAACGCGATTTTCTCGGGATTTTGAAAAAATCCAAAAACCCGATTATACCACCATCGGGTAGGTGAGAATATAAGCTTTCATATGGCACCACTCCCATGTCTCTAGGTCAAAGGGTTCGGCCGCCAGGAGCTTTTTCGCCATCTCAACTTCAAACCGGTATATCTCGGAATTAAAAAAAAAAAATGTGAAAAAAAAATTTTTTATACCCAACGGTAGAGGAGTGTCTAAACTACATTTGGGTTCAAGTCCCATGTCTCTAGGTCCACCCGTTCTCAAACCGGGAGAATTTAATGCATCAGAAAAAATAGGCCCGAAATTTTTTTTTTGAGGGAAAAACTGCAGGTTTAACAGGGAAGGAGATATTTTAAAATTCTGAAAATGTGCTAAGCGTAGGCCCTTGACCCAACATACTATTTGGCATCACTGAAAAAATTCTATCTCAAGCGGTTTGGCTTCCAGGAGCGATCCAAGGTCAGATGAAATTTCGAAAAAAAATTTTTACGGCAACATAAAAACGCGATTTTCTCGGGATTTTGAAAAAAATCCAAAAACCCGATTATACCACCATCGGGTAGGTGAGAATATAAGCTTTCATATGGCACCACTCCCATGTCTCTAGGTCAAAAGGTTCGGCCCCCAGGAGCTTTTTCGCCATCTCAACTTCAAACGGGTATATCTCGGAATTTTGAAAAAAGTGAAAAAAAAAATTTTTTATACCCAACGGTAGAGGGGTGTCTAAACTACATTTGGGTTCAAGTCCCATGTCTCTAGGTCCACCCGTTCTCAAACCGGGAGAATTTAATGCATCAGAAAAAATAGGTCCGATATTTTTTTTTTGAGGGAAAAACTGCAGGTTTAACAGGGAAGGAGATTTTTTAAAATTCTGAAAATGTGCTGAGCGTAGGCCCTTGACCCAACATACTATTTGGCATCACTGAAAAAATTCTATCTCAAGCGGTTTGGCTTCCAGGAGCGATCCAAGGTCAGATAAAATTTCGAAAAAAATTTTTTTCGGCAACATAAAAACGCGATTTTCTCGGGATTTTGAAAAAAATCCAAAAACCCGATTATACCACCATCGGGTAGGTGAGAATATAAGCTTTCATATGGCACCACTCCCATGTCTCTAGGTCAAAAGGTTCGGCCCCCAGGAGCTTTTTCGCCATCTCAACTTCAAACGGGTATATATCTCGGAATTTTGAAAAAAGTGAAAAAATTTTTTGTATACCCAACGGTAGAGGGGTGTCTAAACTACATTTGGATTCAAGTCCCATGTCTCTAGGTCCACCCGTTCTCAAACCGGGAGAATTTAATGCATCAGAAAAAATAGGCCCGAAATTTTTTTTTGAGGGAAAAACTGCAGGTTTAACAGGGAAGGAGATTTTTTAAAATTCTGAAAATGTGCTAAGCGTAGGCCCTTGACCCAACATACTATTTGGCATCACTGAAAAAATTCTATCTCAAGCGGTTTGGCTTCCAGGAGCGATCCAAGGTGAGATGAAACTTCGAAAAAAATTTTTTTCGGCAACATAAAAACGCGATTTTCTCGGGATTTTGAAAAAATCCAAAAATTATACCACCATCGGGTAGGTGAGAATATAAGCTTTCATATGGCACCACTCCCATGTCTCTAGGTCAAAAGGTTCGGCCCCCAGGAGCTTTTTCGCCATCTCAACTTCAAACGGGTATATATCTCGGAATTTTGAAAAAAGTGAAAAAATTTTTTTTATACCCAACGGTAGAGGGGTGTCTAAACTACATTTGGATTCAAGTCCCATGTCTCCCGTTCTCAAACCGGGAGAATTTAATGCATCAGAAAAAATAGGCCCGAAATTTTTTTTTGAGGGAAAAACTGCAGGTTTAACAGGGAAGGAGATTTTTTAAAATTCTGAAAATGTGCTAAGCGTAGGCCCTTGACCCAACATACTATTTGGCATCACTGAAAAAACTCTATCTCAAGCGGTTTGGCTTCCAGGAGTGATCCAAGGTCAGATGAAATTTCGAAAAAAATTTTTTTCAGCAACATAAAAACGCGATTTTCTCGGGATTTTGAAAAAAATCCAAAAACCCGATTATACCACCATCGGGTAGGTGAGAATATAAGCTTTCATATGGCACCACTCCCATGTCTCTAGGTCAAAGGGTTCGGCCCCCAGGAGCTTTTTCGCCATCTCAACTTCAAACGGGTATATCTCGGAATTTTGATAAAAGTGAAAAAAATTTTTTTATACCCAACGGTAAAGGGGTGTCTAAACTACATTTGGGTTCAAGTCCCATGTCTCTAGGTCCACCCGTTCTCAAACCGGGAGAATTTAATGCATCAGTAAAAATAGGCCCGAATTTTTTTTTTTTTGAGGGAAAAACTGCAGGTTTAACAGGGAAGGAGATTTTTTAAAATTCTGAAAATGTGCTAAGCGTAGGCCCTTGACCCAACATACAATTTGGCATCACTGAAAACGCGATTTTCTCGGGATTTTGAAAAAAATCCAAAAACCCGATTATACCACCATCGGGTAGGTGAGAATATAAGCTTTCATATGGCACCACTCCCATGTCTCTAGGTCAAAAGGTTCGGCCCCCAGGAGCTTTTTCGCCATCTCAACTTCAAACAGGTATATATCTCGGAATTTTGAAAAAAGTGAAAAAATTTTTTGTATACCCAACGGTAGAGGGGTGTCTAAACTACATTTGGATTCAAGTCCCATGTCTCTAGGTCCACCCGTTCTCAAACCGGGAGAATTTAATGCATCAGAAAAAATAGGCCCGAAATTTTTTTTTGAGGGAAAAACTGCAGGTTTAACAGGGAAGGAGATTTTTTAAAATTCTGAAAATGTGCTAAGCGTAGGCCCTTGACCCAACATACTATTTGGCATCACTGAAAAAATTCTATCTCAAGCGGTTTGGCTTCCAGGAGCGATCCAAGGTCAGATGAAATTTCGAAAAAAAAAATTTTTCGGCAACATAAAAACGCGATTTTCTCGGGATTTTGAAAAAAATCCAAAAACCCGATTATACCACCATCGGGTAGGTGAGAATATAAGCTTTCATATGGCACCACTCCCATGTCTCTAGGTCAAAAGGTTCGGCCCCCAGGAGCTTTTTCGCCATCTCAACTTCAAACGGGTATATATCTCGGAATTTTGAAAAAAGTGAAAAAATTTTTTTTATACCCAACGGTAGAGGGGTGTCTAAACTACATTTGGATTCAAGTCCCATGTCTCTAGGTCCACCCGTTCTCAAACCGGGAGAATTTAATGCATCAGAAAAAATAGGCCCGAAATTTTTTTTTGAGGGAAAAACTGCAGGTTTAACAGGGAAGGAGATTTTTTAAAATTCTGAAAATGTGCTAAGCGTAGGCCCTTGACCCAACATACAATTTGGCATCACTGAAAACGCGATTTTCTCGGGATTTTGAAAAAAATCCAAAAACCCGATTATACCACCATCGGGTAGGTGAGAATATAAGCTTTCATATGGCACCACTCCCATGTCTCTAGGTCAAAAGGTTCGGCCCCCAGGAGCTTTTTCGCCATCTCAACTTCAAACGGGTATATATCTCGGAATTTTGAAAAAAGTGAAAAAATTTTTTGTATACCCAACGGTAGAGGGGTGTCTAAACTACATTTGGATTCAAGTCCCATGTCTCTAGGTCCACCCGTTCTCAAACCGGGAGAATTTAATGCATCAGAAAAAATAGGCCCGAAATTTTTTTTTGAGGGAAAAACTGCAGGTTTAACAGGGAAGGAGATTTTTTAAAATTCTGAAAATGTGCTAAGCGTAGGCCCTTGACCCAACATACTATTTGGCATCACTGAAAAAATTCTATCTCAAGCGGTTTGGCTTCCAGGAGCGATCCAAGGTCAGATGAAATTTCGAAAAAAAAATTTTTTCGGCAACATAAAAACGCGATTTTCTCGGGATTTTGAAAAAAATCCAAAAACCCGATTATACCACCATCGGGTAGGTGAGAATATAAGCTTTCATATGGCACCACTCCCATGTCTCTAGGTCAAAAGGTTCGGCCCCCAGGAGCTTTTTCGCCATCTCAACTTCAAACGGGTATATATCTCGGAATTTTGAAAAAAGTGAAAAAATTTTTTTTATACCCAACGGTAGAGGGGTGTCTAAACTACATTTGGATTCAAGTCCCATGTCTCTAGGTCCACCCGTTCTCAAACCGGGAGAATTTAATGCATCAGAAAAAATAGGCCCGAAATTTTTTTTTGAGGGAAAAACTGCAGGTTTAACAGGGAAGGAGATTTTTTAAAATTCTGAAAATGTGCTAAGCGTAGGCCCTTGACCCAACATACTATTTGGCATCACTGAAAAAACTCTATCTCAAGCGGTTTGGCTTCCAGGAGTGATCCAAGGTCAGATGAAATTTCGAAAAAAATTTTTTTCAGCAACATAAAAACGCGATTTTCTCGGGATTTTGAAAAAAATCCAAAAACCCGATTATACCACCATCGGGTAGGTGAGAATATAAGCTTTCATATGGCACCACTCCCATGTCTCTAGGTCAAAAGGTTCGGCCCCCAGGAGCTTTTTCGCCATCTCAACTTCAAACGGGTATATCTCGGAATTTTGATAAAAGTGAAAAAAATTTTTTATACCCAACGGTAAAGGGGTGTCTAAACTACATTTGGGTTCAAGTCCCATGTCTCTAGGTCCACCCGTTCTCAAACCGGGAGAATTTAATGCATCAGTAAAAATAGGCCCGAAATTTTTTTTTTTGAGGGAAACTGCAGGTTTAACAAGGAAGGAGATTTTTTAAAATTCTGAAAATGTGCTAAGCGTAGGCCCTTGACCCAACATACTATTTGGCATCACTGAAAAAATTCTATCTCAAGCGGTTTGGCTTCCAGGAGCGATCCAAGGTCAGATGAAATTTCGAAAAAATTTTTTTCAGCAACATAAAAACGCGATTTTCTCGGGATTTTGAAAAAAATCCAAAAACCCGATTATACCACCATCGGGTAGGTGAGAATATAAGCTTTCATATGGCACCACTCCCATGTCTCTAGGTCAAAAGGTTCGGCCCCCAGGAGCTTTTTCGCCATCTCAACTTCAAACGGGTATATCTCGGAATTTTGAAAAAAGAAAAAAATTTTTTTTATACAAAAAGGTAGAGAGGTGTCTAAACTACATTTGGGTTCAAGTCCCATGTCTCTAGGTCCACCCGTTCTCAAACCGGGAGAATTTAATGCATCAGAAAAAATAGGCCCGACATTTTTTTTTTGAAGGAAAAACTGCAGGTTTAACAGGGCAGGAGATTTTTTAAAATTATGAAAATGTGCTAAGCGTAGGCCCTTGACCCAACATACAATTTGGCATCACTGAAAAAATTCTATCTCAAGCGGTTTGGCTTCCAGGAGCGATCCAAGGTCAGATGAAATTTCGAAAAAATTTTTTTTCGGCAACATAAAAACGCGATTTTCTCGGGATTTTGAAAAAAATCCAAAAACCCGATTATACCACCATCGGGTAGGTGAGAATATAAGCTTTCATATGGCACCACTCCCATGTCTCTAGGTCAAAAGGTTCGGCCCCCAGGAGCTTATTCGCCATCTCAACTTCAAACGGGTATATCTCGGAATTTTGATAAAAGTGAAAAAAATTTTTTGTATACCCAACGGTAGAGGGGTGTCTAAACTACATTTGGGTTCAAGTCCCATGTTTCTAGGTCCACCCGTTCTCAAACCGGGAGAATTTAATGCATCAGAAAAAATAGGCCCGAAATTTTTTTTTTTTTAGGGAAAAACTGCATGTTTAACAGGGAAGGAGATTTTTTAAAATTCTGAAAATGTGCTAAGCGTAGGCCCTTGACCCAACATACTATTTGGCATCACTGAAAAAATTCAATCTCAAGCGGTTTGGCTTCCAAGAGCGATCCAAGGTCAGATGAAATTTCGAAAAAAATAATAAATTGTATATCGCTGGAAAGCTTACATCTTCAGCTTTAATAAGATGCACTAATCATATCTCTAAGTTGCTTAGAAAAAAGAATAAAAAATTTTTAATCAATGAGCTGCAGAACAAAAAAAAAGCTTTAATTTTAGATATTTTTTTAATTTTTTTTTGTATAACAACCTATAATAAATTGTATATCGTTGGAAAGCTTACATCTTCAGCTTTAATTAGATGCCCTAATCATATCTCTAAGTTGCTTAGAAATAAAATGCACGACTGGGGTCGCACGAACTTGCTCTTAGAGTTAAAGTTGCTTACATTTTTAAGACTTTTTATAAAAAAATAAAATAAAAAAAAAATATAATTCGTTTTTTAAAAAAAATAAAATAAAATCTGAAATTAAATTGCCCTCCAAAACAAGTATGCAGTTTTGATTGATATATTAACATGCATTTTTAGAAAAAAAAATTTCAAAATCGTTAGAGCCGTTTTTTAAAAAACTAATTTTTTATAAATAATTTTTTGGAAAAAAAGTTTAAAAATAAAATTGGTATACCATTTTGTAGAAATCACTAATCAACATCTTAAAACAAAATTTCAAAAAAATTAAGTGTCCCGTTTTCGAAAATTTGATTTTTCAAAAAAAAATTTTCAAAATTTTTTTAAAAATCCAAAAATTATTTTTTTTCAAAATTTTATTTTTGGCTTACATTTAAATTATATAAATGCTTCTTCACAAAAAGTTGCGTTGAAATCGAATAATTAGTTTTGGAGATAATCGGATTTGAAAAAAACGGTTCTATGGCAGGTACCGTTAATAATGATTTTCAAAAAAATTTTTTTTCAGTAGAAGATTGACCTTAACTTTAAACTAACACTTGAATTTTTTAAACAAAATCGTTAGAGCCGTTTTCGAGATATTTCAATTTTACTAAAATCGGTATATGACAAGTACCGTTATTTTTGGTCCAAAAAAATTAATTCCAAAAACCCCTCTGGAGAGTCGCCAAATAACGCTGCATACCAGGTTTGACATCAATCGGTCCATCCGTTTAGGCTGTAGCTCCTTATACAGACAGACAGACAGACAGACTGACAGACTGACAGACTGACAGACTGACAGACTGACAGACTGACAGACTGACAGACTGACAGACTGACAGACTGACAGACTGACAGACTGACAGACTGACAGACTGACAGACTGACAGACTGACAGACTGACAGACTGACAGACTGACAGACTGACAGACTGACAGACTGACAGACTGACAGACTGACAGACTGACAGACTGACAGACTGACAGACTGACAGACTGACAGACTGACAGACTGACAGACTGACAGACTGACAGACTGACAGACTGACAGACTGACAGACTGACAGACTGACAGACTGACAGACTGACAGACTGACAGACTGACAGACTGACAGACTGACAGACTGACAGACTGACAGACTGACAGACTGACAGACTGACAGACTGACAGACTGACAGACTGACAGACTGACAGACTGACAGACTGACAGACTGACAGACTGACAGACTGACAGACTGACAGACTGACAGACTGACAGACTGACAGACTGACAGACTGACAGACTGACAGACTGACAGACTGACAGACTGACAGACTGACAGACTGACAGACTGACAGACTGACAGACTGACAGACTGACAGACTGACAGACTGACAGACTGACAGACTGACAGACTGACAGACTGACAGACTGACAGACTGACAGACTGACAGACTGACAGACTGACAGACTGACAGACTGACAGACTGACAGACTGACAGACTGACAGACTGACAGACTGACAGACTGACAGACTGACAGACTGACAGACTGACAGACTGACAGACTGACAGACTGACAGACTGACAGACTGACAGACTGACAGACTGACAGACTGACAGACTGACAGACTGACAGACTGACAGACTGACAGACAGACAGACAGACAGACAGACAGACGGACTTCCGGGACTTTTTTGGCATTGTCTACCATCGTAATGTCATTTAAAAATGTTATCTCAACTTTTTTTTTTTGTACGAATGCATAACTTGATATATAGTACCTATATCGCAAGTAAAAAGAATAAAAAATTTTTATCAATGAGCTGCAGAACAAAAAAAAAGCTTTAATTTCAGATATTTTTCAATTTTTTTTTTTTTCTCTGACAACCTATAATAAATTGTATATCGCTGGAAAGCTTACATCTTCAGCTTTAATCAGATGCTTAAATCATATCTCTAAGTTGCTTAGAAAAGAGAATACAAAATTTTTAATCAATGAGCTGCAGAACAAAAAAAAAAGCTTTAATTTTAGATATATTTTTAATTTTTTTTTGTATAACAACCTATAATAAATTGTATATCGTTGGAAAGCTTACATCTTCAGCTTTAATTAGATGCCCTAATCATATCTCTAAGTTGCTTAGAAAAAAGAATAAAAATTTTTTATCAATGAGCTGCAGAACAAAAAAAAAGCTTTAATTTCAGATATTTTTCAATTTTTTTTTTCTCTGACAACCTATAATAAATTGTATATCGTTGGAAAGCTTACATCTTTAGCTTTAATTAGATGCTTTAATCATATCTCTAAGTTGCTTAGAAAAGAGAATACAAATTTTTTAATCAATCAGCTGCAGAACAAAAAAAAGCTTTAATTTCAGATATTTTTTTAATTTTTTTTTGTATGACAACCTATTATAAATTGTATATCGTTGGAAAGCTTACATCTTCAGCTTTAATTAGATGCCCTTATCATATTTCTCAGTTGCTTAGAAAAAAGAATACAAATTTTTTAATCAATGAGCTGCAGAACAAACAAAAAAGCTTTAATTTCATATATTTTTTTAATTTTTTTTTTGTATGACAACCTATAATAAATTGTATATCGTTGGAAAGCTTACATCTTCTGCTTTAATTAGATGCTTTAATCATATGTCTAAGTTGCTTAGAAAAAAGAATACAAATTTTTTAATCAATGAGCTGCAGAACAAAAAAAAAAAGCTTTAATTTCAGATATTTTTTTCATTTTTTTTTGTATGACAACCTATAATAAATTGTATATAGTTAGAAAGCTTACATCTTCAGCTTTAATTAAATAACCTCATCATATCTTCTTTAAGTTGCTTAGGAAAAAGAATAAAAAATTTTTAATTAATTAGCTGCAGAACAAAAAAAAAAGCTTTAATTTCAGATATTTTTTTCAATTTTTTTTTGTATCACAACCTATAATAAATTGTATATCGCTGGAAAGCTTACATCTTCAGCTTTAATAAGATGCCCTAATCATATCTCTAAGTTGCTTAGAAAAAAGAATAAAAAATTTTTAATCAATGAGCTGCAGTACAAAAAAAAGCTTTAATTTCAGATATTTTTTTCAATTTTTTTTTTTGTATGACAACCTATAATAAATTGTATATCGCTGGAAAGCTTACATCTTCAGCTTTAATTAGATGCTTTAATCATATCTCTTAGTTGCTTAGAAAAAAGAATAAAAATTTTTTAATCAATCAGCTGCAGAACAAAAAAAAAGCTTTAATTTCAGATATTTTTTTAATTTTTTTTTGTATGACAACCTATAAAAAATTGTATATCGTTGGAAAGCTTACATCTTCAGCTTTAATTAGATGCTTTAATCATATCTCTAAGTTGCTTAGAAAAAAGAATAAAAAATTTGTAATCAATGAGCTGCAGAACAAACAAAAAAGCTTTAATTTCAGATATTTTTTTCAATTTTTTTTTTGTATCACAACCTATAATAATTTGTTTATCGCTGGAAAGCTTACATCTTCAGCTTTAATTCGATGCCCTAATCATATCTCTAAGTTGCTTAGAAAAAAGAATAAAAAATTTGTAATCAATGAGCTGCTGAACAAAAAAAAGCTTTAATTTCAGATATTTTTTTCAATTTTTTTTTTACGACAACCTATAATAAATTGTATATCGCTGGAAAGCTTACATCTTCAGCTTTAATTAGATGCTTTAATCATATCTCTAAGTTGCTTAGAAAAGAGAATACAAATTTTTTAATCAATCAGCTGCAGAACAAAAAAAAAGCTTTAATTTCAGATATTTTTTTAATTTTTTTTTTGTATGACAACCTATAATAAATTGTATATCGTTGGAAAGCTTACATCTTCAGCTTTAATTAGATGCCCTTATCATATTTCTCAGTTGCTTAGAAAAAAGAATAAAAATTTTTTAATCAATGAGCTGCTGAACAAAAAAAAGCTTTAATTTCAGATATTTTTTTCAATTTTTTTTTACGACAACCTATAATAAATTGTATATCGCTGGAAAGCTTACATCTTCAGCTTTAATTAGATGCTTTAATCATATCTCTAAGTTGCTTAGAAAAAAGAATAAAAAAAATTTTAATCAATGAGCTGCAGAACAAAAAAAAAAAGCTTTAATTTCAGATATTTTTTTATTTTTTTTTTGTACGACAACCTAAAATATATTGTATATCGTTGGAAAGCTTACATCTTCAGCTTTAATTAGATGCCCTAATCATATCTCTAAGTTGCTTAGAAAAAAGAATAAACAAATTTTAATCAATGAGCTGCAGAACAAAAAAAAGCTTTAATTTCAGATATTTTTTTCAATTTTTTTTTGTATGACAACCTATAATAAATTGTATATCGTTGGAAAACTTACATCTTCAGCTTAATTTATTGGATGCCCTAATCATATCTCTAAGTTGCTTAGAAAAAAGAATAAAACATTTTTAATCAATGAGCTGCAGAACAAAAAAAAAGCTTTAATTTCAGATATTTTTTTAATTTTTTTTTTGTATGACAACCTATAATAAATTGTATATCGCTGGAAAGCTTACATCTTCAGCTTTAATTAGGTGACCTAATCATATCTCTAAGTTGCTTAGAAAAAAGAATAAAAAATTTTTCATCAATGAGCTGCAGATAAAAAAAAAGCTTTAATTTCAGATATTTTTTTCAATTTTTTTTTGTATGACAACCTATAATAAATTGTATATCGCTGGAAAGCTAACATCTTCAGCTTTAATTAGATGCTTTAATCATATCTCTAAGTTGCTTAGAAAAAAGAATACAAAATTTTAATCAATACAAAAAAAAAGCTTTAATTTCAGATATTTTTTTCAATTCTATTTGTATGACAATCTATAATAAATTGTATATCGTTGGAAAGCTTACATCTTCAGCTTTATTAAGATGCCCTAATCATATCTCTCAGTTGCTTAGAAAAAAGAATAAAAAATTTTTAATCAATTAGCTGCAGAACAAAAAAAAAATCTTTAATTTCAGATATTTTTTTCAATTTTTTTTTGTATGACAACCTATAATATCGTTGGAAAGCTTACATCTTCAGCTTTAATTAGATGCTTTAATCATATCTCTAAGTTGCTTAGAAAAAAGAATAAAAAATTTGTAATCAATGAGCTGCAGAACAAACAAAAAAGCTTTAATTTCAGATATTTTTTTCAATTTTTTTTTTGTATCACAACCTATAATAATTTGTTTATCGCTGGAAAGCTTACATCTTCAGCTTTAATTCGATGCCCTAATCATATCTCTAAGTTGCTTAGAAAAAAGAATAAAAAATTTGTAATCAATGAGCTGCTGAACAAAAAAAAGCTTTAATTTCAGATATTTTTTTCAATTTTTTTTTTACGACAACCTATAATAAATTGTATATCGCTGGAAAGCTTACATCTTCAGCTTTAATTAGATGCTTTAATCATATCTCTAAGTTGCTTAGAAAAGAGAATACAAATTTTTTAATCAATCAGCTGCAGAACAAAAAAAAAGCTTTAATTTCAGATATTTTTTTAATTTTTTTTTGTATGACAACCTATAATAAATTGTATATCGTTGGAAAGCTTACATCTTCAGCTTTAATTAGATGCCCTTATCATATTTCTCAGTTGCTTAGAAAAAAGAATAAAATTTTTTTAATCAATGAGCTGCTGAACAAAAAAAAGCTTTAATTTCAGATATTTTTTTCAATTTTTTTTTACGACAACCTATAATAAATTGTATATCGCTGGAAAGCTTACATCTTCAGCTTTAATTAGATGCTTTAATCATATCTCTAAGTTGCTTAGAAAAAAGAATAAAAAAAATTTTAATCAATGAGCTGCAGAACAAAAAAAAAAAGCTTTAATTTCAGATATTTTTTTATTTTTTTTTTGTACGACAACCTAAAATATATTGTATATCGTTGGAAAGCTTACATCTTCAGCTTTAATTAGATGCCCTAATCATATCTCTAAGTTGCTTAGAAAAAAGAATAAACAAATTTTAATCAATGAGCTGCAGAACAAAAAAAAGCTTTAATTTCAGATATTTTTTTCAATTTTTTTTTGTATGACAACCTATAATAAATTGTATATCGTTGGAAAACTTACATCTTCAGCTTAATTTATTGGATGCCCTAATCATATCTCTAAGTTGCTTAGAAAAAAGAATAAAACATTTTTAATCAATGAGCTGCAGAACAAAAAAAAAGCTTTAATTTCAGATATTTTTTTAATTTTTTTTTTGTATGACAACCTATAATAAATTGTATATCGCTGGAAAGCTTACATCTTCAGCTTTAATTAGGTGACCTAATCATATCTCTAAGTTGCTTAGAAAAAAGAATAAAAAATTTTTCATCAATGAGCTGCAGATAAAAAAAAAGCTTTAATTTCAGATATTTTTTTCAATTTTTTTTTGTATGACAACCTATAATAAATTGTATATCGTTGGAAAACTTACATCTTCAGCTTAATTTATTGGATGCCCTAATCATATCTCTAAGTTGCTTAGAAAAAAGAATAAAACATTTTTAATCAATGAGCTGCAGAACAAAAAAAAAGCTTTAATTTCAGATATTTTTTTAATTTTTTTTTTGTATGACAACCTATAATAAATTGTATATCGCTGGAAAGCTTACATCTTCAGCTTTAATTAGGTGACCTAATCATATCTCTAAGTTGCTTAGAAAAAAGAATAAAAAATTTTTCATCAATGAGCTGCAGATAAAAAAAAAGCTTTAATTTCAGATATTTTTTTCAATTTTTTTTTGTATGACAACCTATAATAAATTGTATATCGCTGGAAAGCTAACATCTTCAGCTTTAATTAGATGCTTTAATCATATCTCTAAGTTGCTTAGAAAAAAGAATACAAAATTTTAATCAATACAAAAAAAAAAGCTTTAATTTCAGATATTTTTTTCAATTCTATTTGTATGACAATCTATAATAAATTGTATATCGTTGGAAAGCTTACATCTTCAGCTTTATTAAGATGCCCTAATCATATCTCTCAGTTGCTTAGAAAAAAGAATAAAAAATTTTTAATCAATTAGCTGCAGAACAAAAAAAAAATCTTTAATTTCAGATATTTTTTTCAATTTTTTTTTGTATGACAACCTATAATATCGTTGGAAAGCTTACATCTTCAGCTTTAATTAGATGCTTTAATCATATCTCTAAGTTGCTTAGAAAAAAGAATAAAACATTTTTAACCAATCAGCTGCAGAACAAAAAAAAAAAGCTTTAATTTCAGATATTTTTAAATTTTTTTTTTTGTATAACAACCTATGTATAATAAATTGTATATCGTTGGAAAGCTTACATCTTCAGCTTTAATAAGATGCCCTTATCATATCTCTAAGTTGCTTAGAAAAAAGAATAAAAAATTTTTAATCAATGAGCTGCAGAACAAAAAAAAAGCTTTAATTTCAGATATTTTTTTCAATTTTTTTTTGTATGACAACCTATAATAAATTGTATATCGCTGGAAAGCTTACATCTTCAGCTTTAATTAGATGCTTTAATCATATCTCTAAGTTGCTTAGAAAAAAGAATAAAAATTTTTTATCAATGAGCTGCAGAACAAAAAAAAAGCTTTAATTTCAGATATTTTTCAATTTTTTTTTTTCTCTGACAACCTATAATAAATTGTATATCGTTGGAAAGCTTACATCTTCAGCTTTAATTAGATGCTTTAATCATATCTCTAAGTTGCTTAGAAAAAAGAATAAAAATTTTTTTGTTCTGCAGCTGATTGATTAAAAAATTTTTATTCTTTTTTCTAAGCAACTTAGAGATATGATTAAAGCATCTAATTAAAGCTGAAGATGTAAGCTTTCCAGCGATATACAATTTATTATAGGTTGTCGTAAAAAAAAAATTGAAAAAAATATCTGAAATTAAAATTTTTTTTTTGATCAGCAGCTCATTGATTAAAAAATTTTTATTCTTTTTTCTAACCAACTTAGAGATATGATAAGTGCATCTAATTAAAGCTGAAGATGTAAGCTTTCCAACGATATACAATTTATTATAGGTTGTCATACAAAAAAAAAATTGAAAAAAATATCTGAAATTAAAGCTTTTTTGTTTGTTCTGCAGCTCATTGATTACAAATTTTTTATTCTTTTTTCTAAGCAACTTAGAGATATGATTAGGGCATTCAATTAAAGCTGAAGATGTAAGCTTTCCAGCGATATACAATTTATTATAGGTTGTGATTCAAAAAAAAATTGAAAAAAATATCTAAAATTAAAGCTTTTTTTTGTTGTTGTGCAGCTCATTGATTAAAATTTTCTATTCTTTTTTGTTAGCAACTTAGAGATATGATTAAAGCATCTAATTAAAGCTGAAGATGTAAGCTTTCCAACGATATACAATATATTTTAGGTTGTCGTACAAAAAAAAAATAAAAAAATATCTGAAATTAAAGCTTTTTTTATTTGTTCTGCAGCTCATTGATTTAAAAATTTGTAGTCTTTTTTCTAAGCAATTGAGAAATATGATAAGGGCATCTAATTAAAGCTGAAGATGTAAGCTTTCCAACGATATACAATTTATTATAGGTTGTCATACAAAAAAAATTAAAAAAATATATGAAATTAAAGCTTTTTTTTGTTCTGCAGCTGATTGATTAAAAAATTTGTATTCTCTTTTCTAAGCAACTTAGAGATATGATTAAAGCATCTAATTAAAGCTGAAGATGTAAGCTTTCCAGCGATATACAATTTATTAAGGTTGTCGTAAAAAAAAAATTGAAAAAAAATATCTGAAATTAAAATTTTTTTTTTGGTCAGCAGCTCATTGATTAAAAAATTTTTATTCTTTTTTCTAACCAACTTAGAGATATGATAAGTGCATCTAATTAAAGCTGAAGATGTAAGCTTTCCAACGATATACAATTTATTATAGGTTGTGATACAAAAAAAAATTGAAAATAATATCTGAAATTAAAGCTTTTTTTTTTGTTGTGCAGCTCATTGATTAAAAATTTTTTATTCTTTTTTCTAAGCAACTTAGACATATGATTAAAGCATCTAATTAAAGCTGAAGATGTAAGCTTTCCAACGATATACAATTTATTATAGGTTGTCATACAAAAAAAAAATTAAAAAAATATCTGAAATTAAAGCTTTTTTGTTTGTTCTGCAGCTCACTGATTAAGATATATGATTTAAGCATCTGATTAAAGCTGAAGATGTAAGCTTTCCAGCGATATACAATTTATTATAGGTTGTCAGAGAAAAAAAAAATTGAAAAATATCTGAAATTAAATTTTTTTTTTGGTCAGCAGCTCATTGATTAAAAAATTTTTATTCTTTTTTCTAACCAACTTAGAGATATGATAAGTGCATCTAATTAAAGCTGAAGATGTAAGCTTTCAACGG